>NC_056725.1:1597627221-1597684306 GCF_019279795.1 Protopterus annectens | reverse complement strand
ACTTGAGCTTGGGTAAACAGCTTTTGCTCGCAGTTCTTATTTATAAATCAAACCCTCATAGATCAAGGGATAAAGCCAAAAATCTAATGGGTCGGGGAAAAATGTCAAAGGTCCAGAATCAGGGATATATTTTAAGTATAACATTGTTCTTATATGCTTAGTTGCTAGAATAGCAGGTTTTGCATTAGTATGCATTTTCTGAAGAATATGAAGTCTAGAAGTCTGAAACTCAAAGGTCTATCATAATTTATGTTTTGCAATCCTCATAAATTTGCCAGAAAACCATAAATCTTATGAGCAACAAACTAAAAATATGACACAAAATCAGGGACACTCAAATGTATGCTCTGATCTCTCAACTTTTTAGGGCAACAAACAGGGAGAAAGACTGTGAAAGGCTCAAAATCATGGGCAAATTTTAAGCTTTACTCATCACCAAAACAATAGACGAAAGTAAAAGAGTTCACACCAGATTACCTTGACCTGGCCAAGCCTTTTGACACAATTGCCTACTCAGATATACTAGAAAAGCTGGAAAAACTGGGAAGAAATCTGGACTGCCAGCTGACTCACAGGATGCCGAAGACCTCTAGAAAGAGATCAGTCACCAATAGAGCCCTCCAAGATTCAGTGCTGAGACTTTTCCTATTTGGCATCTATTTCTTGGAAGTAAAAGCAAATACAAAAGGGCTCTGGCTGACTAAGTTTGAGATGACTGCAAGCTAGGAGCAGTTGTTGAATCCCCAAAATGACTTAACCATCATGTGGGAAGGTTTGTCCCAAACAATAACTGGCACCAGAATCATGAATCAAAACCATACTCCAAAAAATACATTATCATATCCTTTGGGAAGTCATCAACCCCAGTGAACTACCAAACTGACAATACCCCCTGAGAGCTGACCCAGTTATTTGGCATTTGGGAACCTGTGTGGACAGTGACCTAACTTTCGACCAAAATGTGTCCAGTGTCATAAGAAAGTCTTTCTATATTGCACAGCTTATGAACAAATTTATTGTGACTAGATCTAAAAGTGTTATTGCCCCCCTTTATGAAGTCCTCATTAGGTCAATCATTTTGTAAAATGCCCACTTTGGCATGTTTCTGTCCAGACACATGTAACAGCTGGAATGCCCACAAAGATACCTTACTAAAAGGATACAAGTCCTAAACAATAAGTCTTGTATAGACCACCTCAAAGCCTTATCACTATATTCTGCATCCTACACAGTGCTAAGAGATGACCTGTATCTGACATACAAGGCATCCTCCAACCCACTACTGATGGACCTACTTAACATCAGCAAGTCAAATGGTATCATAAATACTCAGTCCAGGTATCTAAACAGAATTGTGTGGAGAGACAGATATATATTGCAGAGGATGCCACTGTTCCGGAACAGATTCCCCATGTAAGTAAAACAAAGGTCATCCCTGTCCATATTCAAATGCAACTTGGATCTAAGGATGGGCAATAGAAAATATTCCCCAGAATTACCCCTCATGCCACTAATGGATAGAGGCAGTTCCTAAAAAGCTGCATCCCTTACATAGTTCCCCTCAAATTATCTATGATATGATTGCAGTTATTCTTATTAGGGCTAATATATAGTTATTAGCCTTGGGATGGGTAAGACCAATCAGGAAACGCTAATTCAAGCACCAAAATGGAAAATGGCTAAGCTTAAAATGTCTTCCAAGTGAACCTATGTTGAAGTAGTAAATACTTTTAAAAAAAATACCCTTTTTAGATCATTAAGTACACCTCTCATGCTCCACCACCCCCAGCCTTTAACATCTTCCAGTGCCTCTGTGTATACTAACCTAATAACCACAGGGGCCTTTTTTATGCATGTGCAACCCAGTGTAATCCCAGTGTAAAATACAGCTTCTTTTCCCTGAGCCTCCACAGGAAAGGACCTTTTTCCAGTCAAACTTTCCCAGTAAGCAAAGGCAAATGCACAGATAAAATAATAAAGGCAAGCCACGTAAATGGAACATATGGGAGTCTGATGCTGAATGTACATAATTTCTATCTATAATATATTTTACTGAAAGAAGAGAGGATGTATTTTGTAATTCTTGGCTTTGTTACTTATCTAAGAACTGTCTGCTGGTTTTACACAATATTATATAAATTTAATACCAGACCATCACATATTCCATATTTATCCTAATGGCATAACTAGATATCAGAGTGTAATAAATATGTGCATTTTATTTGAACATGTATATAAGTTTATGTACACTTCAACTTGAGATAGTTTTATGTAGGAATGTTTAGACGTGTTTGAGTCCTAAGTGCTCAAAGGCCAGTTCCTCAATGCCAGGGACTTATGTGTCTTGTACCCTGTGTGGGTAACTGGCCATGCTCAGGCTTGAATATGAGTTCAGCCAAGCACCTCTCAAATACTAACTATAACTGCTTAAATGCTAGGTAAGGCAGTGCTCACGGGATAAGTACATTGGGAAGGGGAGCTGGGAATGGAATTTTAGGTTTAGGAAGAGAGAAAGAAATTTTAGTTTTAGGGAGCAATTGGGGAATTTAGAGATAAGGAAGAAGAAGGGGATCTTAGGTTTAGGGAGGGGGATCAGGATTTTAGGTTTAGGGAGTGACTGGGGACTTAGGGGTTAGAGAGAAAGAAGGGATTCTTAGATTTAGGGACTGATCATGGGCTTTAGGTTTATGGAGGGGAAGGGGATTTTAGGTTTATGAAGTGAAGCCCATACTTTAGGTTTAGGGACTGGGTGGGAGTTTTTAGGGATAGGATCAGGGTTCTGGTAGGGATTGATAGTCTGGTGAGTTCGGGCATTGGGGTGTTTGCTTAGTTAAGGGATACCAAGTAAGTTAGAGTTAGATTTGTCAAAATGAGTAAGTAGCTGTAAGAAAGTGTGTCATGAGCAAATGGTGCATGAGCACTTGTAGCAGACCCTTTTTTGTACACTACAGCCTGTGATAGTTTTATGTACACTGGAAACTGTGATAGCATTTTGTACACTAGAGCCTGAGTTTTATGTACACTATAGCCTGTGAAAGCTTTACGTACACTACAGCTTGTAGGAGTTTTATGTACACTACACCATGTGTGCATCAGCAGCACACATTTTGTACATCCTGGGTGCATCAGCTTCTCAGTCAATCAAAAATGTTACTCTATAACTCTTTCAGTCCCAGTTCATGAAACTACAGTCACTGTGCCACTAAAAATAATATACCACCTTAAATTAAATTTCTAACACCCAAATGTAACATTAGCAAATAAAAAATTGCTTAATCAAAATAAAAAAATAGATCACAACCAACCAGTCAGAAAATTGCATTATTGGCACAAATGACCTGTTCTTCAATAACGTACTAGTTAACGTAAACAACCTAAAAATAACAACACTGTGAATATAACATATCCTAGCTTAGCATCCTTACTAACTATTAGGCATCACAAAAATCAAAACTTAAATAATGCTATAAAAAAGTCTTGAAATTTGCAGAAAGTACCTCTTTCAGAACCCACCACTGTATAACATTAAAAAGCCTAAACTGGTTAGAAATACTCTATCAACTAATATACACATAGCCTTTTACCACCTATAAAATTATCCAGAACCCATCTGTTTGTCCAGCACTAAATAACATTCTCTATAACTATGTTCCCAGTTGGTCGTTTTAATCCAATGACCAAAAACACCTGTCTGTCTTCAAACCAATCAAGTCTGCTGGGTATTGTGTGTATTCTTACCATGTTGCTAAGGGCTAGAACTCCTTATCTCTATCCATTAGGTCAATACCCTTCATCCCATCCTTCAAAACCATTATGAAAGACTTCCTAGACAACAGCTGTCTCTGTTTTTGCTCAACACCAGAATAAAATATATCCATAAATGTGGACAAATACCTTTTCATACCTTATAACCCCTTACTCTCCCTTCTTCACTCACTTCCTTACTTCTATCAATATCTGTCCCCTGGCTTTCTACCATAAGACTGTTTTTTTCTCCCTTTGTTTTACAGTTCATGTTTGTATATGCTAGCCTAACTTTAATTGCTGTATAACCTTTCTAAAATTTCTTATTGTCATATAACTTGTATCTATTCTTAACCAATTATATTATGTCTAATTTGTTAAAATTATTTAAACTGTAGTTGTTTTTTGCATTGTTTTTGAAGACTGCAAAATGATTGTTCTTAAAATGTCTTGTAATACTTTGGAGCTTTTCGCCCTGGGCCTCCACTGAAAATGGGCTGCTACCCAGTCAGACTTTCCTGTAATCAAATGTCAATAAATAATAAATAAGTAGTAAATAATAACTCCATTTACTTTACCAAAATAATCTGAAAAACTTACCTGGTACCATAAAATTCATTAAAATCACCACAGTGCTAAAGCAGAAAACCAACCACAAGACAAGCCATTCATAAAACTGATGGAAACTCTGTAAAACCCTGTTTAATACGCTACTTATGCAAATAATGTAATTGCCAGACCCAAATGAAATGAAAGGAAACATTAACTTGAACAAAACAAATGTGAAAAACAGATAAATCCAAAATATGGGGTCTAATTTGTGCAGTACGCTAAATGTCTTCTACTATAACATTAGGGAAATCACTTTTGTGACTCCTAGCTTCACTTTTATTCCTCTAATTTTACAGTACAATATATATCATATATCAACTTTCTGGTTTAAAAGCCCGTGTTTGCACTTGTTTCCCACCTTTCCTGTAACTAGTCTAGTCCAGATACAGATTTGCTGTATCCAGGACTGTTTGTAAGCTTCCGAGAGGTGCCAAAGTCTGCTCTTCAATTTTTCCCTTAGATCTGCTAGTTCTCTCCTCTCCTGCACTTTTACTAGCTTATTAGTCTAGCACTTTACCAGACTTCCTGTAACAATTGTAGCACATAAAAGTACTACCAGCATAAAACGTTATACAAGGAAACAGCTCCATTACCTATTATTAATGCCCGCCCCTCCAGGCATGTCTAAAGATCAGTTCCCTCTGCTTTCTCCTATTAACCTGGTGAACTTGGGCATCCTGAGGCAATGTCACAACTCCCTCATGTATACTGACAACCATCTCCTCTTACCTCCCAACACTCAGACTTGTGAGAGATGCGCTTATATATTCAAATTGGAAGCTATGCACTCTCCAGCCAAGACTGGAATAGCTGGTCAAGAGGAGAAGGTCAACACTTGCACAACACCACATGGAACACATAGTCCTCCAGAACACACACCAGCAGAGCCTTCACATAAAAACACAAACCACACACCCACCTTTTTGGAGACTCTCAATAAAAATCTACCCAAATAGCAGAGACCTCCAAGGCAGAAATGCACTCGACCACCACAACAGAACACTAATCACAAGACACATGACTCTCCTAAACAGTGTGCCACTCAACCAAAGCCCCTAAGGCAAAACAGCATGCCCAGCACACTAGTCACAGGTGATTTAATAGTGAGGCACACTGATGTCCCACTCACTAGGTTGAATAAGGAGAAAGTAACAGGCAACTGCCTGTCAAGTGCCAGGATCTGCCACATAACACACACACACAGGTCCCTCAACAACAGGTACAAATATGTCTCTGTCATTGTACATGTGGGTGTGAATGACCTGAAATGTACCTCCCTGGACTACATGAAAAGAGATATGGAGGAGCTCTCAGATTATGTAGCCCTGGCAGGTATGACCCTAGTCCTGAGAAGCATCCTACCATCACCCATAATGATACCACAGTACAAGCAGAAAATGATTGATTTCAACAATTGGCTAAGTTTCTGGTGTCATTCTAAGGGGATCTGGTATCTGTCTGCCTGGGATGACATGATTGACAGACCTCAATGCTTTGCCAGAGATGGCCTGCATCTGTCACCCCTGGGCTTCCAGATACTGGCCAAGACTCTTGCCACCCCTATAGTGCCTTTTTTAGGCAGTGTTCCAAAGACCAAATTACCACCATAACAGCTACAAACAAATGCAATCTGAGGGTCATACTGCTCAATGCCAGAAGTCTAATTCTCAAAATGCACTCACTTGAAGCACTCCTTAAAATGCAGAAAATCAACATTTGTGCTGTAACAGAGACCTGGTTCAAGGCAGTAGAAAGCACTGCTGCACTACCAGGCTATAACTCATTCCACACCTTTCGGCCCCAGAACTTGGACCGTAGCTCCAAAGGCAGTGGTGTTTCCATATTCATAAAGGATGTGCACACCTCCAGATTGGTAGCCCAACATAACATATCAGAGATACTTCAGGTGCAGCTAACATTGAGTAAGACAGCGATTCAGGTTGTTGCCTGTTATAGGTCCCCAACCATGTCCCAAAACTCACATTTCATGTTCCTAAGCACCCTGGTGAAGATTAGGGTCCAACCTAACACTCTCATACTGGGTGACTTCAACTACCCCTCCATTAACTGGGAAAACTACTCACGTACCAATACACTTGCCCAACGTTTCCTGGAATTCATTAATTCCAATACCCTGGACCAGCTCCTTCTTACCCCTACTAGAGGTAGCAACATCCTTGACCTGGTCATTACTAACATGGGTGACCATTGCTCTACACCAATAGTCAACTCCTCCCTGGTTAGATCCCACCACAAACTAATCACCTTGGAAATCCACATCCCTCCCGCTCCAACCCCCCCCCCCCCACAAAGGTAACCACCATGAAAAACGTCCCCAAAACTAACTTTAGGCTCCTAAAAACAGAGGTGGCTAACTTTACTTCACCCATGCAAATAGAGGATAGTTGCATGATCACCAAATCATACCCAATGCACTGTACGAACATGTACACAAATGTATGGATCTCGCCATACCCAAAAGAACCAAGACACTCTCCTCCAAAAAAAGGAAGCCAATCTGTTGGTCCCCTGACATAAACAAACTCTACAACAGAAGGAAGAAACTGATGCAGAATAAGGTGAAGTTCCAAGGCTGGAAAAACTCCCTTATGAGCCTCAACAAAAAGTTGAGATCCCACTTCAAATTCTCTAAAGCTAGCTATGAAAACAGAATTGCAGCAGATAGTAAAGACAACCACAAGGCCTTCTATAGTTATGCAAAGAATCTCCACGGCAATACCCAGATTTGCTCTGAGCTACTGCACAATGGTACCTCCCACACCGAGTCAACAGATATTGCCAATATACTGGCCAATAGATTCAGTGCCAACTTTACCCCCCCCGGACCAATCATGATGCCAGTAGATTGCCAGGCACCCAGTATTACTGCTGCACAGGTTAAAGCAGCACTGTCCAAGGCCAAGAATACAGCTTCTATGGGACCTGACAATATCCTTGGCTGTGTTCTACATGAACTACAGCGTGAACTGGCACCTCACCCATGTGCCCTGTTCAGTCACAGCCTCACCTCAGGCTTTGTCCCTACCTAATGGCGCATTGCTGTAGTCATCCTTCTCCACAAAGGATGAGCGACTACAGACCCTGGGAACTATTGCCCCATTAGCCTGACAAGTCTGATATGCAAAGCTATGGAATGCATCATCATGGACATAATAAACAAGGATATAGGGAATCTCCAAACTCTGGATCCCACACAGTTTGTTTTTGTGAAGGGTAGATCATGCCTGCTCAACTTAGTAGACTTCTTTGAGTCAGTCACCAGAGCTGTGGATGAAGACAAGGTGGTTCATACAGCCTACCTTGATCTGGCCAAAGCCTTTGATACCATTCTCCACTCAGGAATCATAGAAAAACTCACTAAGCTAGGCATCAACCCTTATATCACTAGGTGGGTTGCAAACTGGATCACAGATAGAACCCACAGTGTGAAAGCAGCTGACTTCAAGTCAGACTGCTGACCAGTAATGAGTGGAGTCCCACAGGGATCGGTCCTGGGTCCTCTCCTGTTTGCTATCTACTTCTCAGAAGTCCAGGCTAACATGAAGGGACTCTGGCTGACTAAGTTTACAGATGATTGCAAGTTGGGAGCCATTATTAACTCCCCAAGTAATGTTGACATCCTACAGAAAGGCCTCACCGAGATCAACGGCTGGTGTCAGAACCATGGCCTTAATCTCAATGCCAAAAATGTGTCATCATCCCCTTTGGGAAAACCCAGTTCCCATGAATTACCACATTGATGGTAGTCCACTGAACACAGAAAGTGTTATAAGAGATCTGGGAACACAAGTTGACACCAACCTCTCTTTTGACCACCACGTTGCCACTGTGGTCAGAAAGTCCTTCTATGTGGCACATCTCATTACTAAGGGTTGTGCATCCAGGAAGAAAGAGGTCATTGTCTCCCTCTACTCTTCCCTCATTAGGCCAATCATCGAGTACAATGCCCCATTTGGCATGTACCTCACTAGACACCTGCAACAACTGGAGAGACTGCAAAAGTACCTCACAAAGAGGATCCAAGGCCTTAAACACATGTCCTATATGAACAGACTCAAAAAACACCAACTATTCTTTTTTTCATATCGCCTACTTAGAGGCAATTTCTGCTTGACTTACAAAGCCATGTCTGACCCAGCTCTGTTAGAAATGCTACATCTAAAGAAATCCCAATCCTTCCACACCACATGCTCCAAAGACCTCAACCTCATTAACACAATCAACAGAACATGCTGGAAGGACAGGTTCATAACCCATAGACTGCCCATGCTATGGAATAGACTTCCCATACATGTCAAACAGAGCACCTCACTGACCCACTTCAAAAGAAATCTTGATGAGTGGATGGGAAATAGAAAATTCACCCCAGGGTTCACTCCAGTGGCTCTACAAGACAGAGGCACTGGGAGCTAAGGTCAGGTGGCACAATGCCAGGGTAATCCTATGGGCTAGGCTTGTAAAGGCTCCAGGGCCATTAGCCTAGTACATACCTATGAACCTTCTGTATGTGTGCGCATGTGCATGTGTGTGTGTGTGAGTGTGTGTATGTATATGTGTGCATGTGTGTCCAAAAACACTGCTGTTTAACTCTTACACTTCTTAGAATTTAATTTTAAACTTGAAATTTCGGCTCTTCTTTTTTGTGTTTGATGGTGTGTAATGGTGGGGTTTACATGATGAAGTCTACTATATCAACATAATGATCACATTTTTGCCCGAGATATATTTGTTTCCAGTGCTACGCTAAAAACACCCATCATAAATAATTACAATTTATAAAATCAATGATAGACAGAAATACTGCACTCAGTTATGCTTCCAGTATTGTACTGAATGCAATCCTATTTCATCAAGTACTAATACCTATCAGTAGTTGTATTATATACTTTAATGACATCAGTTTCTGTATTTGTATACTGAAATCTGTCACACTCTTGCTTGCAGTAATATAGTGAGTGCAATCTATTCCTTCATTTACTGTGCTCTATCAGTAATTTCTTTAAATACAGTAATAAAACCAATTAAAGACAGAAATACTGCACTTATATAGTGGCATATCTCTCTGTCTTCCTTGCAATAATGTACTGAATGTACTCTGTTGCTTCAGATAATTCTGTATGACGTATTATTCATTATGTCCCCATACATTTATTATTGAAATCAGCTAAACACAGAATTACTATATACTAATTTATTCAGGCTTACCACAGCCAACTGCTCCTGCTGTCTCCTGTTATAGGAGACCTCCACCTCAGCTGGATAGAGAAGAAGAAAGACAATTTCTTGTTTACCTGTATTTCACATTTTTTTGTGATTTACATATAACTTTACTATTACATTCCGAAGACATGCATCTGGAGCATTTCTCCCTGAGCCTCTGCTGAAAATGGGCTCTGTCCCATTTGGACTTTCCCATTAAAAAAATGTTAAATAAATAAATATTATTGTTTCTAAGCTAGTGAATTCATTGCATTATTAGCCTACCCATGTATTTGCTCAAATATTTAATACTATTTGAATTTTCAAACTTTACTAATATTTCTTTTACTGACACTAATAAAGCAAAGCAGGGCTGGCCATTGATCAACTGATGCCCTAGGCAAAAGGGATCCACAGTGCCCCCCACAATACCCGGTGTCCCCATCCTGATCTACTGTTAAATAAAATAAGATTTCAATACACAGGAGGTTCAGGTTAAAAAGTTTACTAGTGTACACCAGAAGGCAAAAAACGTACAAGTACAGAATTTTGTCTGACATGAAACAGGAAGCACACAATTTTATATAGGTTTGACATTCAAGCTATGCCCACCTTACTGACATAATATGTCACAGGGGTATCTACATCACTTTAGCTTACAGTCTTCTATTCATAAAGCTGTTGATGCTGTATATTTAAAAAAACTTTTCCTCTAGATACAATACGGCCTTGCTATCCAGCTGGTCAGACATAATGTCTTTCTGTAAAGTTACTTCTTCAAGGTTTCATATCAGTTTGAATACAATAGCAGATTCAGTCTTTTAATAATCTTCTTTGTTCTCTGCTACACTTTCCTACCAGCTGCGTGCTTATCTCAATTACACATATACGAGGCCAAATCATTCCAACAGGAAAGAGCAGAAGATTTCATTATTTCACACATTTAATTTCCTGACCCAGCAGATAATCACTTGTGAAAAGCATAAACATTAAAACTTGCTAAGCTAGCATCTGCCAGTGTCAAAGGTCAGCTTTGCTTCAAGCCACACTGCAATTTCAAAACTACTTACATTTACACATGAATTAATCCTTACTATTATATGATTAATAGAATAAAATGCATTATATACTACTTTGCTTTTAAACTAGCATTTCTCATATATTCAAATACACATTTTTCTAACATTTTCCCCCCATTAATACTTTTTATTCTATTTTGAAGTATGCATAGTGTCATTTCATCTCCTAACCTTTTCCACTTAGGATTTTCAGCTAGGTGAGTCATTCAATCTATACTTCAGAAAAAAATGTCATCTGAGACCAATTTTTCAATTTCAGTATCTTGGTACAAAGTTTCAGTAACAGATACATCAATAAAATCTTTGATTAATCTTTTCATGCAGGGAATTCCACAGCAAACACATGCTCCTATTAGGAGTATACCCACACAAATGGCAATCAGAATATTCATTAGGATGGAACCCCACCCCCCCAAATAGATTCTGGAAAAAGTCCGTCAGTGGGTTTGGGCTTGGTTCAGTCATGGCTGATATTTGCTGAATTACCTCTAGGTGATTATTAATTTTATGCCTATTATCTGGTATGTACGCACAGCATTCTTCTTTGATAAGCACACACGTACCACCTCTCGCCGCTAGGGTGAAGTCAAGAGCCATCCAATTTTGTAGCACAACAGTTCTCATTGCATTCAGTTCATCAGTCACCAGTTCTAGGGTGGAAAAAGTTGCATTACTCATTACTTCGAGAAGTTTCGACAACTTCCTCAGCTCCCAGATCGATTTGACTGCTCCATAGGCTGGGAATATTCCTGTCCAAGATATAACACTGCCACTCAAGTCCATATGAGTCAATTTGCTTTTGTCTTTTACTGAATTGTGGTCTTTCCAGCCAGCTTCGATCTTTCCAACTGGATTTACAGGTTTTTCAACTGGACCTTCGGGTTTTTGGGCTGCTTCTTTCACGTTTCGTATCTTACCCAAAGGTAATTCTGCAGTATGTCTTATTGCCGGAACCAAGTAACCCAAAAAACAACTGCCGGACCAATTCTCAGGTAACCTTTTATACACCTTTTTCCCACAAATAAAATAACAGTTTTCTACTTTAGTACTAATACGCATCAGCCCTGCATGAAACATTTTCTGATCTATAACTGACAATTGTTTAAACAAAACTGGATTCTTGCGAATGTCATTCATGGTTGTTTTCAATGAGTTCAAATATGAGTCATAATTAATATTGCGAAAAGTATTGCCATTACTATTCTTAATGTAACATCGGTAAGATATGGTTATATTACAATTGCTCCAGCCCACCTGGAGGGTATCATTTTTATAAAAACATACAATTCCTTTTTGTGTGACAGGTAAAAATAAAGCTATTGTGTCCTGTGATCTCACAGTTCCTGTATCGAAAAGTAAATTCTCCCAAGTCTCATTTATCCCCAAAGGGACAGCGGACATTATCAGTCCTCCATATGCTGTTGGTATAGCTGTACAAACCCAGCAATTTGAAATGTTCATAGTCTCTGCATATACACGTTTCATGGCTAGGTATGTGTTAAAATTTGGATGCCAGTCTATAGACGTTTCATCACGCCTTCCTACTTTCACTTGTGTGGATGTATGTAGGATAAACCACAACAAGAGGAAAATTGTCACAATTACAGTCAATAAATGTATACTCAACAGAATGATTACACAACATCTCTGGGGCTGACCTAGATTTCTATTCGCTTTGTTTTTGGCCATCTCGGTCTGGTTGTGTATCAGTCACAAAGTTTTTATCAAGTTGAAAGTTCTTTACCGGTTTGCAGTGTGTCAAATGAACCCAAGACGTCCTCTCGGCCACTCTGACTGCAGTAGGCGTTGCCAACAGAATCTGGTACAGTCCTTCCCACTTTGGACTCGCCCAATTCTTCCTTTTTGTCACTTTCAGCCAAATGTACATCCCCGGGGCCAAGACTGCTTCCACGGGTCTGGTCTGTTCCTTATCTGAAAAAGAGTTAAACTGCAAAACAGATTTATTTGTTAACAGTTTCCTCATATAACTAGCTAATGAACTGTCAGCCTCTTGCTCTGCAGGCATGAGAGCTTTCCACTGAGGCACATAATATGCTCTCCCAAAAACCATTTCAAACGGAGTCAAACCCTTTACATTTGGAACCGTTCTCATACTCAGCAGTGCTAAAGGCAGACAGTGTATCCAATTCTTTTGGGTCTCCTCAACTAGCTTCCTAAGCTTACTTTTGAGGGTACCATTGTACCTTTCCACCAGTCCTGCTGACTGTGGGTGGTAAGCACAATGGTTCTTTAAGGAGATACCAAAAAATCTCCCAAGTTGGTGGATTGTCTGGTTTTTGAAATGTGTGCCATTGTCACTATAAATCCTTTCTGGAATGCCAAATCTAGGGATTACTTCTTTTATCAGGGCTTTCGCCACTGTTGCTGCATCCGGGTTTTTGGTTGGAAAAGCTTCTACCCATTTGGAAAACATGTCTACAATAACTAAACAAAACTTTTTCCCTTCACATTTATTCAATTCTATGAAATCCATACAAATAGTATGGAACGGATATGGTGGTATAGGAAAACTTCCTTGCTTGGTTTTAAATGCCCCTTGTGCATGATGCTTGTTACAAGTATGACAAGCTGCACAAAATGTTTTTGTCTAGTTTGTGTATCCATATGTTTGGAATATTCGATTTACTAACTGTACCATCCCCCCTGTTGAGACATGGCACTGCCCATGGCTCAACAAAGCGGCATATCTAAATAAATTAGACGGCAATATCGGTTTTCTTTCTTTGGAAATGTACAGTCCATTCTCAAGAATTGCACCTCGATTTACCCATTTTTGTTTTTCTGCTTTTGTAGTAAGCGTCTGCATTGTTTTTAACATGTCTAAATCTAAAATCTCAGAGGGTTGTAATTCCCCATTTAAAAGTAATGTTTCTGAGTCTGAGGCTGCTTGCTTTGCAGCTGCAGCAGCTCGTGCATTGCCTTTCGAAATCTTATCCTGTTGTTTTGTATGAGCTACACATTTACAAATAGCTACTTTGGTAGGTAACTGAATATATTCTAATAACTCCAAAATAAATTGCGCATGATTAATAGGTTTTCCACTAGATGTTATCATTCCTCTATTTTTCCATTGTTGTGCAAATACATGTACTGTAGAAAAAGCATACTGACTGTCAGTATATATGTTTACACACTTGTTTTTTGCTAAAGTACATGCCCTTGTCAAAGCTATCAATTCTGCTGCTTGTGCAGATAAGTTATGTGGTAAGGATTGGGCTTCTAGAATTTCAGTGTCTGTAACTACTGCATACCCTACCAGATTCTTCCCTGTAGGACCCCTTCTGCATGAGCCGTCCACGTAATATGTCACCTCGGCATTATCTAAGGGCATATCTGTGAGATCCTGTCTAGGTAAAGCTAACTGTTCAATTTTCTGCAGGCAGCTGTGTGGTGTGCCATCCACAGGAGTTGGGAGTAATGTTGATGGATTTAATGTCGTACATCGTTCAATTGTCATATGAGGTTGGCTCAGCAGTATAGTCATACATGAAAGATGTCTAGCAGGAGAAAGGTATGCCACTTTCTCTTGCAGTAAAATTATTGCAACTGCATGAGGCACTCTCAATGTGAGAGGGTGGAATAACACCACTGAGGCTGAAGCCTGTACTGCCATTGCGGCTGCAACTACTGCTTGTACACAGTGAGGCAAAGATTGCGCCACTGGGTCTAACTGTAATGAATAGTAGGCTATGGGGCATTGCTTGTCCCCATGTTGTTGCATCAATACTGACGTCATATATCCTTGTTTGCAATCTACGGTCTGAAAAAAACGTTTGTGATAATTTGGAAGTCCTAAAACTAATGAAGAAGCTATCAACTGCTTCAACCTGCAGAAAGCCATTTCTGCTTCGGTTGTCCATTGTAAAATATCTTGTGCTGCCATTGGTGTCTTATATATCAAGTCAGTCAGTGGAGCAGATTCCAAAGCATAATTTGGTATCCAGCTCTGGCAGAAATTAGTTGTACCCAAGAAAGACATCATTTCCTTCTTGGTTGCTGTTTAGGTGCTTGCAAAATTGCTGTTTTTCTTTCCTCATCTAGTATTCTACCTTCATTGGATATTACATATCCCAAGTATCTAACTTGTTTTCTCCAAAGTTGTAACTTACTTTTGTTTACTTTGTGTCCTTGTGTTGCTAAAAATTTCAGTAATGCCGCAGTATCTTCCCTGCATTGTTGCTGGGTGGGGGCTGCTAGCGAGATGTCATCTACATAAAGTAGAATTTGACTACCTCCCGGTGGGGTAAACCCTGCCAGGTTGCTAGCCATTTCTTGTGCAAATATTGTTGGACTCTCACAATATCCCTGTGGTAGTCGAGTATATGTATACCTTTTACCCTAAAATGTAAATGCAAACCAATATTGACCATCAGGATGTATAGGTATCGAGAAGAAAGCATTGCTGATGTCTACCACAGAGAAATACTTCTGTTGTGGTTTTAGATCATTTAACAAAGTATGTGGGTCTGGCACCGTAGGTGCTCTAGGTATTACTGCATTATTTACAGCTTGTAAATCTTGTACCATCCACCATTCCCCAATCGCTTTTTTAACAGGAAATAGGGGTGTATTACATGGTGAATCAGGAGATTCTACCAGTACTCCCTCTTTGAGTAATGCTGCTATTATAGGCTTAATACCTATTTCTGCATCCTTTCTCAAAGGGTATTGTCTTTTCTGTGGTCTAAAAGCTGACTTTGGGGTAATTGTAACTGGTCCTGCTGTTCGAATAAGTCCTACATCTGACTTGCCTGTTGACCAAAGAGTTGTTGGAATTTCACATAAGGCCTTTTCTTCTTCTAATAAAAATGCTAATCATCTGTCCTCGCTAGATTGCAAGTGTACAGCTGGATGTGTCTGTGTCAACCAATTCAGTTTCTGTTTCTGTATCCCTTATTCTGACAGTTCTAAATCAGTCTGTTTCTCCCATCTTGTTACTTTTTCTCCTACGTCTGCCCATTTTACATGTTTATTCTTTGTCAAGCTGACATGTGGTAATCGATTTGATCTGTAGAATGCAAGGAATTCTTGAGGTAATGAACAGCTGACTACACTGTTCCCCTCAGTATCCCAGTACAAAGTATGCAATACTAGTCTAGTTGCACGATTTCTGAATAATTCTTGCTCATATTCTCTATCAGGTCCTGGTGTAGTACAGTAGTATGGAGTACAGTGTAACAAATGCTGTTGATCCGTGTCGAGGGAGGGGGCTTTACTGATGGCTACATTCATCAGTTCCTCGGTTACTGCCCCTGGACCAGTCGTGACTAGGTCCTGGCTGTACCAGTAAAATGTTTCACCCTCCAATCGCACTACAAAGGTATCCATTTGTCTCTGTGCCTCCATACCTTGTACAGTTGGAACTACTGCTATGCCAAATATCTGCATAAGGTCCCTGCCCAATAGGTTTACTGGACACTTTGCAGAAACAACAATTTTACTTCTCTGGGTCATACCTGAAAAAGGGTCAGTTATTGCTATATCATGGGAAAGTGGTTCCCTTTATAGCTGTCCATTTGCGGCTTTTACTAGTATATAATCAGGTGATTCGGAATGTTCTGGTAACTTGGAGGGGTGTATCAAAGTCCATGACGCTCCTGAGTCACATAGGAATTTGACTTCCCTTCCCTCCACCAGAAGTGTAACTTCCGGTTTTGTATCTGCTAAGTAGAGCTCTAAGCTCAATAATGCTAAGTCCAAAATTTCACTTTCTTCATCCTCCATAACTTGGACATCTAGCAAGGGATTGTAAGCAAAACAAAAAGGTAATTTCAGAAGATAAGGGAGATGAGGACTGACTATATGATAGTGAAGATACATCATGTGAAAGTCAGAAACAGACGTAAATGTGATAGAAGGAGTTGAGGAAGTGCAAGTAGATATGGAGGATGAAGAAAGTGAAAATTTGGACTTAGCATTATTGTCAGACTGTTTGTTTTCCTGGGCATTCTTCTTGCCCTTTTTACCTGACTGCAATACAAATACTTCAACTCCGTCTTCAGCAGTGAAGACTTGCGCCTTCTTTTTCTTTTTACTATTAAAACGTCTTTCAGCATGTCTAGCGTATTCAAGTAAGGCTTGTAGCCTCCCTGTTCGATGGTCTATCATATGCTTTGTAATGAAGCTACTAATATGTGCAATGCAACCTTTCAAAAATGCATTTTTTAATTGTTGTTCATACGGGGAATCATTCGTTTGGTTCTCAGGAACCGACATACCGCTATGATTATTAAAACATTCTAATAATGTAGCATAATGTCCATCTATCGTCTCATTTTCCTGTTGTATGCATTGATTAATGCAAGTCCAGTCTGCTCTAGGTTTCCATTTCTCAGAGATTCGGTCTGTCAGACCTTTCACTCTGTTGTCTAACTCTGCATCACTATGTGGGAGGGGTTTAAGCTCTGCATTACGAGGATTCCAGGTGCCACAAATCATGTGCCAATCTGGACCTATAATTTGCCTTACTACTTTTTCTACTTCTTCCCCATTCAAGTAGTAACTCAATCTCATGCCTTGTAAATCTTCTAAAAATTTCGTAAAATTAACTTTCGGATGGGGAATTCCCTCAGTAGCCTTCCGGATATCCTCCGGTGTCCATGGTCTATATACTAAGAGTGTTGGGTCCTGCCCTTCCTGTCCTGCCTGAGGATTTGGAACTTCTATAAGTGGGCATATTTCTTCCTCACTCTCATCCTGTAGGTTTCCCTCTATTTGATATGATTCTGTGTCCCTATGTGTTTTACGTGTTCGGGACCTAGTTTCAATAGGATCTCTAACAAATGGTTGTGGTCTTGCTGAAACTTCAGGATAACGCGGAGGCGGACCAGCCTGTCCACTCGCTTCATATCCTGAAAAGGGTAAGGGAGGGGGCAAGGGAGGAGGAGGGGGAGCTGTCGCTATTACCAAGTTATTATCCTCTTTGTCTAGAAATAATGTTTTTGAATTTTTCAGCTTCTGCTCTCTACGATTTGCTTCCTCAATCCACCTGTGTGCCTGAGGAATGCCTAATTGGCGTTGCTTTTTTGCCTGACCTCCCGCATCAGATTTAAGCTGTTTAAGGAGTTTAACTAGTGAAGTTTTCTCTAATTTACCATCAAATTCATATTTATTAACCCATTTCGTATAATACCTAACGTTATCAGAACGTAGTAATTGCATGTATTTTGCGTCTTCAGTTAGGGGCGGATCTCGCGATGTTTTAGTGCACTGATTTCCCATGGCAAAAAAAATGTTATGTAACCCTTTTTATCACGTGATATCAAATTCTCAGTTCCTGTTCACAGTTTATCTAGAATAGCTGCCTACCTTATTCTGTTACACTGATCTATGACCAAATATACAGTACTTCCTTTTGTCCCTGATCTGCAAAATAAATCTTGACAACAATATACTGTAACCTAGTCCCTGATCTAAAACAGAAAAAGGCAAATTCTTCCTACCTGAGCCTCCAGTATTGAGAAAGTCCAAGTTCCGCTTTTCGGCCACAGATCAGAAAGTGGCCAGCCTCTTTACACGACAATTCAGTCGGAGGTCTTTTCACTCAAGAAGAACCATTTCGGTAACTTCTCCTACGCAGTATTCGACCACCGATACGCTCTGATCTGTGGCTTACCAAGGGAATTCCGGTCTGAAGGACCAAACTGTTAAATAAAATAAGATTTCAATACACAGGAGGTTCAGGTTAAAAAGTTTACTAGTGTACACCAGGAGGCAAAAAACGTACAAGTACAGAATTTTGTCTGACATGAAACAGGAAGCACACAATTTTATATAGGTTTAACATTCAAGCTATGCCCACCATACTGATGTAATATGTCACAGGGCATCTACATCACTTTAGCTTACAGTCTTCTATTCATAAAGCTGTTGATGCTGTATATTTAAAAAAACTTTTCCTCTAGATACAATACGGCCTTGCTATCCAGCTGGTCAGACATAATGTCTTTCTGTAAAGTTACTTCTTCAAGGTTTCATATCAGTTCAAATACAATAGCAGATTCAGTCTTTTAATAATCTTTGTTCTCTGTTACACTTTCCTACCAGCTGCGTGCTTATCTCAATAACACATATACAAGGCCAAATCATTCCAAAAGGAAAGAGCAGAAGATTTCATTATTTCACACATTTAATTTCCTGACCCAGCAGATAATCACTTGTGAAAAGCATAAACATTAAAACTTGCTAGGCTAGCATCTGCCAGGGTCGAAGGTCAGCTTTGCTTCAAGCCACACTGCAGGTTCAAAACTACTTACATTTACACATGAATTAATCCTTACTATTATATGATTAATAGAATAAAATGCATTATATACTACTTTGCTTTTAAACTAGCATTTCTCATATATTCAAATACACATTTTTCTAACATCTACCTACACCATTCAGATTACTTTTTTCTCCATTTTTCTTACAGTTTGTCTTACATTTCAATTTTTCTTGTATTTATTCAACAGATTTTAAAGAAAGAATTTCTTTACTACAAAATAGCAAACAAATAAATTCTGAAAAAGCTCCCCTACTACAGAGGCACCCTAGGCGGCCTCCCATTTGGGATATGCTTAACACTGGCTATGAACCAAAGTAGAAAGTTTTGGTGGAATGTTTTTTAAAGATATTTATACTTTGCATGTAACAGTCTTTGAATTTGGTTCAGCATGAATGTGCAGATACCAGGAACAATGTTGCAAACAATCTTGCGTAACAATCAAAAAAAATAATTTTCTTGTCATTGTAGACTCAATAGTGAGACACACGAATGTCGCACTCAACAGGTTGGAGAAGGAGAAAGTCACAGTCAGCTGCCTGTCCAGTGTCAGCATTCATTAGATAATGCATGCACTTAGGTCTCTCAGCAACAAGTACTGTTATGACTCTGTCATAGCTCGTGTTGGTGTGAATGACCTGAGACATACCTCACTGGGCTATATGAAGAGAGACATGGTTGAGCTCTCTGACTGTGTGTCCCAGGCATGTATATCCCTAGCCTTGAGTGTTTACTACCCTCACCTAGAATGATGCCACAGTATAAACAAAAAAATGATTGATTTTATTTGCCTCAGTTTTTGGTGTCATTCAAAGGGGATCCAGTTCCTCTCAGCCTGAGAAGCCATGGTTGACAAACCTGGCTGCTTTGCCATAGATGGTTTGCACTTGGAACCTCTAGGCTTTCGGCTGCTGGCAAAGGCTCTTGCCTCCCCCATAGTGCCTTTTTTAGACAAGGTCTCAAAAATAACATTACCGACGTGAAATTAACCAATCTGAGCAAAATAAGGGTCACACTGCTAAATGATAGGACCTTAAACCAAAAACTCCACTCCCTGCAAGCACATCTATCACTAGTAGATGTACATGTCTGTGTCTGTGCAGTCACAGAAACCTAGTTCAAGGCCTCAAAGAGTAGCCTGACCTTGCAAGGCTACAATGTCCTCCACAACTTTAGACCACAAAATGAACATGTGAAAACTAAAGGAGGCAGTGTTTCAATCTATATTAGAGATAAATTCACCTTCCGTCTAGTTAGACTGGACAACTCCATGGAGTTACTCCAGGTCCAGATTATGGTAGATATGACGTCCATTCAAGTCATAGCCAGTTATAAATCCCTCTCGATGGGTCACAACGCCCATGAAGCCTACTTGAGCAAACTGGAGACAGTCCAAATTTTACCGAACACATTGGTTATGGGGGATTTCAATTACCCCCCACCCCCAACTTAGAAACCTATGCTAGCCCTAACCTGCTAGCATAAAAGTTCATTGACTTTGTTAATTCAAATGCCCTGGAACAAATTGTCCATACTCCAACAAGGGGAAAAACATTCTGGATCTGGCCCTCACCCACATGTCAAACAGATGCACTGCCACAACTGTTGGACCCTCATTAGTTAAAACTGACCACAAATCAGTCACCTTCAAGCTGGCACTAACACCAGAACTCATAAAGAGTGAAATCAGACTAATAAACTTCACCAAGACAAACTATTCCCTTTTAGGTGAAGGTATAAATGCATTACAAGCCCTACACCAAGATGGAAGTAGTAACTACTCCGAAGCTTACACTAAAGCCCTGTACAATCACTTGCATAAGTGTAGGAACTCAGCCGTACCAGAAATAATCAAAGCCAGAGCCCAAAGTAAAAATAAGCTGCCATGGTGGACATCCAGCATCAACAAACTTTATAATAAATGCAAAACGTTGCTGTCCAAGAAAACAAAGGCCAGGCCCCAGCATTGGAAAAGCACCCTCCTCAGCCTCAACAGGCAAATAAAACAACTTGTCAATCCTCCAAGGGCTCTTTTGAGAAAAACTTACCAAGTGCACCCCAGGACAGCCATAAGGCCTTTTACAGCTACATATGTAACCAAAATGGTAGGACCCAAGCATGTGCATAACTACTGGCCAATGGTATCACACATACACACTGACCCCACAGAGATAGCAAACCTGCTAGCAGATGGGTTTGGAAAAAATTTCACTCCCTTATCCCCTCCTAACTTACAACAAACTTTCCCCCAAACTTCCTCCCCATTCAACATATCTGAGAAACAGGTCCTCTAAGCCTTGTCCAAGGCAAAAAACACAGCCTCTGTGGGATGAGATGACATCCCAGGATGTCTTCTAAACAGACTAAAACATGAACTAGCATCACCACTAAGTACCCTTTTCAATCATAGCCTACTACAGGTTTTGTTCCTGTGGAATGAAGAACAGCAACAGTTATTCCCCTCCATAAAGGTGGCCTAGCAACAGACCTGGAAAATTACAGACAGACTCATATGCCTAACAAGCCTCATCTGTAAGGCCATGGAATGTATTATTATGGACCTCATAAATAAAGACATAGGTGACCTCCAAAGCCTGGAGCCTACCCAGTTCAGCTTTGTGAAGGGCAGATCCTGCCTGTTAAATCTGGTAGATTTCTTTGAAAATGTGACCAAGGCCATTGATGAGGGAAAATTGGTGCACACAGCATACCTCAACTTGGCAAAGGCCTTTGTCACAATCCCACATTCAGGCATTACTGATACATTTAGCAACTAAATGTAAACCCCTTCATTGTAAGATGGGTTACCAACTAGCTCACAGATCAGACACACACTATCAAAGTGGGTGACTCCACATCAATCAGTAGACCTGTTACCAGTGGGATGCCACAGGGGTCAGTGTTGGGCCCTTTACTATTTGGTATATAGTTTTCAGACGTTTGGGTCAAAACTAAGGGGCTGTGGCTGACCAATATTGTAGATGACTGCAAACTAGGTGCAATCACTGAACCCCCAAATTATGTCAGTATACTCCATGTGGGCCTCACGTAGACCAACAACTGGTGTATTGGTCACAGTCTCAAACTGAATGTAAAGAAATGCATCATCATTCCCTCACACTATCAAATCAACAATGCCCTAAGTACCACTGAAGTGGTAAGGGACCTGGGATCACAAGTTGACTGTGACCTTAACTTCGATCACCATGTGTCTACTGTAGTAAGTATCCAGTGGATATCCAACATCACCTGAAAAACAAGAAAAAAAAGAAAGAGAAAATGGGGGGGAGACAAAACAAAGAAAAGTGTTTTAGTATTCAGCAATATACTTTACTATGAATAACTAATTAACTCATTCTCTCCAATGGAACTCTAGACGTTTGTACTGTAACTTCCAATGGGTGGAGCCAAATCTTTTTGCTAGACTCATATTATATCCTCACATTCAAACAATGTCCATATCTCTGGAACCATCAGGGTTACTAGAAAATGTATAAATGGCAAACCCTGCAGCACAAATTATTTTTATAGTGACAGTATTCTTTAGGTTCTAGGTCTTAAACTGTAGTTTATAAGTCACAGTAGATGCAGTAACTATTGTGTTTATAATGTTTTGTAAACAACTTACAATATTATAGCAACCATTCAAGTTACACACAGACTATCAGCAGCATTTTGTTCATCAGGATGAGAGCTTTCATATGGGGATAAGAAATTATTTCTGTTATTTGGCTGCTGAGATATTTAAAGAAGAAAATATGAAATTGATGACAATACAAATAAATATTAAATGATCAACAATGAATATCTCTTTAGCTGCACTAGACATATGCCAAATATCAATACAGTTCTGTTTGCCACTGTCTAAGCTTTAAGTTGAAATATTTCAGTACTTTGTATGTAGCATGCCTTTTAATGCAAATACCAACAAGCAATATTTGATGCCTAGCGGCATCAGTAGGATGTAAATGCAGAAATACCTAGAGGCGTCACCTAGCTGTAATGAGTTAAATACAATACAAAAAAAATTTCTACTTACCAACAAGATGACCACTGGGCATCTTATCATGCAGGATGAGGTGGTAGAGTGAGCCAATGTGCCAGATATGGGAATCATGTGCACTACCAGGATGTTGGGCAGAGATGTAGGTGATGCACCCTCATGCATCACACACTTCTTAGCACTTCATATTTCAGTCCTGCTCCATCTGTGGATCAGAAGGGGCCCTAATTACAACATGGGTGCATTCTAGTGTACAGAATACCTCAGAGAAATGTGCCACCCCATAAAAGTCACTGATAGTCCTGTCTTGGTCCTGAGGTGACACCAGGAAATAGATGTATTGAGCCACATGTTCCAAGATTGCATCTAGGAACTGCTGCAGTATCCTCTAGGAAGAAGCATGTGAGATCTGCAACGTGTCCCTAGTCTGTCTTTGGAAGGTCCCCATGGCAGATATAGTAAGGGCCATAAATACCTTGGAGTCTATAGGGACAGGAAGTCTTTGCATTCCTCCTGGCAAGAATCTCCTAATTATCAAAGTTATAATGAGTTATCCATTGTCTCTAGCTCCTCCTTCTTGGTCAGAGAGAGCTGCTGGGTACAGGTGGTTCTGGCTCAGCCAAGACAAGCAACTCACATCTAGAAGTAACAAAGCTAGCAGCAACTGAGAGCATTTTCATGGACTGCAAAATGGTTAGGATTGGTGATACTCCTCTTTAAGTAATGTATTTATAGATTATGCAGAAAAGTGGGAAAATTCCACTATGAATCACAAACAGGTGTTAAAGTACTGCATTAGCATATGCTGAGATCCATCATTTCTCATTTACATCTCATTATCACTTAGTTTGCTTAAACTTATTCGCGGCCATCACGTGTATAATTGGACTCCATGAATCATAGCTGAGCTGACCTGATTTGCGTACTGCGTGAACAGCATTAACACATCTGCATAATGACTATGAATACTACCCAAAATGTACACAATATGAATGCCATGCAGAAATGGAGTATGTGGATAATTTTGTTGTAGTCTATCCCAGGCTAAATAATTAAGACTACAGGTTACAGTTTTGATCTTTATATATTTTCCTGAAATTAACACAGCATTTATGTAGTATAGTACCAGGCCGGTGTTAGCATTTTGGGGCCTCCCGAAAATGTCTAGTTGGGAGTCCCCCAGGAAACTTCCAGTATAAGTATCACCCTGTCACCGCCACCCATTCTAAAGAACTGTTTACTTCATGCTGCTAGGAATAGTTTGCACAGACTGAACTGTAACTACAATGCTCTAACAGTGATGCAGGCATGTGTACCATTACCACTCTATGTTCACCCATCTCACAGAGGACATTCACAGTTACTGACACATGTATCACACTGTGTTCGCCCATCTCACAGGGAGACATTCACAGTTACTGACATGTGTACCACACTCTGTTCGCCCATCTCACAATGGGACATTCACAGTTACTGACATTTGTACCACTCTGTGTTCACCCATCTCACAGGGCGACATTCACAGTTACTGACATTTGTACCACTCTGTGTTTGCCCATCTCACAGTGGAACATTCACAGTTACTGACATTTGTACCACTCTATGTTCGCCCATCTCAGAGTGGGACATTCACAGTTACTGTGTGGTACCACTCTATGTTCACCCATCTCACAATGGGACATTCACAGTTACTGACATTTGTACCACTCTGTGTTCACCCATCTCACAATGGGACATTCACAGTTACTGAGATTTGTACCACTCTGTGTTCACCCATCTCACAGGGCGACATTCACAGTTACTGACATTTGTACCACTCTATGTTCGCCCATCTCAGAGTGGGACATTCACAGTTACTGTGTGGTACCACTCTATGTTCACCCATCTCACAGTGGGACATTCACAGTTACTGGCATTTAGTTGCAGCAATAATACATTATACCAACCCAATGTACAGGAATAGACTCAGGTGAAATGGTACCCTAGTCACTGCCCACTGTTTCATCTCACTGACATACACATTCTCCAGTGCACCTGTCTGTTTTCACCCAGTCTTGGGCTCCCCACACCCTTAACATTTTCTTCCTTTTCTCACATGTTGCCTATTCCAACAGCTTTTTCAAGAATCCATGACTTTTTATACACTGTGAAGTGCATTTTAAAATTATTTTTTCTTTTTGCACAACATTATCATTCAGTGATGGTTTGAACAATAATTATGATACTGGAAAGAAATTCAGTGCTGCTGTTCAGCTTTAGTTTTCCTTGCATCCTTTAAACACAACTTTCCTGAGCAATACAGCACAGGAATAACCATTTAGGAAATAACTCAATTCAATCAGAGCATTTTCCCAACTTTTAATCCAGTGGCTGGCCTGAACTAAAAACATCAAAATTTCAAGTAAGACATAAGTTGTGCCCAAGGTATAATGTTCAAAGATGACAAAATAGTAGCTCACAATAAACTAACTACACAAATCCTGTCTAGGAACACTGCTTGCTTTTCTAACACCGTCCCAACAAAAAAAAGTCACTGCCTGTGCATCTCTCTGGTGTTAGATTGGGATAAAAACAGAAATTCAGATGGTCACAGTCATGTATTTCAAGTCACTGCTGACATACAAGGTAAGATCTGAGACTGGTCACTCTGGGCTGCTGATGTCTAGCGACTCCAATAAATTAATAATGTTTTTTCTCCTCATTTTTCCTCAACCAGCAGCAGCGTTAGTGGGGCCCCAACACAGTCACGGATGATTAATGGGGGCCCCTGCAGCCACGGTTATTGCAGGTGAATTAGCCAGCTATGATGTTAACTGAGAAAGCCCACAAGCAGGATTAACTAAGTCAAGGGCACTATGTCATTGGTAGAACAATTTTATGAAATTGTGAACCCTGCTATTTGACAAAACACAGTTACTATAACCAGCGATATCTTTGAATTTCAAAGGAGATATAAACAAGAGTTCTTATTACCCACCTGGTTTATTAAGTACACGAGACTCCTGTACTAGCTTTAGCCGGTTTGACAAACATGTTATGAAATATCAAAATAAAATAACTTGCTGTGGTTGAGGCCCCCCCCAAAACCAAGGGGCCCCAACAACTGCATGGCTCACTGGTGCCTAAATCTGGTTATGTATGTTTGTTTGTCTTTCGGCTTTTTCCTGGTAAGGTGTCGCCACAGCAGAACTCCGGTCCACTAATGATTGGCAGTAGATTTTTACAAAACGCCGAGGTGCCAGCTCGATGCCCAACCTTCAACAAAGGCATGCCCATTTACGCACGCATGTCTTTCGAACGCTACCCAACCACAGGGAGGACATGCAGACTCCACACAGAAGGCACTCCCAAGCCAAGCCGAGATTCAAAATGGGAAAACCTCTTGCTGTGAGGTAACAACGCTACCGCTGTTCCACCGCGGAATCCTAAATCTGGTTATGTATAATATGTATAAATGATTCTGTTGTCTCAGTGAACCTTTGTGCAATAAGTTTTGCACCAATTTAACCCACTCCAACACCAGTGTGGTAGATTGCACTTATGAGCAGCATGCTAAACTCGAGGGAAAACTTAACTTTACAGCTTTAGCTCTCAAAAGGATAAAGAAAGGGTGGTTAAGCAGCCATATTACTGAGCTCAGACTAATACAACATAGGTGCAAGCATTTATATAAAAACAGCATTCTTTCAGTTCCAAAACGAACCAGCACACAAAATAAAAAAGCATCAAAGTCACAATCTACAAAATTAAACTGTAGACAAGAACATCATAGTCTATCTTTATTACAAAAAATACCAAGACTTATTCGCAGTTTGAACTACTGAAAACTGAGAGCCTACACTATATGAAACTATTTGTTTCAACTGTGTTGGAATGTAGAGCAAATATGCTATATTCCTAAGGGTTATAGTTAGGTAAAAGGTATCACAGAAGAAGAATGAGTTGTGAGAAGGAGGAGGAAACCCACACAATAATACATAATAAATAAAGCCCTGAACAGTAATGAGATGCAAAATAATACCGTGTATAAAATAAAGTTTGAGATTCATAGAAACATGCTGCATTTGTATACGGTACTAATATTTAGGAGGGTGGCATGGCTCCCTCTTGAAATGTCAGCGCTCGAAATGTCAAGTACAACACACTAAAAAAGACAGAAAACCCAGGAGAAGGGTAAATCTCAAAGATTACTCTTCTCCTTTAATCTTCGTTTTTGCAGGGAGATAAGCCTCCCACCACCCCCAAACTTATATATACCAACTACAAGAGTGCCATACCTCAGAGAAAAGGTAATGTTCTTGGAAATGACTATCTCGACCATAGAATATGTAAGCCTATTCCTTCAACCATTCAGTCATCTTGTTTTGGAACTCACTCTAGCAGGTCCCGACATTTCACATGGTTACCAAGTGGTGCAGTGGTGCAATGGATAGCATTGTTGCCTCACAGTAAGAGATTTTCTGGTTTGACTCTCAACTGACGTGCCTTTTGTGTGGAGTCCACATATCCCCCCTGTGTTTGTATGGATTTTCTCTGGGTGCTCAGTTTTCCTTCCACATTCCAAAGACATGCAGCAGGTGTGTTGAACACTCTAAACTGGCCATAGGGGTGAGTACATGTATACGTGTGATATTAGTATATGTAAGTCCATTTTTTCAGCCATTCAGTCTTCATGTTTTGGAACTCGCCCTACCAGGTGGTGTGAATATTGGCTCTAGATGATTGTCAGTGTTGAAGTGACACCCTAATCCCACATGCAAAAATAGGGAAAAGGGGGTTGTGAATGGGTGGATTCAGGAGTTCACAGCACAAGGTGACTCACAGCAAAAAAAGAAATAGATTGCATATTGCTATAGAATCACCTTTATCCTTTGCCTGGCCACTATACTCACTGGTTAGCATTGTGCATTGCTCTGTTGTTTATGAATCCCAACTAAAGCCCTGAACAGGATAAGAGTAGTAGTGTGTAATGACAAGTCTGTGTGCATGCTTTGTGGCTTCAATTACGTAAGCACAGCAGCAGCTGATCTCTGGCAGCATCAACACTAGATGTCGTGTAAGTACATGGCATCAAGCACTACTTGTACAAGCTAAGATGGAATGTTAAATCAGTTTGGCCAGGTTTACATCTATCAAAATGAAATGCTTTTCCCTTAAAAATAAAGAGTTACATATAGTGTAAAACAGACAAAAATGGTTAACAAGACCACTGCAGTGAATTATTGGATAAACAACTATATGTGCCATCCACAGTGCTGGCATTGGTTAAATATGTGCAAATTAGAACTCAGCAGGGATCTAGAACTCCATAAACTAAATCACAGAGTCCTCCAAGCCCTCCCAGTTATCACTAAGTCAACGTCATCTCATAATTTCTATTTTTTATTTATTTGTTTAATAGGTCAGAGACCTTGTCCTCTGACACCTTTCAGATACTAGCTAGATCAACAATGGCTGTAGGCAGTTTAGAGCAACCAATAAATCACATCTTATGGGAAAGTGGTGGAGGGTAACTAGAGTACTAAGTGAAACCCATGCAGATATTGGTGGAACATACACATCCTATGTAGTGACCAGGAGTAAGGCTATTACCTCAGGCACTGGTTCTGTAAGGCAGAGAGATCATAACCACTGAGGCACCATGATTGACATTTTTTACTGAAAACACATTGCTTCTTTTACCTTATTGTGTGATTCAAGTCCTCCTTCTTCTCTTAATGCTTCTGGTTAAAATAATTTTCAGTTTAGTTTACTCTTTTCTGGGCAGCTTAAGTTTTGTGTCATTCCAAAGTGACACTGGAAACTGTCACTAGTAATCTATGCAAGTGTTTTAAAATCCTTAATATACTGCTAATGCCTCCAGCATACATCAGGTATTGTACTTCTAATGCCCTCTCCATACATGTGGTGTGGCCTCTTCACACTTGTGCTAGTGTGATTCATTCTTCCCCCTTAAATGTTGATCTATGAGATGCCAACCTAGTCATCACACTGTCTACCACTATACTTCTTTTATCTTAAATCATAACACTGTAACATAACTGTTTTATTACTTTGCACTCCTTCAAAAGATCAGAGTATATTTAAAGTAAAGAAACAGTAAATCATCATTTAAAAACAAAGTCTATCCAGAGAAGGACACACCCATTTCCTTAATGGCAGAATGATCATAGTCAGACAAGGGAAATGAATGAGGTCGACAATATTCCACGCTGAGCAAGTAAAGGAGGCTGTTAAATGTTTTAGTTAAAGTAAGTTATGGTTATTTATAAATGTGGAGCTTTTCTCCCCGGGCCTCCACTGAAAAGGACATTTCTCCAGTTGGACTTTCCCGGTAAACAAATGTAAAATAAAATAATTACAAACCCATCTTACTTTTATCAGAAAACTAAGAAACAACATTCAACAATGTACAGAAGAACTCTTGCTAAATGACAAAACCTGGTCTGACCCAGTGGACATTGCCAATATCCTAGTAAATACATTTACTGCAAATTTCACTCCTGTAAAACTGTCAAAAGCCCTGCTATCCCCATAGTTCTGGGGACTGGCAAGATGTAATGGTCACCAGATTCAGTAGCCTTTAATCTCCAATAATACCCAAGATTCCCATAATTGTAATAAAAGCAGTTGAGGTGGGCTTTGAGGACATCTTTGTAGAGATATAGAATTTGGTGGCTTTTAATTTCATTAAGCAGATGATTCCAAATGACTGGACTCTGGCAAGATAAGGCTCATTTCCTACCTATAGTTTTGAAGTGGGGTCAGGCTGAGGGAAAGCTGTCAATTTGGCTGCTTCTAAATAAGTAGTTTTAATACCTGAAATATAGTTTTACCTTCAGAGGGGGCAGTAAATTAACTTTATTAAATAAAGTGTACTTAACAGAAAGGTGGCTGTATTAGGAACTGACATCCTTTTGGTGTTTTGTCATATTCTACATTCATGCACGATAGGTGCAGCCAAAAGAATAAATATTTATATTTTGTTCTGTGCTTCCTGCCGCTTCTGAGTATTATGTGCTGAGTGCAGGGCCAATACAGGAAGTCCATACTCATATTTGGGGAGCAAAATATTGCTCATTATGATAATATGAGTAATAGGAGAAAGAAAACATCTTCATCTGTAGCATAGTCTTGAAAACTCTCCCTGTACTAGAAAAATCTTTGTAACTTTTAATTTGCATTAAATTGTATTGCAATGTCATTTCATTAGGAGCTTTTCTCCCCAGGTCTCTTGCTGAAAATGGACAAAGCTTGTTCAAACTATCCTGGTAAACAAACACAAATAAAGAAACTGAAATAAAACCTTATTGGTTATTGTGTTTGCATGCAAAGAAAATGTTAGAGACGAGTCAAGTGTGGGTCCAAGATATTTTTGCTTGGTGATATTAGAAATTATATTGCTCTGTGTATCCTTCAAGAGGAGGAGTGGAAAAGAGACTAATTTCTGATCACATGAAACCAGCATGACATTGCTTTTCTTTGTGTTGATTAGGAGCTTGCTGGAGGAGGACCATTTGCAGAGCTTATTGAATCTATTTTATAGTTTTCACTCAAGATCAGAATGTCTTCTGCTAGATTCCATAAGAAGAATGCTATTAGCATAGATAGTATTGAGAGGACAGAGGTCTGTAGAGAAGTCACTGACTAACAGAGAGGAAAGTAAAGTGTCTAACACCCAGCCTTGAGTGAACACTAACATTCAGTCACACATGCTCAGGGAAGGAATTTTTACTCTAGATCTGAAAGGTTCTTTTCTCAAGTAGTTTGGGACCACTGAATGGTATTTTCACCAAAGTTCAAGTTTCTAAGGTTGTTGAGGTGAAGTTTGTGGTCAACAGTTTCACGTGCCCTTGCCATGTCAAAAAAAGGCCCATTTTACTTAGACCTCTATCTATGTTCCTGTAGATAATATCAGTTACAGTGAATAAAGTTATGAACTCAGTGACATAATTGTGGAAGCCATGTTGTTCCTCATGAAGCAGGCCATAGCTGTTAATGCACTTAAGTAATTGTTTTAGCAGTAAAAAACGTCGTTTGGCTTTTCCCAGTTAGGGGTCGCCACAGCGGAACTCCGGTCTGCTCATGATTGGCAGTGGATTTTTATGGTGCCAAGTTGCCAGCCCGACGCCCAACCTTCAAAGAAGGCACGCCCATTCACGCCCGCACCTACCTGCATGTCTTTTGTGCCACTAGACCATGGGGAGGACATGCAGACTCCACACAGAAGGCACTCAGATGAGAATCGGACAGGATTACCTCTTGATGTGAGGCAACAACGTTAACCGCTACACCAAGAGGTCAGAGACTGGAAATAAGTCTGTAGTCTTTGGAACTGAAGGGTGTTTCCAGTTTAAGCAGAGTGTTTAACATTGGAGAAACTAAACCAGGAGCGAAAGACAATTTAAATATACATGAGAGAGGTTTGGCTATTATCTCAGCTACTAGAGTAAAGAAAGTAGGATGAAGTTTACTAAGCTTGGCTGATATGGGAGAAATGAAAGGTACTTATAAAAGATGCCAGAGAGTAAAGCTGAGGCACGGAAAAGCTCTCTTGGGATTGAGAGAGGAAGACGTGAGCAGGGAAAAATTTGTAAAATCTTGAATTGTGGTCTGAAGAAAGTGCCTATTGTCTTTAGCAAAATTTAGGTTATGGATGTTGTAATAAAATCTTAATTGCCAAAGAATCTGGAATTGTTCCTGAGAGGTATTTTATTTCCTTCCAGAAAAGTTTGAGTTTGCATGAATGTGACTGCTGCTTCTGTTTTAAAGAAATTGACTTTGATGTGTTGGTGAGTAGCCTAGTTAGTTTTCTTTGGGTAAGGGAAGCCTGATCTCATTGCATTTGGAAAGAATCTTGTTTATAAACTTTCCAAGCATTATTCCTATACTTTATTTGCTTTCTAATATTCTGTTATGTAGGGGCAAATCTGAACTATTCTGCACTTAATTGGGTAGAGGGTATATTGAATAAAGGAAAGAGTGGAAATATGGTAAGAAAGAGCTGCAGTGTAGCCAGACATTGAATAAAGAGTAGGCCAGTCAATAACATCAAGTTGGGTGTTGAAGGGTTTTAAAATCAGTTTGTTTGTGACTGGGAAAAAAACCCATAAACTATTTGTAATGTATCTTTGATAGTTCTACAGGACCATTTTGAGACATCAGGGCAGTGATCACTCAGGGAATATGTAAAGACATCTACATTTGTAACGTCTGTACTGAATATAAGTTATGAGGATGTTGAGTGTAGCGTTATTACCTGTCTGAGGATTGGGTCTAGCAGGTTTATTTATCAATTGTGTTAGATTGCAATGGCACAGCATTATATTGAGATTGTGGGAGTCAAGCCCTATAGCATCAATGCTGATGCATCTCCAAGCATGATAAAGATATTAAAGAAACCACTGGAGAACATATCAAGTAGGGTCATTTGTAGAGCAGATAGCGAGGATGGGAGAAAACTGCATAGTACACCAATGAACAGGTGAGTGCTACCACCTAGAAGAATGTGATACCTATGTGGGCCTTCAGTCATCAGTAGTAGTTGCTTTTGTGATGTCAGTTATATTACCTGAGCCAGTCCCCTCCATTTCTGTATTCGAGCCTGTGTGTTACTTTGTATCCTGTAATTGTCCTGAATATATGGGGATGAACAAAAATCATCCTTAGCCCAAGTCTCATATACCAAATAATTGGGGCTGTTCAGTTATTAGCCATGCTTGCAGGGAGCCTATTTATTACTTGGACTACAGAAACTGTGACAAGTGATTTTCTGATTTTGATGATTCTAGATGGATAGCCTGGAGTATTGGAAGGAAAAATGCAAGATTAAATATGTATATCCTGGAGACTGAGGATGAAATGAATGCCTCCAGACAGAGTGAGTTTGAAAAAAAGAAAGTGTGATTTGAATAGAATATTTTCTTCTTTGCTAAACAACTGGAGGCATGTTTGAAGCATTAGGGTTTAGAGAACATATTGTTTTCATGCTATATTAATAAATTCATTGGTGTAGTCTTTATGCAGTATAGTATACCCATTTGTATTTGGATGCAGAAGCACTACTGCAGCTGATATAACATGGCATGAGACTGGGAAAGCTGTCTGAATGCTAGAGACAGATTGAGAGTAGTGACTGTGACGCCTGTGCCCTGGCCCAGCAATCAAGGAGCCTCAATCCTCACCACTAACACCAGAGAGAGCATCTCATATATGAGGAGAGGATAACATACACACAGTAAAGTGCAATTTCCCTTAAGAGCACACAGAGATCACAGTCAGTCTGGGGCTGGTTGCTCCCTTGCTCCCCAGGTCCCCTATAAGATTCCCCACTGGCACAGCTATAGGTTCCAGATCTCTACCTAGCTGGGCAAGCTAAAATCTCCAGCACCCTCTCTGTCCAACCAGTGCTTTGTGTCCCTGCCCAAGTAGCTGACGCACACACACACACACGCACACACACACACACACACACACACACACACACGCACACACTTTGAGATAAGAGTTAATATAACCACACAGACACTTCTGAGGAAGGCTGGCACAGGTTCTCCAGCTGTACCCCTTTTACCCAGACTATACGGTAGTACCACTTGCCACCACCAAGCTAATATCTATCAGCTACCCAAAAGCCCTTAAAAGGGTGTCCAATTATTACTGTGCAATATTATTATCCAATTGGTAGATGTGACTAAACAGTCAAAGTTTATTTGGAATGACCTGGACAGTAAACTCTATAAATATGCAATGTACTCTAGAGCTTAACTTATCTCTACACAAAACCAGCCACAGTTAAAAGGTTTTAAAATATTTAATAATCAATAATTAAAACCACCAGACAATACTCTCTACTACACAGTGCTATTCAAAAGTTCAGCGATCACACATAAATACTTAAAATAAATCAGTAGTACAGTTCTGACATCACAGAAAAACACTTAGTCTAATTTAGTCTAATTTTTATAGTCCTAGTTATTTCTATAAGAAAACACACTTCTAAAATAACTTACTTACATAGAGCATAAGGCAGAGTGCTAAGTTGGATAGTCTGACAAAAATGCTTAAAAATATCTGGTTCTGTTTAAATTGAAACTGCAATTCTGATAAAACATTACATCATCTTTTACACTTTCCTGGTGTTCCCAGGCTGACAGAAACTGCATTTACATTCTTTTACACTTAGAGCAATAAAGGACATTCCACATGTAAATTCTGGTCATCAACTTTAGCCTTAAAACAATAGGCAGGATGCTTACTCCAGACTCATCAACTCCAAATTCTAACTTCAAAGAAACAGACATAAAGTAATTTTAATTTCAAAGGACCAACAAGAAATGCTTGATTTAGCTTTCTTTAAAGCAGATGGCAATGTTGCCACATTGTTTTAAGTTCAACATTTATATTTGCAAATGATAGAATTATCTGCACAATTCTATCTGGCTAGGCTGGCAGCCCTCACCCTTCTCTACCATTCTTCACAGGGACAAGGAGATAACTTTGCTTAGTGTAGGCTTACACATTGTCAGTTAAGAGTTGGGGTATACTGCGTGGCCAAGGAAAGGCTAGGCTGGAGAGAATGGAAGTGTAATGCTTAAGGAGGTAGAGAATAATGCATTGTACTAATGATATAGGAGAAGGGTAAGAAGGAGGAACAGAGAGCAGCCACAGAGAAAGGGAAATGCTGAATGAGCATAAGTGAAGGAACATCTCTGGAGAGAACTGGGTTGGAAGACAGTGGCATCAGGAGTGAAAGAATAAGCCAACCTAACTGATAACTAGACTGAATTCAAAGACAATCTAGTAGCCACTTAGGTTGGTGCAGCTAAGACTGAGAATTATATGAAGCAAAAGGAGAGAAAGGGTGAATTAGACCATGTGACAGCTAGGATGATTTGAAAGAGCAACCTATCTGCCACCTAAGCTGTAGTGAAGTAACAGTGAGGGGGTGCTTTGAAAGAGCAACCTATCTGCCACCTAAGCTGTAGTAAAGTAACAGTGAGGGTGTGCTTTGAAAAGTAAGGAGGGAGGGAAATGACAGCCAACCCCATCTGAAACCTAAGCTGCAGTGAAGTTGAATAAGAAGGGAGGGAATGAAGATAAAAAATAATGAAAACAGTGGAGAGCAGTGAGTGGATGCAAGAAGAACAGAGAGAGAGGGAAAGCAGAGAAAGGGTAACCCAGTCTATCTGACATCTTTCCTAGAATATTCACACTACTTACAGTGTCACTTACAAAGAGAAATATCAGCCCATAGGATCATAAGATGTTACTAGGCAAATGGCCCTAGGGCCCTTCCAAGCCTAACCATGATCAGCATCTATTGCCCCTGTCCAAGAGGGACACGTGTATCCCCCGGGGTGAATTTATTGATAGCAATCCAATCATCCATCTTCTTATCTAGTCATGTCCTATTTTCACTAAATTATATATTATCTAGGAAAGGCCAGAGTAATGACTGCTGTGGCTCCCCAATCGGTTATCTCACTTTTATGAATAAAATGCAATTTACACCCACTTTCAGGCTAATATAGTACAATCAGTTTCTAAACCATTTTGCCTTACTGCCATACAGTTTTTTGCTGCTCAGTTTATTTTACAGTATGGTATTAAATATTTCACTGGAGTTCAGGCTATGTTAAATGTTTCCACATTGATATTCACACAGGAAACAAGTACCATTTTGATCCTTTTGTTTTGTCAATGTCTTTTTTTCAGAGCTCTATCTCACAGGATTGTCGATGTACAGTGTCTGGTAGAGAGAGAGAGAGGAAAGAAGTCATAAACAATAAATATTAACAAAAAATGTGGAAGTGACACTGACAGCTTTTGTGCCACTCTCTTAATAACATAAGCTTCTAGTCCATAGCTCCATCATTAGCATCCATCTACCTACTGTAAACCAAACAATAATAAGCAAGTTACATAAATAAATAATGCAGAAATTCCCAAGCAGTCCCAGCTGTAATTGTTAGCTAAGCCACAGCTTTAAATAAACTGCAGTGTTGCATTAGAGGTGCTACTTTATCTTGCCTTCTACCACCGACATAAATGATAAAAAATAAAAATATAAATCTCTGTACAGACACATCAGTTACTGCACTCAGCAGAGCTATCAGATTTAACAAGCAAATAAAATTTGTTCTGATTTACTCAAACCCTATTGCAAAGTGTCCTGTTTTATATGAGACAAATACCCGAATGCAGAGAAACAGAATCACATTGTGACTGGCATAGCAAAAATGACAGCTAACAGCTGAGACTCAGCATCAGAAAGGTCAGACTCAGAAGGAGCACTAAATCTTGCACTAGACTTATTTATAAGCTTACACGCAAGACTCAGGACCCACTTTCCCCGTCTCCTCCCCGACACATCTATATGTGCATATGCTATTTCTTCCCGGACTGGCTTCCAGAATTCCTGGAGATCTGAGGATTTGATACAGCAGCCAGGATGACAGTTCTGATAAGCAGGCCTTTTAACATTTTTCAAGAAATGGCTTGGCATGCTTAGCTGGAAGATCACTAAAATACAGGAGGACATGACTTAAGGACAGTCAGTACAAAAATAAGAGAATTCCTTATTCGGTCAAACTACCTACCCAGCTGCATCACTGTTGTGTTGCCAGAGTAAAATATAAACATTAGTGTTGTAACATTTATTTTTCATAACATTTCCCTCTGTATTATTTATACACTGCATGAACAAAGACATTCTTTGACAGCATTGAAGCCGGATACTACACAGAACTCTTATACCTGTTTCAAAGCCAGCTCACATGGAGTGGCAGATGTTTCTAGAAAGACATCATACTTTGTGTGACATGGGACTGACAGTTGTGACTGAAATTAAGTTATCACTTTTCCATAAACATTTCTTATATTTGTGCCCATCCCTGAGTAAAGAAAAAGAGTTGCTCACCTGTTACTTTCCCCTCATAATGTAAAATATTTACTTCTCAACAGAGTAAGAGAAAATGAGTTTGGCACGTATGCTCTAAGCATTTGTAGTGAAAATAACAGATTATTTAAATTACTTAGTTTCTAATGCAGATGACTTTCTGTTTATTATTCCTAATGATAGCATACATCTGCAGTCTGTTACCATTTGACTGAAGTTCATTAACAGTTATGCCAACAGAATTTACAGACACCTGTTAACATTGCTACACAATGCACCTTTGTACCTCTGTCTCAGTCACCTCCTCTCAGCTTTCATACAAATTCTTAAACAGAACAGATGTGTACTTGTCACCTTATTACTCCTGTCTTAGACTAGGCTGTTACAAAAAAGCCTGCATGTATTGTACCTTTCCAAATTTATAACCTCACGTATCATATGTGAAAATGTGTATCTTTATGCCCCATGTATCACTGAATTATCCAAAAAAAAAAAAAAAAGATTGATACATTTTTGAAATGACCACATTGCTGTATTTCCCTAACACTGCTTTTAGGTTCATATACTAGGCTAACAACCACCAGTTCCTTATAAACCTAGCTGTGCAACACAAATGGAACCCACAATTTTGATTTATATAGGGGATAATTTGCTGACTGCCTCCGTCCATCAGAAACAGAGGTACCAGACCAGGGGTAAATTTCCAATTATCCATCCATTGGTCCAAGTTGCACTTAAATAGGAATAGGGAGGAACTGTGCTTCAAATGGATGGGAAGCCTGTCCCAGAGAATGGGAATTCTCTGAAAAACGTATCTGTCTCTCTAACATGTCCTATTTATGTCACAAGCAAAACTTTTAATCCAGTAGTTCTGCTGCTTTTTATTTTGCAGATGTGCAAAAGATTCATCAAAACAAAGTTCGGGGATGCCCTGTATGCCAGACAGACATCCCCGTCTCACAAGTTTGTATGATACTGAGTAAAAAGCCAGGGCTTTGAGGCGATCAGTGTAGGACATTGTGTTTACTCCCTGTATTCTTTTTGTAAAAAACCTTTGTGGACATTCCAGTCTCTGCATGTGTCTGGTCAGGTACATACCAAAGAGAGCATAATACTTTATTTCATTTTTAATATAGTTTAAGAAAGCTATTCATATTCTCCTCAGCACTTTTTGCATGATTCCAGTCCTTTACAGTGCTACAGACCAGGGTCATTCACAGTTGCCACATTTCTAAAGTAAGTTAAAGCATTTTGTTTTGTTTTGTATCTCATAATACAATTCCAGCAAATCACTGGTCTGGTAAGTGATGCTCTGGTTCTGAGCTTACAGCAGTAAATGATGCCCATAGGAGGTCATAGCAGTAAATGATGCCCATAGGAGGTCTGATGCCAACAAGCTGGTATCATTACCCAGCTGCTCTGTGTGCTGTCTGTGCACTCAGCTAAGTATATATTACCTTTCTACATTCTGGAGTAAAACATATTACTTTAGTTAGAATCTATACCAGTATCTGCCTGCAGATCCACTCACCCATTTTTTTACAGTTACTTCTTACATTTGTGTAGATTGGTTGGTCAAACTATGATGGCAAAACATGCAAGTAAATGTGCAAGGTATGCATTAAAGAGTACACAATGGAAGAAGTGGTGTGATAACAATAATAATAATAATAATAATAATAATATAAGTGAAAGGGCTTTAATCTTATCATCTTCATGAAAGAGTCTCAGCCAGTGTTGAATCAGATTACAGAATGAACAGAGGCTGTTGAGGGGTCAGCCATTGCAGGCTAGGGGAGACCTGAGCAAGTATCTCAGCTTTCCATCCCAGAAGAAGGAATCCCACTGTGGGTTCTCCCTAGATGACTAAGAAGTACATTTGAATATAAGAAAACATGTACTGCTTCAAGCTGAATGTTAGTGTTAATACATGAATAACCAGCCACAACAGACATGTGCTTACTATGCCCATTGTCTTCTTACTACCTTCTTACTACCTTCTGGTCATTTTAATGTATGACCCAAATGTTGATACTACCTTATCATATGGAAGAGGTTTATATCTTCTATTTTAATTTGTTTGCATCTTGCATTATTAAGTTATTTTGTGCATCTTGCATATGTTTTAATACTCTACTGTTTATTAACCCCAGGCTGAAAAATGCACACGTCACTACCATCCACAATGCAATGGTATGCAATAGTGCACTGAATGTCATTCTTACATTTTTATAACTGTAATGTAGTTTGTCTGTTGCCCAGAATATGGCAAAAAAGTCCTCATTGGTCACCCCTGTCAATAATTTATCAATTAGCCTGTACTAATAATAAGGAGTACCATAGTTAGTCAATAACTTGGACTGCAGCATACTAAATGGAGGGCTTGTACAGAAACATGCACACTCACTCCAGTGGAATCACTATACACCCTAACAGGATAGGAAGAAAAGTGGTCATCAATTCCTGTAGGTCTGTAGTGCACAGAGCCAGGATAGGCTTACCCTAAGGTATGAGATAGACCCTTAATCCATCATAGGAACCCCCAGTCTTCATTCCTGATCCGTACATAGGAAGTGATACATAGCATTTAAGCAATAGTACACAACTGTGTGTGGGTATATCAAGATTTACTCACAGTTGGTGAGGTTTGATCATGAGAACGAAGCCTAAGTGATTAAACAAAGCCAACCATGGGTAAATCTTGATATACCCACATACAAGAGTGGATTATTGGCATTGTACAATTACATTATTTAAGAAGGAATTGCTTACCTTTCTTTTTTATTTTATTTTATTTTACATTTGTTAACCGGGGGTGTCTGACTGAGCCGAAAAGGCCCTTTTTCAACAGAAGCCTGGAGAGAAAAGCTCCACAAAGAAAAATTACAGATACATTTAGTTATTTAGACATGATCAGTATACACACAAATTACAAAAGACATGTTTTTACAGTGGTATGCGGCACATCAACAGTTACAGTGGAGAGAACAAACAAAAAAATATTAATTTTAAAATAAAGGTAATTAATAGATTTGTGGTATACAGCTGAAATTTAGAACAGAGGTAGAATACATGCATAGTACACAGGTACAGTACGTACACTGTAGATTAGCCAGTGTTTGTGAATAAGATTGAAAACTATTACCGGGCTTAAAATACATAATGTATTTGTATAAGGGTACTTCAGTCTTCTTCTTTGCTGTCTTCCCTAGCCTGATGTACTGCACATGTGTATGGGACTTATGTCCCCATGCTTCCACAGTACATCAATGCAGGAAAAGCAAAGTAGAAAACAAAATCTGTGTTTTTTTTTTTTGTTAACTATTAAAAAATTAGAGATTTACAGAGGACTGTACAAACATAAAAGGAAAATCAGGTATGTTTCTGTTTCTTTAGTTATTGCAGAACATACCTGATTTTTCTAATATTTTTCTCTGTCCTCAGCATATGCCAATAGAAACTCTGGATGCTCAGTGGTACTTTAGGGGCCAGACTTTTTTCTTTCGATATATGGTCAATTTACAAGTGGCATGTTGGTTGGCTTGTCCAATCATCGTGATCATTTTTGAACAGTAATGAACATTTATTGTATAATATGAAATAACTAATGGCAACTTGCAGATTGGGACACACTTAATATACTGCCTGTCCACTGTCTTTACTAGGAGTCTAAAAAGTGTTAAATGTAAGCCCAGAAAACAAACACTTATAAAACCTGAACTATGGTAAAAAAAATATTAAGTGTGTTGAGAATATAGACATAAGGCCTAGTCCCTTGTACTTTGCACTATGCTCTGTCATGGAGTTCCCTTCTTTGTATGCCATTCTTTATACCCATTTTATAGTCCATTCTTCCCTATTACCAGAAGATGCAAGCCGGTAACAGCAGTGAACAGTCAGACAGTATATGGAGCACTTTGGTCATGTCTGAACCCCCCATCCAAAGAATGCAGATTTTTTCCCAGATGATTTCCACAGGCTACTAGTCAGGGAAGGCCTTAAATGAGGAGAATATATTCTTGTTGGTATCCTTTTGTAGATAGCAATGTTTAAGTGTTTTAATTTCACAGCAGCTGAACTGAAGATTATTTTCCAGCTTGATCCTAGATGGATATCAGGCAACTGAAGAGAATAAGTGTAAAGCAGTAATCCAAAAAGACTGATGCACAGGCATACTGGTAAAACATCACAAACAAAAACAGCACATCAACAGGAAAAGGTGAAACAACCACAGAACAAGTCACACTGTAAATTAAGTTCTGAAGAAGTCCCAGTGAGTTTTGTATTGGAGATGAAAAGCTGTGTTAACAATTTATGTTTAAAAGCGTAAAGCAACCTGGCTCACCTATCTCTGTCCCGAATTTATTAATATCAGCTCTAGTATTTGAACTCATATGTAACTGTCATGTGTAGTTTATTTTTAATTTAATTTTAAGACTTTTGAAAATATTGTAGTTTAATTCATATCGCTTGGGTATTTATCTCTGTCCATTTCGCTTTTTAGAAATGGCTCACTCTGACTATTTCAGATTTTAGTTCTTCACACCAAATCACCTCAGACATATTGAAAGAGAATAAATATTTCCAAAAACACACTGCTGGCACTTTAGAATAATACATCATACCTTTTAATGCTTCTTCTAATATCCTAGACCTGGTCATTACTAACATGGGAGATAGATGCTCCACACCAGTGGTCACCCCCTCATTGGTCAGGTCTGACCATAAGCAAATCACCCTTGACATCCACATCCTACCCCCGCCCCCCAGTAAGGAAACCTCCTTAAAAAACTTCTCCAAAGCCAACTTCATGCTACTGAAGTCAGAAGTGACAAACTTCATGACACCCATGCAGACAGGATCTGAAAGTTCGACTGCAGAATCCTACACTAAGGCACTGTATGAGCACATCCACTCGTGCATGAATCGTGCCATCCCAAATAGAACCAAGATGCTCTCCTCCAAAAAAAGGAAGCCAATCTGGTGGTCCCCTGCTATAAACAAACTATACAACAAAAGGAAGAAACTGTTGCAGAAAAGAGGAAAATCCCAAGATGCAAAAAACTTCTTCACCAGTCTCAGTAAGAAGCTGAGATCCCTCATAAAATCCTCAAAAGCTAGTTACAAAAATAAAATTGCCAAAGATTCCAAAGACAACCACAAGGCATTCTATAGTTATGTCAAGAATATAAATGGCAATGCTCAGATTTGCTCTGAACTTCAACAGAATGGCATTAAATATACTGATCCCAAGGATATTGCCAATATCCAGGCAGAACAATTTAGTGCCAACTTCATCCCCCTCTCACCCCCTAAAGGGCCCATCTCAATACCAAAAGATTGCCAAATTCCAGTAATCACGGCCACACAGGTAGAAACTGCACTCTCCAAAGCTAAGAATACAGCATCCATGGGACCAGATGACATCCCAGGCTGTGTATTACATGAACTACAAAATTAACTGGCACCTCACCTAAGTGTCATGTTTAATCATAGCCTCACCTCAGGCTTCATGCCTACTGAGTGGCGTACAGCTACAGTTAACCCACTCCACAAGGGGGGATCCACCATGGATCCCGGGAACTACCATCCCATCAGTCTAATGAGTCTGATCTGCAAGGGCATGGAACGCATTATCATGGAACTTATAAACAAAGACAATGGCAACCTTCAAACACTGGACCCCACCCAGTTTGGGTTTGTGAAGGGCCGATATTGTCTCCTGCACCTGATTGACTTCTTCGTATCAGTCTCCAGAGCTGTGGACGAGGGTAAGGCAGTCCACACAGCCTATTTGGACCTCGCCAAGGCCTTTGACACCATCCCCCACTCTGGAATCATGGCTAAACTTACTAAGCTGGACATAAATCCCTACATCACTCGATGGGTTGCCAACTGGCTTACTGACAGAACCCAGACTGTAAAAGTAGCCAACTCCAAATCCAGTTCTAGACAAGTGACAAGTGGAGTACCTCAGGGTTCAGTCCTGGGACCACTCTTGTTTGGCATCTACTTCTCTGAAGTACAGGCCAACACTAAGGGACTCTGGCTAACAAAGTTCACAGATGACTGCAAACTGGGAGCCATTATTGAATCCCCAAATGATGTGGATATTCTACAAAAGGGCCATACAGAAACAGATGCCTGGTGCCAGAGCCATGGGCTCAAGCTTAATGCCAAGAAATGTATAGTTATCCCTTTTGGAAAAAAACATGGACCCATGAATTACCACATAGGTGGCAGTACACTATACACTGAAAGTGTGATGAGAGACTTAGGGACACAGGTGGACAGTGGTCTCACTTTCGATAACCACATCACCACAACAGTCAGAAAATCCTTCTATTTGGCACACCTCATCACTAAGGGCTTTTCATCCAGAAAAAAGGAGGTCATTGTCCAACTGTACTTATCTCTCATTAGACCCATTATAGAGTATAATGCCCTGTTTGGTATGTAGCTCACAAGACATCTGCAACATGTGGAAAGGCCACAGAAATACCTCACAAAAAGAATCACAGGCCTAAAGCAGATGCCATATGCTGACCATGTAAAAAAACTCCAGCTATACCCTGTGGCATATCTTCTACTCAGAGGAGATCTCTGCTTAACATACAAGACCATGTCAAACCCTGAGCTGTTGGACATGCTCCACTTAAAGAAATCCCAATCCCTCAGAGCCACACGCTCCAGGGATCTAAACCTTGCCATCACAATGAACAAAACATGCTGGAGGGATAGGTTCCTGACCCAGAGACTCCCCATACTCTGGAATAGACTGCCCATACATGTCAAGCAGAGGGCCTCCTTAGCCCTCTTCAAAAGGAACCTTGATGACTGCATGGGAGATAGGAAATTCACCCCGGGGATCATGTCAGTCACCCTGCTAGACAGGGGTCCAGAGAAGTAAATATTTTGAGAAGAAATATCCAGGGAATTGTTATGGCTAGGCTTGTATAGGCCCTAGGGCCGATAGCCTAGTATGAACCTATGAACTTATGATTAAATACAGATATGAAGTCTCAGCCAGTTGACAAAAGGTAGATGTTTTGCTGTATGAACCACTTTTTGCAGTATATTAGTCTTGGGTCTGTGAAGTTTAGGCAGTGTTCTCTTAACAAGCCCCGAATAAACTGGTGTACTGCAGGCATTCACGCAAGTGCAGCAAACATTTGCCCAGCCAGCAGTAACAGTGCTTGTAGGTTTTGAGGAACTCTGGTTCTATAAATGGGATTACCTTTGGGTAGTCTTAAAGAAAACAGTTTTTATTCACCTGATAACAGTGAACTCTGCTGAAAGTTTGATGATTGCAAGCTGGGTGTGGTTGTTAATTCCTCTTTGTATGTATGTGTATATATATATATCTATCTATATATATATATATATATATATATATATATATATATATTTATATATATATATATATATATATATATATATATATATATATATATATATATATATATATATATATATATATATATATACACATATATATGGGTCCACTTTGAATTCCGAAATACTGAAATCTCGAATTTCAGTATTTCAAACTTACAAAGTCGAACATTCACATTTCCAAAACCAGCAGAAGCGCGAAATTCAAAATACTGAAGTACCAATATTTCAAATTTTGGCTTCCAGTGGTATGGAATGTGGATGTTTAGGTTTTATTTTGGTAAGTTTGTGTGTGTTAGTATGTTGGTTATGGGTTTAGTGTGTGTTAGTGTGCATTGTGACTGTTGTGTGTGTTTGAGGGACTGTAAGATGTGTGTGTGGGAGATTCGTTTGTGTTCTTGTTTGTGCGATCTTGGAGTTAGAATTTATAAGTAGAGGGTGTGGGGGTGAAGCGAAGTTTAGATTCATTTGTTTGATTGTGGGGGGGGTTTATGTATGTTTATGTGTGTACTGTATGTTTAGCATGGGTGCGGGATTTTGAATTTCGCGGTTGTGTGTTTTCGTGTTTGTGAGTTTTGGTTGGGTTTTCAGCTTTGTGGTTTCGGAATACTGAAATTCGGGATTTCAGTATTTGGAAATTACAAAGTGGACCCATGTGTATATATATGTGTATATATATATATATATATATATATATATATATATATATATATATATATATATATATATATATATTTATATATGAATATATATATATATATATATATATATATATATATATATATATATGTGTGTGTGTGTGTATATATATATATATATATATATATATATATATATATATATATATATATATATGTGTGTGTGTGTGTGTGTGTACTGTATACACACACACACACACACACACACACACACACACACACACACACACACACATATATATATATATATATATATATATATATATATATATATATGTATATACCATCCAAAAAGAACTAACTAAAGTTAATTTCTGATTATTCAAAACAAGGGCTCAAACTAAGTACAAAAAATGTGCAGCATTATCCTTTTCAGGAAGCAAGAACTATCTACATGCTGCTGCACTGAAAACACCCAATTACCAAGACAATCAGTGATCAGAGTTCTGGGCACTTGTGTTGATAGCCCCCTCTCCTTTGACCATCAAGTGCCAACTGTATTTGAGAAGTTCTTCTAGAGTTCATAGCTAATTGCCAAAGGCATCTCTTCTAAAACCAAAGAAGTCATTGTTCTCCTATATTCTTCCCTAGTCTGACCTATTATGGAGTAAAATTCACCCTTTGGCATGTATCTGGCCAACCACATTAAAAAAAATTGAAAAACACAGAGATTCCTAATAAAAACAATCACCAGTCTCAAAAATGTTACTAGTAATGGAGACTAAAGTCATTGTCCTTGTGTTCAGTATCATACAGGCTCCTGAGAGAAGACTGATATTTATCATGCCCTTAGGGATCTAGTTCTTCCTGGTCTCCTTTTCCTCAACAAACTAAATTGTGTGGCCAGTACCAGAGCCAGTGAGGTGGAGATATAGATTCATTACCCAGTGTCTCCCCTTGCTCTGGAACAGTTGATCCCTGCATGTTAAGCAACATGATTCCTTGTTAACTTCAAACATAGCTTGGCCAGCTGGTTGGGAGACCTTAGATTTACTCCTGGCTTACAAGTGCTACCCTCCACCCAAAAGGTGAAAGAGGCTGAGTGTGGGTGTTGGTAACACATGCATGGCCTCTGGTCAAGCTTGCCTTACTTATCCTATGATCCTATAGCTATCAAGGTAGAAATGAAGAAAGTAACCGCATCATCTAATGAAGGCAATGCATACCTTTCAACCAGTTAGTGAAAGTAATCTGGATAAAACCATAAATAATGGTGAGACAAAGGGCCAAAAATAGGGACAATGTTTAAATATTGTCCATATAAACTTAGAAAGTTGTTAGAATACCAGATTTTGCATTAGCATGAACTTTCTGAAGGCTAACTCAAGTGTCTGTCATTATTTTATTTTCTGACTTCAGTCCTAAACAATTTGCCCCAAAAAACTAAAATTTTAAAGGGAACAGACCAAAAATATGAGGCAAAATTTTGGATAGTTGAGAGGTATATAGCAAGGTACACAGTGATGTCCACCCATTTACTTAAGTAAATTGTCTGGACTGAAGTGTTTTATGATTTTGATTTGCAGGACTTAACATTTTAAATGCTCTTACTTATATATATATATATATATATATATATATATATATATATATATATATATATATATATATATATATATATATATATATATATATATATATATATATATATGTGTGTGTGTGTATATATATATATATATATATATATATATATATATATATATATATATATATATGTGTGTGTGTGTGTGTGTGTGTGTGTGTGTACTGTATACACACACACACACACACACACACACACACACATATATATATATATATATATATATATATATATATACACCATCCAAAAAGAACTATATATACACCATCCAAAAAGAACTAACTAAAGTGAATTTCTGATTACTCAAAACAAGGGCTCAAACTAAGTACAAAGAAATGTGCAGCATTATCCTTTTCAGGAAGCAAGATGTCCACCCATCTACTTAAGTAAATTGTCTGGACTGAAGTGTTTTATGATTTTGATTTGCAGGACTTAACATTTTAAATGCTCTTACTAATTTCCAGCTATGTATGGATACATCAATGGTAGCATAAAGCATTTGCTGTAGACTGGAAGACAGACTGCATTCTAATGATTATTCTTTTTCAGGAGGTACATTGCTTTAGATAATTTCTATAATATCTGAAAGTGGTATATTCATTGGTCTGAGGTTAGCATTATTAACTAAATTACTATCTCAGCCAATGAACAACAAGTTGGGAGATTACTACATGGCAGTACATTTTACCATGAAGTGGATAATTCATGGTTTGGGGGCTTCTTGGTTATGATGTCTCATTTCTCATGCCAAGTGCTCCCTCAACATGAGCCAAAATATGAATTACCCATGAGCCTGTCATGATACATTGCTAATATATTTTGAAATTATTAAAAAATATATAAATAAAGAAGATTGTACAATGTTCATTTGAAAACCACCTTTTTCTAGCAGATGTGAATAACTGGAGATGGCTTTACAATGTACGGCTGATGTGTTAACCCATGTATGTGATCATTCATATACAGTATGCCCATTTACTACAGTAGCTGCCCTGTAATCATTGTATTATGTTATGGATAGAGTGTTATTTAACATATGAGATAAATGCATTTTGGTGTCACAAATGCCAAAGAGAAGAATTTTAAATAATAAGTAATACGTGTGTATATATATATATATATATATATATATATATATATATATATATATATATATATATATATATATATATATATATTTATATATCCAGCAGCAGTAGTCAGACTTATCATATCGCACTATCTAAAGAACTTGCACAGCTGAATTTCACCTGCATTTGGCAAAAGTTACAAGGAACAAATAACCAAGTAAAACCTAGGTAAGGCTATCTCCAAAACTTAAACTAATAACTACTTAATTTGTTAAGTCTAGTGTGTATTGTTTTGTAGTCTTGAATCTGCTGGAAGGATATCCTCACCCCACCCCCACAATCACATGTCTTTTACTGCTGAAGGTGAAGCTACATTAAGGCTTCAGCATATTTCACTCTTATCAGTGTAATATATCCCTGGAAAGATATTTAAAAGCCCATAACTATAAAGTTAGATGTTGTGACTCAAGACAAGTATTTAGAGTACAGATACCTTGTCTTTTTATCCATGAACATCCTACCTCGCTGATTGTTTATGGTGGTAAACCATCTGGGGGGGTTCTTCCCTCTCCGTTTACTCCGTTCACTCCACTCCCCTGCCCTTCACCCATATCCCACTCTCCACAGCACCTCTACTCTTATCCTAAGAAAACCACTCCCCCTCATTCCTATCATCCAATTAAATACTACTCTACCTTCTACAAACCCACATTTCATGCACACCTTACTTTATTTTATTAAGCCAAACTTATCTGCTCTCCCTTATATCCATCATCTTGAATTCACATGCCCTCTACTATACTTTTTTGCATCCTACTCTACTTTACCATCACGATACAATCTCAACCTGAAACTATTTTACTTTAACTCCAGGATTACCACCTTCTCTTCTACTATACACACAAACTAGTATTGCACCATAATTTTACTACTGACCAATCACATTTCCCCACCCATCATTATCACATACTGCAAGGTAAAACACCTAACCACATTGTCTAAACCCACTCTGAAGTCAAAACATTTCCAACCTTACCTTCAGTGGCACACATATCACATGATTATTTCTATTTACACCTGATACTACATTCAAATACTCAAATTCCACTTTTACTATTTTTAAACCCACTATCACAATTGACATGCTGTCCACACAGCCTATCTGGACCTTGCCAAGGCCTTCAACACCATCCCCCACTCTGGAATCATAGATAAACTTACTAAGCTGGGCATAAATCCCTATGTCACTCGATGAGTTGCCAACTGGCTTACGGACCAAACCCACACTGTAAACGTAGCCGACTCCAAATCCAGCTCCAGACAAGTGATAAGTGGAGTACTTCAGGGTTCAGTCCTGGGACCGCTCTTCTTTGGCATCTACTTCTCTGAAGTACAGACCAACACTAAGGGACTCTGGCTAACAAAGTTTGCAGATGACTGCAAACTGGGAGCCATTATTGAATCCCCAAATGATGTAGATATTCTACAAAAGGGCCTTACAGAAACAAATGCTTGGTGCCAGAGCCATGGGCTCAAGCTCAATGCCAAGAAGTGTATAGTTGTCCCCTTTGTGAAAAACCATGTATCCCTAAATTACTACATAGTTGGCAATACACTAAACACTAAAAGTGTGATAAGAGACTTAAGAACACAGGTGAACAGTGGTCTCACCTTCGATAACCACATCACCACAACAGTCAGGAAATCCTTCTATGTGGCATACCTCATTACTAAGGGCTTTTCATCCAGGAAAAAAAGGAGGTTATTGTCCCACTGTACTCGTCCCTCATTAGACCCATCATAGAGTACAACACCTCATTCGGTATGTACCTCACAAGGCATCTGCAACAACTGGAGAGGCCACAGAAACACCTCACTAAAAGAATCACAGGCCTAAAGCAGATGCCCTATGCTGACCGACTAAAAAAACTCCAGCTATACTTTGTCACATATTGTCTACTCAAAGGCGATCTCTGCTTAATATACAAGGCCATGTCAATTCCAGAGCTGTTGGACATGCAACACTTAAATAAATCCCAATCCATCCGAACCACACACTCCAAGGACCTAAACCTTGTCATTACAATGAACAAAACATGCTGGAGGGATAGGTTCCTGACCCAGAGACTCCCCATACTCTGGAATAGACTGCCCATACATGTCAAGCAGAACACCTCCTCTGCCCTCTTCAAAAGGAACCTTGATGATTGGATGGGAGATAGGAAATTTACCCCAGGGATCACGTCAATCACCCTGCCAGACAGGGGTCCAGGGAAGTAAATATTCTGGGAAAAAATAGCCAGGGAATTGTTATGGCTAGGCTTGTATAGGCCTTAGGGCCGAAGGACTAGTACCAACCTATGAACCTATGAACCTATAAACCTAACTTGCCCAGCCTCTTTACTCTTAATTCTCAACCTCACTACAGCTATATCTTTGCATACGCCCACACATCAACAACCTCCTCTAACCCTCTCCCCAATAAACAAAGCTTCTCACATATCTCCTCCCAGCTTTTCTCCTATACCATCCCATTCTATTCAAGCCACAAACTGGCCTCCTCACCTCCTATGAAACCACACTTGACACCAGTACTCTCACCTAGGAATAAAAAACACTTCCCATGGTACGCATTCCTCATTACCTATCTACTCAAATGTGGAGACATACATCCTAACCCTGGCCCACCCTCTAATTCTAACCACAAGAGTAACCCCAAAGATTTAAACATACTTACACTTAACCTTAGAAGTATATGTAATGAAATAGCCCCACTGCATGTCTGGAATGATCAAAATAAACCTGACATACTAGCCCTTACTGAAACTTGGCTACATCCCAATGTAAAAGATTCAGAAATAATACCTCCAAACTTTGCAATAACCAGAAGAGATAGATCTAAAAAAGGGGGGAGGGATAGCACTTCTATATCCCTCTACAATCAGCATCACACACTACACCAGAAATATACCCATCTTTTCCAATGCTGAGGTACTAATCTCCTTTTTGAACCTCAACATATCAAAAAGAATTTGCATAATAGTAATATATATCCCACCAGCTAATAATATACAGTGATGGAAAATATTTTATCCTGGACATCCCAAACAATAAACCTTGAAATAATAATCTTAGGAAATGTAAATATAGATTGGCAAACCATAGCTTCCGACTCCCCCACAAATAGTATAAATCTGTATGTTTTTTCTCAGCTTATCAATGCTCCAACAAGCTACAGTAAAGATCTTACCTGCCAATCCACCTTAGACTGGATACTAATATCCCACTCTGCCAATTACCCCTCTTCTGGTACACTGTCTAACTCCCTGAATGATCATCTACCAGCTTACTCCCTTAGAACAAACTCCCAACAACTAAGAGTACACACTATAAAATCAGTTAGGAACTCAACTAATTTTTGTCAGCATAAATTCAACAATCTCTTACAGGAAATAGACTGGACACCCCTTAAACAACTACCCCTTAATGATGCTGTACTATACTTTAATAACACCTTCCTTCACATACTTAATACACCAGCTCCCATTCGTATGAAAAGAATCAAAAAAACTCAGACCCATAGCTCTCTAAGGAATGTAAACACCCGATGAAGCAAAGGGACCTAGCCTGGTCAACCTGGAAACAAAACAAAAATTAACAAAATCATGTTAACTTCAAAACACTACGTAACAAAGTGACAACACTAATCAACAGAGATAAGAAGTCATATTATTCCCAGCTTCAACTCCAGCATAAAATCAACCTCAGTGAATGTTGGCACTCCATATCTCCCCTACTTAACCCTGGAAGAAATAGAAAGCACAACCTATCACCAAATACCCCTCCATCACAGAAAGCCAAAAACTTTAACAAGCACTTCATAAAATCAGTTTCGGACCTACTAACACCCCTAATGCTGGACCCCCCACCCCACCCTTCAACCTATTCAGTCACCAACCCCAGACCATCAACTACTTCTAACCCTGTCACTACTAACCCCCCTACTCAACAAAATGTCATACAGACCCCATTCTCATTTCAGCCCATACCCACTAACACCATTAAGAAACTGCTACAAAAACTAAAACCCTGCTTTACCTCAGCTGACAATCTCCCCCATACTAACTCAGACTGGCTGCTAACTCAGTCGCCTACCCAAACAGTATCTTTATTGATAGCTGAAACCTCTGAGGTCAATTTTGTCCAATAAACTACATGAAATTAGATAGAATGTGGCCAAAATGGAATCAGAAGTCATAGACAGGAAAAAGAAGAAATAAAATCGTGACATCAGTGGCCACAATAGTGGTATTATTTTCTCCTGGCAGCACAAGGAGGCGAGAGGGCATCCATGGCAGGCTGGTAGAAGAAGCAGGGTACGTTCCTATCCATTGTCTCACGAAACTTCAATATCTTCCAGTGAGTTGGTGTCCAATGGATGAAAAAGTGTTGCTTTTGAAGATGTGAATAATACCGTTGATGGCCGTCCCCCCCAGATGAATGACATGAAAAGTTCAGAAAACCAAAATCGAGGGAAAGGTAGAGGAAGGAGGTTTCAGGGAAAGGGAAGGAAGAACTAAAGCGTCCTTTTGGATGCATGAAGGTATGTACTGGTTTTGAAGTGGTGAACCTTTCTCCTCATATATACCCTCCTCGTCCTTTTGATTAGCACATAGAAGGAACTAATGCTAATGTTCACATTAACTTTGTTGAATCTAATGCCAACGCCAACATTAACTTTGTTGAAACTAATGTTAATACCAACATTGATTTTGTTGGAACTGATGCTAATGTTAATACTAATTTTGCTGAAACGGAGGTAGATCTAGTGTCTGCAACTGGAGCATTCAATTTATTCGTTGATATAAATGAGATAGATTTGGTGACCCACTTTGATTATGCAGGTGGCTTGGTAATTATATGGTGAATGGGTCGCTGAATATAGTAAATCTTTCTGATTTAACATTAATGGAAACAACTATTACTGTGTTGTACACAGGTACAAAGTTCACTCCCACTTATTTTCCCTCACTTGCGGATATTTTGGGAGAAGTAAAGACATTTTGTAGAAAATTACATCTTAAGAGTGTTCTTTGGCATCAAAGAACACTCACGTATACAAGGGAACAAACAGTATGTAGTGAACGAACTTAATGAAGATGATATGGAAGACTCTTTGCTTGATCTCTCTGTTTATGAGAATCCATTTATTGACTGGGACATTGCAGACAATGTAGAAATTGAACCTGATGTATGTGATGAATCAGTTGCATGTTTTTCTACTGGGTATGGTAAACTAGATGTTCCCAAAGTTCCTTATAGCAGCTCGTTTGTACCCCCTAAGAATTCTAATGCTGTTATGGTATTTGAAAGTGCGCTATGTAAGCAGATTGAAGATGTTTATTTCCAGCATGTGAGAAATTTTAAAGCATGGAATTTAAACAAAGAGCAATGGTTAACACTTAAACAGCTATGCAGCCTAACCTCCAAATATGTCTTCACACAAGCAGATGAAGGAGGGAATTAGGTCATTCTTATTAAGAATGACTACAATAATATGGCCTTTGAATTGTTATCAGATGGTAAGGTGTATAAAAAGTTACTCTTTAACCCATTGAAGAATTCAGTGAAGGTTTATTAGAGCTACTGGAGAGGGATGAAAGGCTTGGATTTTTTGACCATAAGAATGTTAAGAAGTTATTTCTTAAAAGTCCAAAAGATGCCAGGTTCTTTGTGATCCCAAAACGTCATAAATCTTTGACTAAGCCCCTAGGAAGACCAATTGTTTCAGGGGTGGGGTGGTTTTTACAGAACCTAGGCATCTTTTTGGACTCTCATTTGAAGGTTTTTCTTCCCAAAGTTCAATATTATATTAAGAACATGCCCCATGTATTAGAATGTGTCAATAAAATTCAGTGGAAACCAGAATACTATCTTGCTTGTGTAGACATAAAATCATTGTATACAAACATTAAAACTGAGAAAGGCTTGGAGGCAATTGTGAAGATGATGGGGGAGGGTCCGAAAACCACATACATTTGTCAACTGTTAGAATATGCTTTAACACATAATTACTTTATATTTGAAGGGGAATATTATTTACAGTTGGAAGGAACAGCAATGGGGACGGCATTTGCCCCCTCGTATGCTATTTTGTTCATGGCATATTTTGAAAACTTGTTTATTTATCCAACTCAATTCATGAAGAACAAAGTAATCATGTTTAAACGTTTCATAGACGATTTGATTTTTGTGTGTAAAGGGAAAGTTTGTGAGATTGAGGACTTTATGAGTTTGTTGAATCAGAACATGTTTGGATTGGAATGCACATACAGAATGAATAAGGAAATAATGCAATTTTTGAATGTGGAATTTTATGTTGATATCAAAGGGAGGCTACTATATAGGCCTTTTCACAAAGTGACTGCTGCAAATAGTTTTTTGGAAGCTAGTAGTGCACACCCCTTACATCTGATAAAATCATTACCATATGGGGAATTCAAGAGAATTTCAACTAATACCTCTGACAAGTCAGTGCTAGATAAAGAATTTGTTATGGTATAAAATAGATTACTCAGGAGAGGATACACAGAAAAATTCATTCAAGAAGCTTTGGATAAACTTAAGGGAAAACTGGTTAATACAGAGAGATCAGGCAACTGTAAACCTTATCAGAATAATTTAAGAAGAAACAATGAGCGATCAATCCAAGTAGAGCCCTTGTTCTTGTAACAAAATTCTCTCCCTTTTCAGATGCATTAAGAAGTTTTGTGAATAATTTGTGACCAGTAATTTATAGGGATGAAGTAGTGGAGAAGCTTTTCCCAGAAAAAGTAAGGTTTTTCATATGGCCATTTTGAAAATTTAAAGGAGTTGTTAAAAGTGTATTGTCACCTCACAGTAAGATGCTGTCGATTCTCAGCTAGTGGAGACATGAGTGAATGATCATTGAAGGTTAAAATCAATTGCCAATCATTAGCAGACCGATGTTCGAAGATACAACAACAAAGGAGTTGTTAAAAGTGAGGGTAGCAGATACTATGGGAGGCTGGTTGGGGGCTTTTCCATGTGGGGCATGCAAAGTTTGTAGTAAAATAAAACATGTAAATGGTTGGGCAATCAATGGGAAAAAGTTTGGGATTAAAAAGGAGTTCAAGTGTGATTCTTGTGGGGTAGTCTGCATTATAGGATGTGGATGTATACCCAGAAAGTGGTACGTTGGACAAACCAAAAGAAAAGTGAAGTTAAGAATTTTAGAACATTTGGGCGATGTGAGGAATAGAAGAATGGAAAGCCCAGTGGCACAACATTTTTGCACAGTCCACAAGGATAGCAAGGACAGCTTCTTTTTTAGTATTCTGGCACAACCTTATGCATGTCAGAATTTGGGGGGAGATGAGTTCAAACGTAGGCTCCTGAGGTTAGAAACAAAATTATAGTGAATTTGGGCACTTTGTATCCTAGAGGGCTTCATCTAGAAATAAACTGGGATGTTTAGGCATCATAATTAGTTATGTATTTATAAAATAAAATGAGGGCCTAGGAGGACTGTGCAATAATAACAAGAAAAATGTAAGTAGTATGTGAATGGGCCAGGTGTTTAAAGACACATAATGAATTTTGTTAGATGTATTTAAGAAATGTAAGAATAATAATATTATTTGTGTATTTATATGCAATAGTATTGAGTGCTTTTTTGAAATATGATGTATTGATGTTATGAATATTCAATATTTATTAGAAGGAAATGCTGCTATATTAAGGAAAAGCAATGATCAATGTATTAGGTAGGAAGAATTAATCTGATATGGCATGAATATATTTAGTGTTAGTGTATGTGTGTTGGTGTTTATTGCGGGGGTACACCTTTAAATTTGGTTAGTAATTACATATGAATTTAAATGTTTGATTAATTGAATGTACTTAAATATTTAACACTTGTACTTAGGGAGTATAAATAGGCTGCTTATCTTGTACTTAATTCATTCCTTAGAAGGCTGGTAAAGCCGAGGTACCAGATGATAAAGTGAAAATAAAGAACTTGCAGCTATAGCAGTGCATCTGGATTGTTTATTTGTTCCATTCGAGGAGAATTCCTGGTTCCCTTTGGGGAACATTTGGTGTGTTTTTTGAGCAAACCCTATCACCAGATACCCCTCCATCACAGATAGCTGAAAACTTTAACAAGCACTTCATAAAATCAGTTTTGGACCTACTAACACCCCTAATGCTGGACCCCCCCCACCCTTCAACCTATTCAGGCACCAACCCCAGGCCATCAACTACTTCTAACCCTGTCACTACTAACCCCCCTACTCAACAAAATGTCATACAGACCTCATTCTCATTTCAGCCCATACCCACTGACACCATTAAAAAACTGCTACAAAAACTAAAACCCTGCTCTATCTCAGCTGACAATCTCCCCCCATACTACCTCAAACTGGCTGCTAACTCAGTCACCTACCCAATCAGTATCTTTATAAATAGGTCTTTACCCAAATCAGAAGTACCTACCGTATGAAAAAAATCTCACATCACCCCCATCCACAAAGGAGGCAACTCTTTTGATCCATCCAATTTCCATCCTATAGCCCTATTATCTTTTACAGACACCATGAGCAAGGCTAGAGATGCAGGATGCTATACAGCCTCAGTATTCCTTGATCTCTCCAAGGACTTTGCACGGTGTCTCACCCCTTACTTTTGAACACACTGCCTAACTTAGGCTTCTCACATGACACAGAAAAATGGTTTCAGAGCTACCTCAAGGATTGTAAGCAAGCAGTGAAATCATCCAATGAACTCTCGCCTTGTCTGCATAACCCTACTGGAGTCCATCAAAGCTCCATCCTCGGACCCCTTCTCTTCAATACTTTCACAAACAACCTTCATCTGGATCAATACACTGATGATGCCACCATAATCTGCACTGCTCAATCACTACCAGAACTACTCTCAAAAACTTAACAGTCCTTTACTGCAGTCGAATCCTGGCTAAGAAATGCCCGACTCTTTCTTAATCCAAAGAAGACAAAACTAGTACTCTTCACCCCCAAAACACCTCCCTTGTCACTGATCATTTCAACATCCTGGCATCTGACAACACTGTCATAGAAATAGTGCAGGAAACCAAACTACTAGGTATCACTGACAATAAAATTTCAATTGACTCCCATATACAGCAAAATATAAAGAAAACTCATCAAAAACTGGGACCCTTACATAGAAGCAAACATTTCTTTACTGTGGCAACCAAAGCTACCCTTGCAAAAACATTTTTACTTCCCCCCTTATTTATGGTGCCCCTACCTTAACTAACTTACAAAATTCTTCCCTAAGCAAGTAGGAACAGTGCTACAACAAAGTTGCAAAGTTTGCCACAAACTCTAAATATCACACACACCACTGTAAACCACTCCTAGAATTAAAATGGCTTGACCTCCCCAATCAACTTGCTTTTATTCAGCTATCCACCTTGCACAACCTTATTTT
>NC_056725.1:1597497221-1597624721 GCF_019279795.1 Protopterus annectens | reverse complement strand
TGTGTGATTCTGAATACATTGCGGCAGATGGTACCTTTCCAATAAGTACAACAGAATGTCGACAGATTTATAGCATACATTGTGCTTTAGACAGCAGTGATATTAAGAAAGTTGTTCCAGTAGTTTATGGGATATGACCCAGTAAATCAGAGGAATGTTATATGTTTTGGAGTTTAATACTTGAACTGTGCACTTTACATAACTTACGACTTCTGCCTAGTATGCTTCTGACAGACTTCGAACGAGCAGCAGTTAATTTGGCATTTGAGTACTACCGCTGCTAATGGCTGCTTTTTCCATTTCAGTCAGATTGTATGGAGGCATTTTCAAAAACTGCGCTTGGCGTCAGAATTTGGCAGTAATGTATCATTTGCTATGTTATTCAAGGAACCTACATTAGCATTCATTACACCAACTGATATTACTAGTACATTTGCTGAAATAGAGAATGACATGCCAGAAGAAGGAAAAACACTGTGTACATTTTTTAAAGAAACCTGTATTTATGGTAGGCCACGTAGGTATGGCATGCATGGAATAACATCAGAAAGATTGCTACCAGTGTTTGACAGTTCTTTTTGGAATCAGCATGAGACTTGTGGAATGGGCTACCCTCATAGTCAATGATGGGGAAAAACTCTTTATTTGCTTGAGGTTCTACATGCCATACAGCTTGAACAGAATCATGTTGAGGACCTTAGAAGTAGGCATTTACTATGTTTACCTTCTTTACCTAAAACAAAACGTTTATTGGATAAAGAATCTGCATCTGAAAAACTATTAAGAGGAATGAATTTACTGCGAGAGGATTTGTTAAGTTGGTAGCAACATATTGCTCATTTTAGTAACATAACAGCTGTAACTTTCCTCTGTTAGAAACGCCTCATGGTTACATTCATTATATGTACTGACATGCATTAGGAAATGTGCTGTGAGCACATACTACTTTGTTTGGTAATAACTGCTTTGCTAGGAAAACTCTGTATTTAATGCATAAATAGGTAATATTAGGCTGTATTCATGGTATTGCAAACACTGATTGGATTACTGGTTGTGGAAATAAGTTTGGCTACACAGAGTGTGTCAGGAAGCACTAAAAGTAAGCAAATGCGGCGGTGTGTGAAAAAAATTGAAAAAAATATCCACTAAACAATTTTCGATATTTTTATGTGTTCGCACTGCACTTTCCGGTATATATATATTCGTGTATACGACCATTCGCTCATTTCACTTTCAATGTTATGATGGTAAACCTATATATATATAGGTTCATAGGTTCATGCTAGGCTATCTGCCCTAGGGCATTTATAAGCCTAGCCAGAGTATGTTTGGCTTTCGCCACCCATTTTAAATTAATTTTGCTATGCCCTTTTTCGAGGTTAGTATACTGTGCCTCTGTCTAACAGTGACACAGAAGTGATACCCGGGGTAAACCTACGATCTCCCATCCACTCATCAAGATTCCTCTTGAAGAGAGTCAATGAGGGACTCTGCCTAACCTGGACTGGGATTTTATTCCAGAGTGAAGGGAGCCTCTGGGTTATGAATCTGTCCCTCCAGCATGTCCTATTTATTTCAGTGCTGAGGTTCAAGTCTCTTGAGCGTGTAGCTCGATGGGATTTGAATTTTTTGAGGTGCAGCATGTCCCTTAATTCCAGGTTGGACATGGCTTTATATGTCAGGCACAGGTCACCTCTGAGCAGGTGGTATGCCACTGAGTAGAGCTGGAGTTTCTTTAACCGGGCAGCATATGGCATCTGTTTGAGCCCTTTGATCCTCTTGGTGAGGTACTTTTGGGGTCTTTCCAGTTGCTGCAGGTGTTTGTTAAGGTACATCCCAAAAGGGGCATTGTACTCGATTATGGGCCTGATGAGGGATGAGTAAAGAGGCACGATGACCTCCCCTAATCTAGATGTGAATCCCTTCATGATTAGGTGGGCTATATAAAATGTTTTTCTAACCACTTTGGTCACGTGGTTGTCAAATGAGAGATTGCTATCAACATGGGTCCCCAGGTCCCTAATTACTTCTTCTGTACTTAATGGATTACCACCTATGTGGTAATTTGTGGGCACTTTGTTTTTGCCAAAGGGGATGACTATACACTTTTTGGCATTTAGCTTGAGGCCATGGCTCTGGCACCAGTTGTCTGTTTCTATGAGGCCCTTTTGGAGGATGCTTGTGTCAGCTGGAGAGTCGATTATGGCACCCAGTTTGCAGTCATCTGCGAACTTGGTCAGCCACAGTCCTTCTGTGTTGGCCTGTACCTCCGAGAAATATATACCGAACAAGAGAGGTCCCAGGACTGAGCCTTGTGGGATGCCACTTGTAACTGGTTTGGAGTCTGACATGGCTCCAGCAATTCTAATCATGTGGGTTCTGTCCTTGAGCCAGTTTGCAACCCATCTAGTGACATAAGGGTTTATATTTAAGCTGGTGAGCTTATCTATAATGCCCGAGTGGGGTATTGTATCGAAGGCTTTGTGAGGTCCAGGTAGGCTGTGTGGACCACCTTCCCTTCATCAATGGCCTTGGTGACTGTTTCAAAGAAGTTGACCAGGTTTAAGAGGCAGGATCTGCCCTTAACAAAGCTGAACTGGGTAGGATCCAGTGTCTGTAGGTCCCCAATATCTTTATTTATGAGGTCCATGATGATCCTTTCCATAGCTTTGCAGACCAAGCTAGTCAGGCTTATGGGGAGATAGTTTCCAGGGTCCGTTGAGGCACCACCTTTGTGGAGAGGGACCACTGTTGCTGTACGCCACTCTTTGGGTACATATCCTGTAGTAAGGCTGAGACTGAACAGTAGTTTTATGTTTGGGTTTAGCTCTTCTTGGAGTTCATGTAGGACGCAGCCCGGGACACCGTCTGGTTCCATTGATGCTGTGTTTTTTGCTTTGGAGAGGGCGGCCCTTACCTGAGCATCTGAGATGTCAGGGGGCAGCACTCTGCTGGGATAGATATTTGCCCTTTTGGTGGGGGGGGGGTGAGAAGTTTGCGCTGAACCTGTCAGCTAGGATGTTGGCAATGTCTGTGGGTTCGGTGTATTTTTTGTCATTTTGGACTAATTCTGAGCATATCTGGGAATTCCCACCCAGGTTCCTAACATAACTAAAGAAAGCCTTGTGATTATCCTTAGTGTCCTATGCAATTTTTCTCTCAAAGCTGGCCTTAGACGATTTTATGAGTGTCCTTAGTTTTTTGCTAATACTGATCAGAGATGCCTTCCCTTTTTGGGATTTTGCTCTATCATGTAGTAGCTTCCTCCTTCTATTGTATAGTTTGTTTATGGCTGGGGTCCACCAGACAGGACGTCTGCCTTTGGAGGATTGGGTCTTGGTTTTATTTGGGATTGCATGATCCATGCATTCCTGAAGGTGTTCATAGAATGCATTTATAAAGGATTCTGCGGTCTGGGCCGTATTTTCCACAGGCCTGGGGGCTTTGAAGGATTCCACCTCGGTTTTGAGGAGTGTGAAATTTGCTTTAGAGAAGTTTTTCACTGTGGTTTTCTGGGCAGGGGGTGGGGTCGGGATGTGAATATCCAGTGAGATCAGTTTATGGTCTGATCTTACCAGTGAGGGAAACTCTTCTGGTCTGGAGCATAGAGTCCCCATGTTGGTGATGATCAGGTCCAGTATGTTTTCCCCTCTTGTGGGAGTGGTAACAAGTTGTTCCATAGCATTTGAGTTTATGAATTCTAGGAACCTTTGGGCTAGGGTGTTGGAGCTAGAATAATGCTCCCAGTCTATGTTTGGGTAGTTGAAGTCACCCAATATAATGGTGTTTGGAGAGACCTTCATATTTTCCAGTGTTCTCAGGAAGGCCGAGTGGGGTTCCTGGGTTTGGGAGGGTGGTCTGTAGCAGGCTATAAACTGGAAGGCAGTTTTACCCACTGTTAGTTGCACATGGATAGTCTCTGATGCTTCGTGCTTTGCCACCAACCTGGAGGTGTGGGTATCTTTGATGAATATCAATACTCCCCCTCCTTTTGTGGTTCAGTCCAAGTTTTGTGGCCGAAAAGCATGGTATGAGGTATAACCTGGTAGTGCTGGGGTGCTCTCGGGAGCCCTGAACCAGGTTTCTGTTACTGCACAGATATTGATGTTCTCCATGCTAAGGAGAGTTTCAAGTGCGTGCATCTTGAGGTTTAGACTTCTGGCGTTGAATAGCATTACTCTTAGTTTCTTATGCCTTGTGATACCTATGGAGGTGGATTTGTCTTTTGAGCCTTGCCTATAAAAGGCACTATGGGGGTAGCAAGAGCCTTTGCCAATATCCAAAAGCCCAGGGGTGACAGGTGCAAGCTGTCCCTAGCGAAGCATCGTGGCTTGTCGAGCATATCATCCCAGGCTGACAGGCATTGGATCCCCTTTGAATGACACCAGTACTTAAGCCAATTGTTGAAATTGATCATCTTGTCTTCATATTGTGGCATCATTCTTGGTGAGGGTAAGATGCTACTTGGCTTTGTGAGATATGTGTTGCACATGTTTTGTTTTGGGGTAGCGGTTGCTTGGGTGTCTGCTTTGGAGGTCTCTGCTGCTTAGGCAGATCTTTATTTAGAGCCTCCGAGTATGTTTTTATGTGATTATGTGTTTGGTTTGCTGTCGTGGTAGGTCTATGTGAGACTGGAATTGTAGTGAGTGTGGTTTCCTTCTCCTCCTGACTGGTTATGCCAGTACTGAGTTGAGAGAGCTTAGCTTCCAGTTTGGCTATATGGTTGCATCTCTCACATGTGTTGGAATTTGTTGGGAGGAGGAGAGGGTTGTCTGTGTACATGAGGCAGTTGTAACATTGCCTCAAGATTCCCAGGTTCACCAGCTGGACTGGAGAGGAGATTGACAACTGACCTTTGGACATGCTAGAATAATATTGGGAATTCCTTTATAATTGAAAACAAGGGCCAATGGGGAGTGAGGGTGTAGTGCTTTTAATTTTTAGTGCTGACTTATATAATTGCTTTAGTGAGCAAGTGCCAGGTAACTTAAGTGCAATGTGTTACAGGTAACTTAAATGCAAAAAACGACAAACAGTAACTTTCTTTCAAGTGAAACAAGGAAATAAGTACAGTAAGCAATGCAGATATCACTAGGGATCCACAGAAGCGCTGAGAAGCCGCATTTTAGGTGGAATTAGCATTCCAGGGGAATAACAAGCAAACAAACAACAAGCATACAAACAAAGCTAGATTCAGCAGGCCTGGATCTAGTCTATGCTACAGCAAACAAGGTGTACCAATTTCAGTAAGAAACAGTTCAAATATGCAGGCACTATAAACCTTTAACCAGAAATTCCCAGCTCAGAAGGGCAGAGTCCAGCCTCTCCTCCCACAAGAGTGCAGACCACGAACCTTCTTAATGTAAAATAACTGGCCTGAAGCCCAAGTACATAAACCAGAATTAATACACTTTAGGAATAACAGACACTGAGCTCTCAATCAGCAGTTCCCAACTTAGAAGGATGAAAGCTACCTGTCCTGCCACCACAGTGCATGCCACAAACCTTCCTAATGTTAAACAACTGGTCTGAAGCCCAAGTGCTTAATCCAAAAGACTTAGAATGATAGTTACACTTTAATCAAGTTACTACCAAGCAGTAATAAATACAATTGAATACTTTAAAGAATGCCTGGATTAGTGTTCAAGTTATACAAGCAAAGCTAGATTCAGCAGGCCTGGATCTAGTCTATGCTACAGCAAACAAGGTGTACCAATTTCAGTAAGAAGAAATTCAGATATGCATGCACTATAAGCCTTCAACCAGAAATTCCCAGCTCAGAAGGGCAGAGTCCAGCCTCTCCTCCCACAAGAGTGCAGACCATGAACCCTCTTAATGTAAAATAACTGGCCTGAAATCCCAAGTGCTTAAACCAGAATTAATACACTTTTAGAATAACAGACACTGAGCCCTCAATCAGCAGTTCCCAACTTAGAAGGATGTAAGCTACCTGTTCTGCCACTACAGTGCAGACCACAAACCCTCTCAATGTAAAACAACTGGTCTGAAGCCCAAGTGTTGAAACTAAAAGGCTTAGAATGAGTCACACCAAGCAGTAATAAATACAACTGAGTACTTTTAAGATGACGCAAAAGCAAAATAAAGTAGGAAGAAACACAAGTACAGTAAAAGCAGATGAATTTTCTTTTTCAGAAAAGTAGCAAAAGCAGTAGTAAATACAATTCTCATGCAGTGCAAGCTGGTACACTTGAATATGCAGCAATATTAGTCCACACACAGTTTGAAAAAATGTAATTAAATTAAAAAGGACTAAAAGCAAGTGCAGAAAGGGTTAATTAGGTAGAATGCAGTAAAGAGATGGGCCTGGGGGAGTGTCTTAGATCAAATCTACAGCACTGCAAAAGCCACCAAATTTAAACTACAGCCAAGAACTGGGAGGGGGGTGGTGAAAAAGTTTCAACACAGATGTGAGGAATGTGCAAATTATAAAGCCAAAAAATATATACTGTTCTCTCTCTCTCTCTCTCTCTATATATATATATATATATATATATATGGTTCTACCTGACATAATCGACACGCCAGAAGACCGACAACGCAATCACCGAAACCACATAACCGACAGTGCAAAAACACGAAACCCCACATGCCCGACAATGAAATAACCGACGGTACACAAACACGAAACCTCATACACTGCACACACCACAATCACAACAATCAACAAACAAAACACATTCCCTGTCCAAAAACCACACACACAACACAAGCACACCAAAATCCCTACAAACCCACACTAAACCTCACATACACAACTATCTACAACCCTAACCCAAACCCTAACCCTAAGGTCCGTCACTATCGCATACTCAGCTAACCCGCCTAACCTAACTCACTTAACCCGCCTAACCCAAACACAATCACTACCAAGACACTTACCTGACCCACTCCTAACCCTAACTCACTTAACCCGCCCTAACCCAAACACAATCACTACCGCACTTACCTGACCCGCTCCCTAACCCTAACTCACTTAACCCACCCCTAACCCAAACACAATCACTACCGCACACTTACCTGACCCGCTCCCTAACCCTAACTCACTTAATCCACCCCTATCCCCACACACCATCAATATCCACACTTACCTTACTCGCACCCAAACGTCCGTCACTACCGCATACTTACACAGCCTTTTCCCATGTCGGCATCCTCGGCGTTGGTGTTTTCATCCGTCGCATCGGTCTTCTGACTTGTCGATCTTCTGGGCCTCGCGATTCGCTTGTCGGTCTTCTGGCGTTTCGACTAACTCAGGTAGACCCATATATATATATATATATATATATATATATATATATATATATACATACACAACATATATCTAAGCAAACAATTTAGCTCTATAATACAGAATAATACAGAAAAGTATACTCAGCTCTATATATTTGCAGATAGTTCTGTAAGGCTGTCTCTCAAACTAAGGTTCCAGTTTGAATGCAGATTGTTAATTAATTGTATATATATATATATATATATATATATATATATATATATATATATATATATATATTTGCCAGATGATTCTGTTTATTAAAACAGAAAAAGCACAGAAGAGCTTTGCCATTTACAGCATGAATAAATAGACATAGTTTTTGCTGTTTTATTAGCCACACTGATCTGTGTGTCAGTGAGGGGATTTGGACTTAAGGTTGATATGTAACGCATTTTACAAAGATAACTCTTTTTATTGCAGCTTCCTTCATTAGGTACACCATTACTGAGTTTCAGCCATCAAATGTCCATCCTGCCAAAGTAGTCATTTTACTATGCAGTTGCTTTGAGAGGATGGGTGGATATTTTAGTATCTGGTATATGCAGGTTGCATAACTATAAAAACACTGTGAGCAGTCAGTTTTGCATACTGTTACATTTCCACTCCCCCTATTCTGTGATTAGGTAATCTGCAATAAGTATGTATGAGCAGTAAGGAGGACACAGCAGCCTTATTCCCTGCAGAAATGCTGTTTTGTACTTTACACTGTTTTTAATTTGTTGTGGTTTACCTTTTTGCTGAGTTTATGTTCTGTTTTTTTTTCTAATGAGTGGATTTTCAATGGCTTGGCCATCATTATCATTACATTGCCCTATATCTGATTTTACTCTTCACTTTAACTGCAGGACATTTCATTGGAGGGAGGGTGGAAAATTTGACCAGCGTGTAGTATTTTTTTGCAATGCAATGACTTTTACACAAATACAGGAGGAAATTCAAGAAGTGCATCCATCAAGGTGCATTACTTTTATCTACCTTTAAGGAGCTGTAGTGACAGACACAGTTATTAATTTTGTGCCTTTAATGTATGGTATTTTGTTAATGTCTGAGCAGCTAAATGGCCTCTGAAGGACATTGCCATTTCTCTTCTGCCTTTGATGATCTGGCATATCTAGGGATTATATGCCACGGATGCATTATTTCACTTTTAAAATACACACCTTGAGAAGGTCAGGTGAGTAAAGTTTTTCTCAGGTGTATATGGCAGTCTTTTTATTACATATCCCCTGGTCACTTAAATAAGCTAACCTAAGTGTATGCTTACTGTCTCATGGAAGGGATATGGATATCAAGTTTATGAGATTTTGTATAAGGGGTGTGATTAGAGTTGTGTGTCTTTTCATTTTTAAGATATTTATTGAGTTATTATGTTGTACAGTAAGGATTTATGATGTTTGTAATATAGTACATATGTAAACTAGTATGTCCTGAGGGGCAAATTAGTATAACCATGGATGTATGAAGGAGTGTAATTTTTCTGCCACTTGGTTGAAAGTTTTTTTTTTTGTCTGAGCGGTTTGTCTGTTGTATAGGCATTGCTTGAGGTCTAGTTATCCACACATAATAAACAGGAATGCAGCTCGAGTTAAATGACCCCAAAGAAAATAGCAGCATACAACGACACACAGAACTTCAGGGATCATAAACAATGTAGAAGAAAAACAGCTTCTGTTCAGCTCAGTTCGTAGAATCAAGATACCTTATTTGGTAAGCGCATTCATGGGAATGACTCCCACTTCTTCAGACCATTCAATAAAATACATTTAAAACCACTACATTTATATAGGGAACCTTAATTGGTATCAATCAAATCATGACTACACCATTTTCCGGTCTTAAAGTAATAAGCACACCCTAATATATTCTTATTAAAACTTTGTTCATATAAAGCTCTTTCTAAGTGCTTATATAGACAAAACCATGTTCAAAACACATATATAGACTGCATATATGTACAGTTGCATCTATCATTTCTCACTTTCTATAAAATATCTTTTATTATCACAGACTCATGATAGGCCCAAAATTATATACACAAATATATATCAGATCATATGTAAATAGATGTCTATATATGCCATAAAGCTACTACTAAAAAATGCTTTTTCACTAACAGTAAAAATTCATATCTATATGTTTTTTGAACATGGTTTTGTCTATATAAGCACTTAGAAAGAAGATTTATATGAACAAAGTTTTAATAAGAATATATTAGGGTATGATTATTACTTTAAGACTGGAAAATGGTGTAGTCATGATTTGATTGATACCAGTTAAGGTTCCCTATATAAATGGAGTGGTTTTAAACATATTTTATTGAATGTTCTGAAGAAGTGGAAGTCATTCCCATGAATGCGCTTACCAAATAAAGTATCTTGATTCTATGAACTGAGCTGAAAGAAGCTGTTTTTCTTCCACATTGTTTATGATCCCTGAAGTTGTGTGTGTTGTTGAGTTCTAGTTATATTGAGCATAACCTTGCATGCTTTTTTTTAATATATAACTGACATTAAAGCTGCTTTGAATAGTGTGTCCGATCCTTTCTGGAGCACCGAAAGTGAATTGGGGCTTTTTTCCTTTTATTTAAGAGACAAAGAAGTTGAAAATGAGGCAAGGACACTTTTAGCCAACTTAGAGAAACCTTTAATAAAATATAGAGCCTTAGTGGTTGAAACAAAATATTTTGAGAAGTGTGTTCAAATGAAGGTGGTGCCTAAGGGCTTGAGATTTTTCAAATGCCCTAACGGAGTGTCTTCTTCTGACCACTTCTTTAGTGAACTGACATCCTTTTTCACCAATGCAGGATTGGATTTCCTGCATTTGCTTATAGGTAAAAATAAAAAACAGATTATAGGGCTATGAGGAGACATTCCTAAAACAGAAGATTATTTCCAGGGACTGTTGAAGAAGATACCGTCCCTGGATAATGATTACACAAGTATGTTGGCTAACATTGACAGCTTTGAAAAAAGCCTCATTCAGAGGAAATTCAAAAAATTGCAAAGGGACATTACTGCTTACAAGTCTAACAATGCTTACACTCATTTTTCTGAATTAAAGGAAATGCGGAGGTCCTTTAACTCTAATTTCAACAGACCTGTTGTCAGCCACTATGGTAACAGCTCTACCAATGATCGACGAATTAACAATGGGCGTAAAGACGAGAGGATAGAGCAGAGGCCTGTGATGTCACTGAACTCAGATCGAGGTGTAGAGACTGACACAAATTGCTCTAGGGCTAGTTTAGTTAATGGAGAATGTGAAGGAGATGAAAACTGTGATTCACCTATTACCAGTATTTCAGAAGCCTTGGACATGAATTTAGCTCAGCCTAAACCTTTAGGAGTGCATCAAAAAAAACAGCTTAGAACAGAAAGAAGAAAGCATAAACCCATTAAGGAAGGTCCCTGCCAGAATGAAAAAGAAATTAACTCTGAGTTTTAACGCTACTGTTTAGGGACTTTCTGGTAAAATTTACAATTTATCTGATTATTTGTTTTCTAAGGAACAAGTCTCTGTTTTGGGGTAGGGGTTGAACTTTACTCCATTGAGAAGAATGGATTTGAGTAGTACTCGAATTTAAAAATGTTTTGTAGCAAACTTAATCTTAAATACATTTTTTCTGATGAAGTCTAAAGGAATGCACGTGTCACAAACCTAGTACTTATCATCCAACTTTAAATAACACTATTAAGGTTTTTGAAAACTATTGTGAGGAGGAAATTAGAAAAGTGAACAATGAAAAAACTGTCTCCTCTCATTATAATCTTAGTATGGTACAATGGAAAGCCTTGAGAGAGTTATAACAATCTACTGGTTTAAGATTTATGAAAGCTGACAAAGGTGGGGGATTAGTTGTTATGGGACAGGTTAAATATGTTAAGAAAATTGAAGAAATTTTGTCTACTATTGAATATTCAGTTGTTGATTATTGTATTGTACATGAAAGTTACAAAAAGGTTTGGTGTCAACATATGAATTGTTGATGGATGGCAATATTTCCTCTGAAATGTACAATTTTATGACTGTAGATCATCCTATGTTGGGAGCTTTGTTTGGAATTCCAAAAATTCACAAAGATCCCAACAATCCTTCATTTTGACCTATTGTTTCTTCTCCCCACTGTGTCACAGAAGGAATTTCCTTGGTTCTTGATCATTTTTTAAACCCTACTGTTAAACAAATGGAGTTCTTTACCAAGGACTCCTGGGATTTTTTGGACACAATTAGAAACTTTAGTTTAAATTATGATTTTGATTCCAGAAAAAAAATATATAATTTACGGTGGACATTAATGCACTTTTTATTAGTATACCTCATAAGATTGGTATAGATTTTGTAAAACATTATTTGAACTCCTTGGCTTTTTTTTACTGAAAATGACAGTTTTATATGTGGTATTCTTTTGGAACTGTTGCTTCACAACAACTTTTTTCTGTTTAACAGAAAAGTTTATAAGCGGAATAGAGGGATAGCAATGGGGTCGGCTGCTGCCCTGGTTTATGCCAACATTGTTCTTGGATGGTGTGAACAAACTTTACTTAAAACAATTTTTTCCCCTCGGAAAGTAGTTTTTTATGTCAGATATGTTGATGATTTACTTTTTATTCTAGAAGGAAATGTCAACCAAGTTTACGTAGTAGTCAGATGTGTGAACAACACTTCAGGTTTTTTGAATTTTACTCTAGGAGATGTGGGATTGGATGTTAACTTTTTGGATGTTACTATAAAATGGAATTTAAACAACATGAAGTTTACTAGTAAAGTTTATAGAAAGAATACTTTTGTTAATAACTATTTACATTACTCTAGTAATCACCTTGTTTATTTAAAAAACAATATCCCCAAGGGTCAAGTCGTTTGTGCATCAAGAATGACATCTTTTTGAATACGGGATTTCCCTTATTACAAAAATGTTTTTACAGAGGGGTTATCAGTCTAGATTACTAACAGAACTTGTAAATGATGTGAGGAAACATAGATTGACAGATTTCCCACCCATATTGGTCTTTGGATTTACTCCAAAGACTACGAGTCAACTAATGACACTAGGGACAACATCTCATGTTGTCTTGATATGTTCGCTGACAGAAAAAAATATTATTTCTATCATTTACAAGAACTGGAATATTATCAGGGGTAATTCTGAATTGTTCAAGACTGTAGGTGAGAAGGCTAGAATTATTTTTAAGAACAGTTACAACATAAAAACTTGTTTACAAAGTGACAACTACAATGAACTTATATTTTATTGTAGTAATAAGAACAAAGGGATGTACAGGTGTGGGTTTTTCAATATATGTAGGTAAGGACCCTACACTGAATTACCTCATTTAAATAAAACCATTCCTGTATGTGGAGTATATAATTGCAACACTTCAGGAATAGTATACATTGCTGTATGTTCATTTTGTGGGGGATTTTATGTTGGAATGACCACTAGGGATCTGCATAAAAGAATTAAGGAACATCTTTATTCTATAAAGACAAAAAATTACAACAAGATACTATTTAAACACACTCTTCAGTGTCCTAGTTATAAAAAATGTTGTTTTCTATGTTGGAATAAGTGCCTAAGAATATTGGGGGGTTTGTTATAAAGAAAGAATAGAACAAAGAGAAACTATTTAACAGTTAAAGTTAGCAGCTGACAGACCACCAGGTATGAATGATTCTATCAATATAAAAAGTTTTTAAAAAATAGAAGACTGACAGTCCTTCATTAATTTTAGTAGTATTTTTACTATTACTTCTGCTATTGACTTGCAAACTTTTTGTGTGATCATGGAATACTAATTTCCTCCTGGTCTCCATCCTACTTGGTTGTTTTTTCTGTTATTTTAAGTGTTGTTCTTGCCAGTTCATCTAGTGGGAACTTTTTTGTGCTATTGGAGCTTATTTATTGTTGAGGTTACACATATTAATGTAGAGTCATCTGCATATTGAACTAAACTAGCATGGTGAGTGGAGGTGTGGAAGTTATTAATAAATATATTAAATAGAAGATGACCCAAGATAGAGCCCTGAGGGACACTTGTAGTAACTGGTTGAAAGGATGAGTAGATCTGTTGCCATTTAAAGGCTTGTTGTCATCCAGATAGGTAACTACGGAACCACAACAAGGAGTACTGTGAAAGTACTATTGGGGAGAGTTGAATGAGTATTTGCTGGTGTGAGACAGTATCAAATGCCTTTGACAAGTCTAAGAACATGGTGAACACAAGCAGGCCATTATTAAAATTGGCAAAATGTGGTAGAGCAATAGTGGTGCTGTAGTGGGGCCTAAAGCCATGTTGTGTTTCTGAGAGCAGGTTATATGAGGTTAAGTATTGCACCAGCTGCATATGGATGCATTTCTCTAATATTTTGGAGAGGGGATAAGAATTACTATCAGTCTGTAGTTATTAAACTCCGTAGATGTGCCACCTTTGTGCAGTAGTATGATGTAGGATTTTTTCCACACTGATGGGACATATCTTTTTGCTATGGACCTATTAATTAGTATAAACACAAGGAAGGCTATGCTTTTTGCAGCCATTTTAGGTAGTCTGATGCTAGTTGGTCTACATGAGTTTTTAGTTTAAGGAGCAACTTCCTTACTAGTCAGGTAGGTACTGGATTAAAATTAAAGAACTGTAGGTGATTTTGATTTGACAGGTTTAGAGTGTGGGAGCAGATGTGTTGTAAGAAAGATAATATTGATTGAATAAAGTAAGAATTAGACTGTGTGGGATTAGAGTCTGCTGCATCGTCTGTTTTTGGAGAGGAACTAGTGTTCTTGCCAGGATGGAGTAGTTTATTTAGTGAAGACCAAAAAGTTTGGGGTTGTTTATATGTTTGTCTTGTAGGATGGTATAGTATGTTTGCTTATCCTGTCTGACATGGAGTTTTGCAAAATTTGTAAGATGTCTAAATTGCTGGAGGGCATTTCTAGTTCTGTTTTTCTACCAGTTTTTCCAGGCTTTATCCCTTTTATCATTATTTTTTTGTTTCCTTTGCACATTCCAGTTATATCTTTTTAGTGTTTCATTGGAATATCTTTGCTGAAATTGGTTGTATTTCATATTTGATTAGAGATAATATGTTTATCTAGGTTATGGTGAGTTCTAATAGCATGTGTTGGTATGTGGTTACTTATGCTGTCTGAGAGACAGCCTACTTTGTCAGTTTCTCTGTTTTGTTTGTAAGAATCCAATCTAATATCGAGTGTCTCCCTGAAGTTTTATTGATTCTAGTTGGTGTGGTTATTAATTGTCTGAAGTTGTATAAGTTTAAGGAGTCAGTGGGGGTAGTGGAATTTATGAGCTGCCAGTGTATATTTAAGTCTCCAAGTATTATAGTTTCATGGTTAATTTGTTGGGATATCCAATACAGGATGCTTTCAGCACTATTAATGTTATTCCCTGGTGAAAGTTAAAAATACAGTTTTCCTATTGCTGATTTTTAGGAGTATTATTAGTTATTCAGCTTTGCTAAATGTTGCTATTTCCTGTGGAAGTAAGGTAATGGTTAGGGAATGTTTCTACATGATTGCTACACCACCTGCATGCTTGTTCTGTCTGACATGCCTAAGTATATTATATCCTGGGGGGTGATCTCATTATACTTTATTTCTTTTTTCAACCAGGTTTCAGTAGCTATTACTATATCAGGAGTATATGTGGCAAAATATGCATGTTTGTCATGGATTTTATTGCACATACTTATTAGGTTCATATTTAGCAAGGTAATTTTGGATTCTGTTTTTTGCTGAGATGTATTAAGTCACTGGTTTATTTTGGAGTTGTAAGTGATGGTTTTATGAACAGTAGAACAAGGGTTGGGGTGAATATCTCCTCTAATTTTTTGAATTGATATTTTACAGAGGAGGAGTGTGGGCAATTGTATTTTGGTCTTGGTTTGATATTTGATCTTAAATTTGCATGCTTAGTTTTAAGATATTTATAGAAAAATAAATCAGATATGGTTTGTTTGTAGAGATAGAGTTTTATGGAGAAAGACAGGCTGGGTAGATGCTCATATTCTTTGTGAGGATTAGTTGAAGTCCTAAATATTTTTTAGGAGGTGGATTTGATAATTGGTGATAACGGGTAGTAGAGTGAGGAGAAATAGCAAAATAATCTGACTTGACACATTTTATTTAACTTGGATTTTATCTTTGTTGCAAATTAGGATAAAAAATGTTAGGAGGGTAGTGGGTTGGTTGCAGAGATGTAATTTGATAGCTATACAAGGCAAGGATTAGGACAATTTTTGAGAGTGTCTTAGATGGTAAACTAGAATGGGTGTCACTACTGGGAGTAATAGCACTGATTGTATTCCTACTGGAGGGAACTGATTATACTGGTTAGAGGAATATGTGGGTGGTGCTATGGGAGTATAAATGTAGAGTAAGATGGGTGAGATTTGGGGGTAGGGTATGGGAGTGGAGTGAGCCCGAGCATTAGTGATAGTGAATGAAGTGGGTTGCAAACTTCTGAAGAGACAAAGAAAACAATCACTGACAACACAAAACAGCCACAAATCTGACAAGAGATAAGTAAAAGGAACAATGTATTTCAAAAGAACTCTGTGCTAGTAGATGAATGTCTTGGTTTTGTTGCTCTAGGATGCAGTTTTAGTAGGACAGTCAGTCCAATATCACCTTGACATGACTAATGGTGATAACAGTAAAAAGTTGCACTTGACTGTTTGAACAACTGTGTAATGTAAAGAGGTTTCTATGGACTTTGAAATGCAAAGTCCAAAATTCTACCAAAACCTCCACAGACCAACAAAACAATGAGGAAACGTAAGCAAGAATGCAATATTTCAGCTCTGGAAAAATACTGGCTGAAAACTCAAAGGTGGTTAAACAAGAAGAGAAACAAACATAAGGAAGGGAGATAGTAGACTGCTAAAAACAATGAACTGAGCACAGTTAAAGGAGAAAGTACCAATGGGACTGTTGTAGTCTAAGAAAATGGAGCTGTTATAGTGGACGAAGTTCTTGGTTTTAGGCTGCCATAATGTTTATAATTTGCATACAAATATAGTCCATAGACTGGTGTGCAAACTGCAGACTTCACTGTTACATACATATCTATTGTTTGGGACACTTCTATAGAAAAATAAAAACATACTAAAGACACAGTTGAGTGCACTGAATTGATGTTACCTGTGCACAACTACTAGCTCAGATCTGAAATTGGTTTAGTAACTGTCTCAGGCAAGGAGAAATAGGAAAGGAAGGAGGGAGACCAAGGGTGACTTCCTTGAAGGCATGCAGTCCCACTAAAGACAGGAGGATATAAATAATGGGAGTAACAAATCTAGACAAAGTGAAGAAAAAATTTAGAGAAATGGTTTGAGTAGTAGGAGTAAATGTCAGTGTCTATTAGGTAGGAGAGAGTAAAAGCTGACCATTAACATGTCAGTGGAGGAGAGTTTACAGACTATAAGGCAATTGCTTACAAACTAGAACACTGAAGCACGTATCTTCAGACTAGCCACTATGCAGGCTAAAATGTACACTGAAGACTGGCTGCCTCTAACACTTACTTAAAGCACACATGGTGGCACACAATTTGCTCTAATTAAATGGTGGTTGAATTGAATGGACTCAGGCTGCCTATTTGGATGAAACATGTTTTCTGAGAGTGCAGTGAGTTGGCATACTTGAAGGATTTCCTGCAGGATGCACTGTCAGAGAGATGCTGGGTGGGCAGATTGGTGTGACAAGGGGATGATTTTTCTGAGCTATGATACAGAATCAGAATTGCCTAGATATGGTGGCTGCCAAAAAAGCAATTACTAGAAAATGGAAATCATAATCCAACCCAACTATATTAGAAGTAATGACTATAGTAACAGAGATAAAACAACTGGAACTGAGATCTTTAGAAAAAGGTAGTGTGATGCCCCTGTACTGGCACAGTAATCAAGGAGCCTTAATCCTCACCACTAGCACCAGTGAGGGATGTACACATTGGGAGGATGACAAGTACACACACAGTAAAGTGCAATTTTCCTTAAGAGCACACAGAGATCACATTCAGTCTGGGGTGGGTTTATCCCTCTTTCTCTAGATCCCTAATAAGACTCCCCACTGACACAGCTATAGGGTTGAGATCTCAGCTGAATGGCCAAGCCAAAACCTCTAGCACCCTCTCTGTCCAACCCATGCTTCGTGTCCCTGCCCACATAGCTGACACACATACACTTTGAGATTTGATTTATACATAAACACAAACACACAACTGGGAATGGCTGGCACAGGTTTACTAGCTATTCCCCCTTCTACCCAGACTATAAGATAGTACCATCTCTTCCCAGCCACTACTTAACTACTTTAAGTACTCTCAGAGCTTAAATATGTCTCACAAATATCAGCCACAAAGATAGGTTTAAATATATTTAATAATAAATAATAAATAACAAGACAATACTCAATCAACACAGTAACTACAGAGTTCAGAATCACAGTAAATATATTAAAACAACATTGCGGGATAGTCTCAAATGAATTCAGAAAACATCTAAACTATTCTTTATTATAGTCCTATCTCTAAATGATACTATACCCTAAAGAACTTACTTACAGAGCAAGGCAAATGCAGATGAGTGGATGTTCTTGCTAAGTTCATGACAAAACACAAAGTGCACAGGCTTTCTCAGAGAGTTCTTAAATTAATATGACATATTACTGCTGGGTTAGCCTGGATGACATCACTCTTTGTCACCTGCCTTCAATTCCCAGGCTAACAGAAACTTAACAAAATTTAACATTTCTGTGTAAAAAATACATATCTCTCAGATGTTTTCTCAGAAGTGGAAGTCATAAAACAATTAAACAATTTTACATTTGAAACCTATTAATTATTTCTGTTTCAAGACAATAGGAAAACCTCTAGCTCTAGACATTGTGACTGCTTACTGAGAGATTACACAATCGTAAAACATTCTAATTCCAACCTATTTTCTTGAAGCCTTGCAAGTTAACTCTGTATGTTCCAGCTTCTCCTATTAAAACATACATTTGCACAGCTATATAGTTTATATACATTTCTGTTCTTTTCTAATACGGTGCACTGTGGTTACATTTTTGAAGCTCAGTACATAACATACAGTTCTGTAAAAATCATAGAAATATTCACAAATAACTTAGCAAAACTCCAGCTAGGTGGGCTGGCAGCTTTACAATTCTCCCTGCCCCCCCCAAAAAAAACTCAAACTAGTTTTTATAAGTGACCCTTGAGAAACATTGTTTAAGAGGCCTGGGTCTATTTGTGAATACCTTACCCCATTTCCTGTCTTGAGTACCCATCTGCATTGGCTTTGCTAGCCCCACTGCAGTGCTGCACTGTCATATCATATGTTTACATCCCTAGGCTCCACCTTAGTAACTTGGCATTTTGCTGGCTGGTTTGATGTAGCCATATTAAGGGATTGTGGTCTGTAACTGCAGTGAATTTCCTTCCATTCAGATAAGGCTGAAGTTTCTGCAGTGCCCACACTATTGTTAGGCATTCCTTTTCTACAGCTGCATAGCATTCTCCTCTGGGTTAGAGCCTATGACTGAGATAAACCACTGGGTGCTCTTCTCCTTCTGAGGAAACCTGGCTAAGTACAGCCCCCACCCCATGGTTTGAAGCATCCACCTGCACAACAAATTATTTGCTGTAATCTGGACTGGCTAACATAGGGGATACTCCCAAAGCTCCTTTAAGCTTCTGGAATGCCTGCCCATATGCTGGGATCCACACTACCTTATCTGGCCTGTTAATCCTTGTCAGGTCTATGAGGGGAGCAGCTATGGAACTATAACTGGGGACGAACTTTCTGTAGTACCCTGCTGTCCCTAAGAATACCCTCATCTGCTTTTTGGTAACAGGGACAGGCCATGCCTGAATGGCTTCCACTTTGGCAGGTTCTGGCTTGATCTTACTACTCCCCACTCTATGTTCCAGGTAGGAGATCTCTGCCATACCCACATGACATTTGCTGGGCTTAATGGTCAACCCTGCCCTTTGTAGTCTGCTCAACACCTCCATGACATGCTGAAGATACTCTTGCCAGGAATGCCTGTAGATGGCAACATCATCTAGGTAAACAAGGGCAAAATCTCCTGCTCCTGCTAGGATATGATCTACCATCCTCTGGAAAGTCACTCGGGCATTTTTCATCCCAAAGGGCATCTTTGTGAACTCATACAAGCCAAAAGGAGTCACAAAGGCTAACCTCTCTCTAGCACTGGGAGTCAAGGGCACCTGCCAGTAACCCTTGGTAAGATGAATGATGGTAAGATATTAGCCCCACCCAGCTGCTGTAGACATTTATCTGTCCTAGACATGGGGTAAGCATCTGACTCTGTGTGATTATTTAATTTCCTGTAGTCCACACAGAACCTGGTGCTGTCATACTTCTTTGGTACCAGCACTACTGGGAAGGCCTAAGGACTGCTGGACTCCTGAATTACCCATAGTTCCAACATTTCCTGTATCTTCTCCCTCAGAGTCTGTTTGACTCTCTCAAGCACCATATAAGGGGCCTGATTAATAGGGCTTTGGGGTCCTGTAGCCACATGGTTCTGCACCAGGTGGCTGCACCCTGGTTTTCCAGTGAGCATGTCCTCAAACTCCTGTAACACTGCTCGGATTTCTCAAACCTGGGTAGGGGATGGCTGCCGGGACATGGCTACACCTTCCACTGAGGTGTCAGTCCAAGCCTCACTGAGGAGATCAGTCCCCAGATCCCCCTCAGACTCCTCCTGCAATCCACTGCAAATACCCAGCACAAGAGCCTCCCTATCATGTTAAGGTTTCATCATGTTAACTTGGTACAATTTGTGCCCCTGCCTCCTGCCTAGCAGTTCTACCATGTAGTTAACATCACTGACCTTTCTAACCACCTTTTAGGGTCCCTTCCTGGCTGACTGAGTTTGTTGTGTCTGATAGGAATGAGAAACTTTACCTGCTGCCCTACAGCATACTCTCTAGCTCGAGCATTCCTGTCATACCAGACCTTTTTCTGCTATTGGGCTTCTGCCCGGTTCTCCTGGGCCAAACCCATGTGTTCCCTGAACCTTGTCCTGAGGTTTAGGACACATGCCACAACAGACTCCTTGTGGGATTCCCACTCACCCTCCCACTCATCTCAAATCAAATCTAGAGGTCTCCTCACCCTTTGCCCATACATCAACTCAAAGTGTAAAAAAGCTGTGGATTCCTGGGGAACCTCTCTGTAAGCAAACAACAGATGGGGCAAATATTTTTCCCAATCCCTCTTAAACTGGTCTGAAAATTCCCATAACATCATCTTGAGTGTAGAGTTTAACCTCTGAACAAAACAACTAGTCTGGGGATGGTAGGGGGTGGTCTTTAGGTGCTTCATCCCACAGTACTTCCACAGACAAGCCAGCTGGTCTGACATGAAATAGGCACCTCTATCAGTCAGTATTTCTTTTGGAAAACCTACCCTGCTGAAAATCTCTAACAAAGCATTTGCCATCTTTTCTGCCTCAATGGAGGACAGAGCCACCACTTCAGGGTATTTGCTAGCATAATCTACTACCACTAGGATATAGTTTTTCCCTGTGGAACTTGGGGTACTCAGAGGCCCCACAATATCCATAGCTACCCTCTGAAATGGCTCCTCAATCACAGGCAAAGGCATCAAAGGAGTTTTCACCTTGTCTCCTGCCTTGCCCACCTTTTGGCACTGCTCACAGGTCCCCCAGTACCCCGTTACATCTCTGGAAATCCCAGGCCAATAAACGTTCTGCGTAATACATCTCTTTGTACATTTTATGCCCATATGATGGTAGGTTTTAGGCACTACCAACTGCTGCATTCTCTCACCTTCTAGCCCTCCCTCAAGGATCCATTCTCTATACAGTAACCCTTTTTCCCAGTATACAGATCCCCCCTTCCCTTAAGAATCAGGTGCCTCACTGGCTACCTCCCTCAGGCCTTGTAATGTAGGGTCTGGAAGCTGAGCCTGTCTCAGCTCTCACTTGTTAACCCTTCCCAGCTCCCCCTTCCACAGGAAGTCTGGTATCCTCTGACAGAGGTGCCTCATTTTCAGCCCAGGTACTACTACTCACCTCTGCCCTTGCAGTCACTCTGTCCGAGGGAACATCAGTACCCACAAGCAGCTGTGGTTCACCTTCAGTCTCACTGCTACAGGGTAGCTCCCTCCCTAAAGTAACCATCTCACCAGTCCTAGCTGCAAGTGTGCAGTCTGTCTGGGTCTTCCCCAGGTTACCAGACCCACATGCTTGTCTCCAAGCCTGACTCTGTGTAATTGCATGCACACAGGTTACTGCATTATCCAAGTCATTCCCTATCAGGGCATCTGCAGGGATATCCTCAAACACACTTACTTGCTTGCTTCCTTTTACACCTTCCCAGTCAAGGTAAACCATAGCCAAAGGTATTTGGAATGGGGTCCCTCCTAAAGCTGACTGGAGTAGACTGCCCATGCAAATAGTGCTCCTCTGTAACCATTGCAGGCTTCACAATGGTTAGGTCAGAGGCTGTGTCTCTCTTAGCCATGGCCTCTTTCCCATTCACTAAGATAGGATATAACTTCTTGTGGTAGTTTGGTGCCCTTGTTGTCTCGAGGCAACTTACTGCTGGCATTTTGTCACTCTCACTTACTGATTCTCCCACCTTTTGTTCCCCAACTTGCCTCTGTGGACATCTTTATGCTACATGGCCCAATTGGTTGCCTTTAAAACATTTAACCCTTGGTCTTGGATGTGTACCTGGACTAGTGGCTTCACCTGCTACTGGCGGACTCTGTTGGGGGAGTCTGGGCTGCCCACCATGGGTTCCCTTAGATCCATGAGCCGCACTGGGTGCCCCTTTCCTGTGCAGTGATACCCTGCTTGCTAGGTATAGGTCTCCCTTCTTCCTAACTCATCTGCAGTAGTGCATTGTCTATCAGTTAACCAGATTCTCATGTCCTTATGCAAAGTGCTAAGGGCTTGTTCCCTCACCAAAAGGTCTGCAAGCCCTTCAAAAGTGGTGACCTGACATCCACTGACCCACCTATGAAAATAAGTGCTTAGTTCAGCAACATATTCACACACTCTTTCATCTAACTTGCGCCTATGCTCACAATTTTTTTTCTTATAAGCTTCGGGTGTTAACTTAAAACATTTTAAAGACAGCTCTTTACAACATTATAATTTATACAATCAGTATCAGACAGTTTAGAAATTGCAGTTACAGCTTTACCATGGAGTAAGTGGGTCAGGAACCATACTCAGAACCCTTGCTCAACATTATACTGTTTACATACCCTCTCAAATTTATGAATGAAACTATCAAAATGATCCCTCTGTAAATTGTGGAAGAAATTTACTGACCTTTATTGCTTCTGGGGTCCAGTTACTCCCTTCCCCATTACCGCCATGACTCTGGTGAAGAGTCAGCATCTCTTTTTCATGTTGCCTCTACCTCTCCTTCTCCTCAGCTTTCAGGCATTGCAGTTTCTCATTTTCCTCAGCCTTGAGATGTTGCAATTTCTCATTTTCCTCAGACTCTAGATGTTTCAGTCTCTTTGCTGCCTCTATTTCCAAATGCTTGGCCTCTAGCTCAAGTTTCTTTAACTCCAGATGGATTTTTAAGTCCTCTGCGGAAAGGTTGAGCTGTCCACTTTCTGAGAGTTGTACATCCCCACGGCCAGTCTGATTGTCCTCCTGGTTGCTATTCTGCAATGCACCTGTGACTAAAACTACAATCATGTCTGCTTTAGTCAGGTTGGCATGCACCAGTCCTTTACACTGGCACATTTCAGTCAACTGGCTCCTTGTCAGCTTGCCATACTCCTTTGCTGATATGCTTGCCTGCTCTTCCTGACTAACTAAGCTTACAAAAAAATAAGACAATTGTGATATGAACTCTGAATGTTCACTGCATGGTTGATTGAGAGTACAAACACCTTCAGTGACCACTGTACACAGGCCACAGGAATTTAATATCCACACCACTACAAGACAATTAATATGTGATGTGGCTAACTCACCACTGTCAAACAATTAATATGTGATGTGGATATCCCACCACTGTCCACCAATTAATATGTGATGCCCCTGCACTGGTCATTAATCAAGGAGCCTCAATCCTCACCACTAGCACTGTGAGGGGCGTACACATTGGGAGGATGACAAGTACACACACAGTAAAGTGCAATTTCCCTTAAGAGTACACAGAGATCACAGTCAGTCTGGTGCTGGTTTCTTCCTCTTTCTCCAGATCCCCAATAAGACTCCCCACTGGCAAAGCTATAGGGTTGAGACCTCAGCTGAGTGGCCAAGACAAAACCTCCAGCACCCTCTCTGTCCAACCAGTGCTTCGTGCCCCTGTCCAAGTAGCTGACATACACATACACATACATAGTTTGAGATTTGATTTATACACAAACACAAACACACACCTGGGAAAGGCTGGCACAGGTTTACTAGCTATGCCCCCTTCTGCCCAGACTATAAGGTAGTACCAGCTGCCACCAGCCACTACTTATCAAGTACTTTTAAGGCCCTTACCAACGGATGCCCAGTCTTACTGTGTAATGTTACTATTAATCCAAATGGTAGTCTGAACAAGAGCAAGGCTATTTAGGGGTGGCCTGTACAGTGTCACCAAATACATATGCAAGTACTCTAAGAGCTTAAATATGTCTCACAAATATAAGCCACAAAGGTAGATTTAAATATATTTAATAATAAATAAGGCTGGCAGCATCACAGGTAGGAACAAACTACACAGGAAAAATGGGAAATGTGGGAACAATACATACAAGGGAGAAATGAGATTTAAAAGAAGGCAGGATTTAAATGAGCTATGGAATGTTTGATTGAAAATGATTGGGTAGATTATAAATGATGTATTTTCAACTGGGAGTATATCAGTTTGGTTTATGATGCAAAATGCTTTCAACTATGATTTTGTTTGTGTGGTGTGGTTTGGTTTAATTTATATAAATGTATGATTGCTTGTATTGTAAGTGATGGTTTAATAAAGATGTTTCTTGTTTAAAAAATGGGTCAGGAATAGAATAATTTATGTACTTAGGTTATATGATATATAGCAATATATGTTAATGTTTGTTCATTTTAACTTGTCAATACAGTTTCATTAATTTTATATAAATGTAAATGTGAGTATGTCACAAGTAATAATTCAATAAAGATGTTTAAGAAAAGACTGTTGTGTGTGTTTTTAAGTTTCCAGTGAACTTAAAGCACAAGGCTAGAGGCGGTACACAGTTTGTTCTAATTAAATGGTGGTTGGATTGAATGGGCTCAGACTGCCTATCATATTTAAGTTTCCAGTGAACCCTGTAACTCCCTTGCAACCTGCGAGAGAGAGAGAGAGAGAGAGAGGAGATAATATAATGCTGAGTTTTATGCTGGATATTACATCATATATCACCTATTTATTTTATGATGAGGAGTGAAAAAAGGAAGCTAACCACGAAAACACAATAATTGGTTTGTAATATAGCTTTCACTCCATATAGCATCAAAGTATCCATTTATTTTTATATTTTTATATACTAATTTTTGTTAACTGGGAAAGAAAGCTGGTCCTCAGATTATTTTCAGCCAAAGCTCATGCCAAATGCACATACAAGAATGAATAAAAAATAAATTAAAATAAAAATTGGTAATATAGTGCTAATATGTAGCATTCACATTTACGTAAACTAATAACGACTCATGACCCTTGTTCTGTAACAAGACATCATGTCTCCTGATACCTAATAGTCTGCAAAAATCATTTCTCATCACAGCTGATATGTGATACTCTGTGTATGCCAACTGCATATAAAACACATATGTGTAAAATGTATGCTGTATACTAATGGATAAACCAGCAGCATAGCTATGTGTCTTTTCATTTAAAAGGCTAACATAGCAGTATGTGTGTTTTCTTTTAAGGGGCATTTTCTCCTCTCGGATCACCTCATGGACTTATAATCCTAACACTTCTTCATCTCTTTCATTATAGGACTTTAGAGCTCTGTTTGTACATCCCTGAAGCACTCATAAATGATATTCATTCCTGCTACTGGACAAAGCTGTTTCACGACTGACAATATACATATGTAGAAATGCACGCAAAAAAGGAGCTGTACAACACAATCAGTAAATTTCAGCATGCTTGTTTATCACACAAAGCAGTGCAGACCATTACGGTAGATAAGGACTATATGGCTCAATCCTTCTACCAATTTCTATACCTTTTCATTATCCATATATCCCAGTTAATTTACAGTTTGTTTTCCTAATACATACAATAATGCTGTGTCAAGTCTTTCCTAAATATTCATGAACTTAATTAAGGTTTTTTTATTCTGTGCCCATCACCATATTTGTGAAAAAGTTTTCCTCCAACTGCTGCAGAACTTCCCACCTCCTAGTTTCAAACTTCCTTGCAAAGTTTCACTGTACTATGTTAATTCATTTGAGATACCTAGAATTACTTTTTGCCCACTCTTGCCTGCCAGTATACTGAATGTTTCACATATAGCTTTTAATACAACCTCTGTAATGTTTTCTCCATCCTCCACTAAACCTCATTCATCCATCTGGTGTCTTTGAGGAGAGAATGATGTCCATATTCGCATGTACATTATTTCATATACAGTTTGTGACTGCATTTTTTTTTCAGATGAATATCAGATTTTTGTTTTCTACATGTGATACCCTTTCCTAGAACAATTGTTGTCATCTCAATCCTCATTAACTGCAGTCTCATGCTGCCCATATACAGCAAACCCTCATTTAACCGGAGTTAACTTAATTCAAGCAATCGGCACTCTCAAGCAACCAGCATAAAAAATGAAGAAATACAGTACAATTTTCATGTGTTGCACTTTCTTTTTCCCATGCAAAAACATACCTTACACGTTTAGAGTTTTAAAAATGTAGATAAGAATACATTCTCTCTATCCCCAATACCTCTCAACCTCTTAGAGCAAAAAATCTGGACAAAGCCTAAAATGACGGGGGGACAAATTTTAAATATTGCTCTTACAAACTTAGAAAGTTGATAGAATAATAGGTTTTGCATTAGCATGAATTTTCTGAAGGATGTGGAGTCTTAAACTCAAATGTTTGTCATTATTTAATGACTTCAATCTTCAGCTATTTGTCAGAAAAGTACAGATTTTAGGAGGAACACACCAAAAATATGAGGCAAAAAGCTGGACATTCTGTGAAAATCTGTACAGTTGAGAGGTATGCAAGTTAAACCAAACAAACAGTATAGGGTACAGTATTAGTCAGGCCCATTTTTAATAGTAACTCTCAAGCAACCAGAACCTACAGTTATCCATCATCTACCAATCCCCATGGGTGCCAGTTAACTGAGAATTTACTGTATAGGTCATTTTGCAAGGTCAGTACATGGTTATATTTTTCTTTTCACTCTTCTTCAGGATACTGACAACTTTTTGAATTCTTTTTTTTGTTTTGTTTGTTTGTTTCCATGATGTCTTAACTGCATTAACACCAATCAAAGCAGCCATGTTCCCATCAGCTCCCAGAGACTTATCAACTCCACCCTCATTCTTTCATTTGTATTAACCGGTTATATGCCTATCTCAGGATCATCTACAAAGGGTTAGATACATTTCCTTCCAGATCCTCTGCATGATAATAACGGCAGGAATAATGAGTAATTCTCATTTTTTCAAAGTGTATTTCTCAATGTGAGTGGCCCACATTACTATGCATTTTGATATTATAAGTCCATAGATTCACATGTAAATACTTGGCTAGCTGCCTTTGTGGGCCATTTTAGGTCTAGCCAATTTCTCTTTTGGTGTTTAACCTATCCCATTTACTGTTAGATTGGCCTTACCTATCCCATGTTAATAATTATATGTTACTCCTAATGAGAATAACTGAGATCATACCATAAACAATTTGAGGGTGCCCATGCATGGAAAAACGCATTTAAAAGCTGCCTCTGTCCATTAGTAGTGCAGGGGAAAGTCCTGCAGTATATTTTCTATTACCAGTCTATAGATCCAAGTTGTATTTGAATATGGACAGGGATGAACTTTGATTTACAAGTATGAAAAATGTATTATTCTAGATCAGTGACATCCTCTTCTAGATATACCTGTACTTTCATCAAACCATTGTGATGATGTTGGAAAAGAGGCTTAGATCCCTAGACTGAATTTTTCTGATGAAATTTGATTTGGTGATGTGCAGTAGGTCCACTAGTATTGGCTTGGAGGATACACCAGACACATGACACCTCTTAGCAGTCACTGATGACAGGAACTTGTGAGATTCAACTGGTCATTAGTTTCTAGAGGCATCTTCTCCTATTTTGATCTCCTGCAAGCCATTTGACAATCCAGCAGGTGGCAAAAGGGTTTATTTCCAGTTTAGATAGCTTTTCTTCTATGCCAGAATGGGGGGTTGTAGCAAAAGCTTTGGCCAGGTTGAGGTATACAATGTGTATCATTTAATCTTCTTCCATTGTTTTGGTGACTTTTTCAAAAATGGCCACCAAGTTCAGTAAGCATAACCTGCTCTTGACAAATCCAAACTGAGATGAGTCCAATGTTTGGAGGTTCACATGTCCTTATCGATTAGTTCCATGATAAGTCCTTCCTTGTTTTTTTATAAGAGGCTGATCAGACTTATGGAATTGTAATTGCCTAGGTCTGTGGAAGGTCAACCCTATGCAGGAGAATGACTGTAGCTGTTCTCCACTCACAAAACCCATGTGGAGTCTGAGGTTGAACAGTGGTTGTTGGAGGGGTAGCTAGCTAAATCGTACTTTATGCTATTTAAGATGGATTCATGGATATTGACAGGACCTATCAATTTAGTATTTTTAACTTTTTATAGTTCTTTTAGGACTTGGTCTTTTGTTTTAGCTAGAGATCATTGGGTTTCAGATCTATCTTATGGGATAGACAGAGGGGAAGGGGGGTAAAGTTTGAGCTGAATTTATCGGCCAGTAGGTTCTCTATATTTTCAGCCTCAGTGAAGGTAACATTGTTCCCAATCAGTTCAGTACCTCATTGCATTGTGCTTCAGAGATTATGAACATAACAAAAAAAGGCCTTGCAATTGTCTTTGGTTTAGGTGGCTATTTTAAGCTCAAACTTGGCTGTCATATATTTTATTAAGCTCCTAAGTTATTTGTTTATTTCAGTGATGAGGGTTCTATCATTTTTGGAATTACTCTTCTTTCTCTTGATCAACATTCTCTCCCTTTTATTGTAAAGCTTGTTGATATTATGGTTTTACCATGGGGGTTGTTTCTGGGTTTTGCCCTGCACTTGCTCCTATGGGATACAGCTGTATCTATGCAGCTGTTTATATGCTGGTATAGTTCAGTGGTGTACTTTTCCAAGTATTTAGCAGAGTTAACTGGGTTTGGTGTAGATTTGAACTTTTAAAGCTTGCCAATGTATCACTTAGGAGTAGGTAATTTGTCTTAGAGAAATATTTAAAGGCATACTTGGTGGAAGAGGTCTCTAGTTTCAGTTTTACGTCAGAGGAAATTACTTTATTTTCATGCCTAACAAGTGACAAAGGTACACAAGGGATGGTGCCAGATGACCCCATATTAGTAAGGATAAGGTCCAAGATGTTGTTTGCCCTTGTGGGTACTCTGACTAACTGTGGCAAGGCATTTGTATTGACAAAGTCTAGGGATCTCTATGCTTATGTACTAGACATGGTGTATGTTTCCCGGTCTTTAGTTAGATCATTTAGATAACCTAAAAAAAGTAACTGGGTTTAAAACTGACTGATTCCATTTCCTTTAGACAGGCATTTTGGCTTTCTTAGGTCATGGAGGGAGTTCTATAGCTAGCTAATATATGGCATCAGACCTTTCTAATGGTTATTTGGATATGAAGAAGCTCTAGTGCATCATGCTACTTTAACATCCTCAATGTCAGTCTCTTCTGGATAAAGACTGAGACATCTCCACCCACCCCTCCACCCCCTAGAAGTGTGGAAGGCACTTCAGCTCTGCACAGCTGGAGCACTCTCCACCATTTTAAACATGTCTCAATCACTACGCACATTTGATGAGAAGGGCTTGCAGTGAGTGGAGTTTCTTGTTTACACTCTTCATAGCATCAGTTAGTGGCATCTTCAAATTCGTCTTGGCTCACTGAGCTCTTACCATAATTATGTTTTCACATATAAAATGCAGGTATGAAAGATACATAAGCAAACACTTAACAGGGTACCTGTGAGTGGACAAGCCACTTGTTTGCCTGCTGCCTTTATCAATAAATGTATTAACCTACAACAATGTCCTCCTTTAGATACCAAGTCTCAATATTCAAGTTACAACCTAAACATCAGCAGTGAAAACTCCCTCTCCCTGGTCAAACCACCTTTTGGGCTAACCGTTGAAGAAAAGGCATTCACCAAAATGACACCTGCTTGTTGAAGCCAACCACCTGCAGATATTTAAAATTAGTAAAAGCTAACATTGTCAAGCAAAACAAAATAAGAATATAAATGCAGTTGCCTTAGAGAGCCTTGCTTTACATCATTTGACACCTCAGTAGCTGCTGAAAATGGTCTTTGGATCAGTCCACATACCCAGTAAACAGATAAATAAATAAATAATAAATACAACAACCCCTTTTTTCAATACTGGAAATGACTATACTGGCATACATATGCAGACATTACTGCCTGCTAAGAAATATGAAAGCAGCATGCGATAGTACAATAGACTATCCATGTTGAACAAGCAGGATTCTAAAATTCCAGTATGATGCAAGTAAAAAATCCACTCTGTAAACCATGTCATGCAGTTTTACTTGCCCGTTATCATTTAAAAACTACTGTCATGTGCACACTGGCTGCTGATGCCAATCTTGTATGCTGCATGGCTTCTGTCGTAAGCAGAACAAGGCAATAGGAGACAGAAACACAGAGTGAAAGAAAGGTAATATGAATCATGAGCAGGATTATTTTATATTTAGTTAGTTAGTTAGTTAGTTAGTTAGTTAGTTAGTTAGTTAGTTAGTTAGTTAGTTAGTAAACATTTGTTAACTGGGTAAGTAAGCTGGTACAGGGACCATTTTCAGCCATAGCATTCACCAACCAAGGTACAGTACAGGGGAAACAAGCCACGTGCAGATATAGCTGACATGTAATGCACATTAACATAAATACATTTTTTCCATGTTTGATCTGCTGTTGCAATTTGATTTAAACAAAAGTGTTTGCATAAATGGTAAGGTTTATGACATGAAGGCACAGAGCCCTAACTATGTTGCAGATGACCCAAATATGATCAGTGGCTAAAATACATGTAGGAGCTGCCCAGGGAGGAGAGGAAAGTGCAGCAGCTGCTACCTCACTCATTCTGGAAGGAGGGCATTGTCTTAGTTATTCAAATAAGGTGATACCTAGTGGGAGACTAGATGTTACCTGGTAGAGTCTGGGTCAGCCATACCTGCACAATCATGATGCTTAGCACCAATAAGCCAAGGAGAATCCAGCACGGAGAGGCATGCTTGCACTAAGTGGACTGCAATGTTAAACTTGGCAGAGCCACAGAGGGTAAGGTAGGTACTTCCAATAGGAAGAAGTAAGGTCACCTCATGACCAATAAGCTGGCCCACTCTCTACCACCTGAGTCTTACTAGGGAACAGGCAGCTGATCAGAATTCCTTGGTGGAAAAAAATTAACTACATTGCTGTTGCCCACCCCAGGAGTGGCCAGCTCCCATGAGTCTAGAATAAATTGATTGATTGATTGGGTGTCAGTAGGAGAGCCATGTCTCAAAGTTTCTTGGGGGAGCAACAGAAGTAGTGTTTGCATTACCTACTTAATAAGTAGCTAAACTATATGATACTTACAATATATGCACTATGCAGACAGTTCAGTAGGTTTAGATGGTGTATGCATTTTTCACTGGAGACGATGGATGTGTTTGTGATACTGTTCTAGAAGTGGAAATGTACCTGGAACAACAATGTATGTGCATCTAAAGTTTTCCGATTATAGCAGTACGGAATGTATGTAATGTCATTATAGGCCTGCAGCAGCAGCGGTCATCCTGTTGTTGCTGACACTTGTCATTAAACATGCCAAAGCAACAGTGCAGTGAAACTTGAACAAATAATGTAAACTTATACTCTCTTGGTTATAAAAGACTTGGGCTGGAATTTAGTAAAGCTTAGTGTGATGGGGAAGCAGTAGCCCATTGCTCTAATACTTTTTGGTTCAGAGACTGCTCTACCCATTTCATTTCCCCCTCACTGATGCATCAGTGTAGTGGGTGGTCTCTTAAGCAGAGTTGCATGCTTAGGAAGCAGTCTGGGGGATATGGCTAATACTAATCAGCCATGTGTCCTTCCCCAGATATGTCCATGGCCCCCAAGTTGCTCAGCCATTGAATAAAACTTAACTCTAGAAGGAAAAGTAAATACTGTAAAAACATAGCTATAATCCATTTGCTCCTGAGGGAGTACTCACAGTGTAGGCAAGTTCAGAGTAGACAATGGGTACAGTGTGTGAGTGTGTGTTAGTCTGTGTTGACATGTCTTTGCATGAATGTATGGGAATGAATAGTGTGTGTTTGTGTGTGTGTGTGTGTGTGTGTGTGTGTGTGTGTGTGTGTGTGTGTGTGTGTGTGTGTGTGTGTGTGTGTGAGTATGTGTGTGTGAGTGTGTGTGCGTGCACGCGCGCATATGTGTGCCTGTCTGTCTGACTAAAATAAAGGTCAAGTCCTTTCATTCTACAGCAATGCTGTGTGTGAACCAAGTCATATGATATGGGTAACTAACTATATATACAAGACGAACAAAAGAATTGTTTGTTGTACTTGTGGGGTTTTTTGTTAGGAATTAAAGGAACTACAAAGCATATATGGGAGTTATGGCAAACTGCATGTTCAGACTAAAGCTACAACAAAGATGTAAACAAAAACATTGGGCTTCTTCAGAAACTGTAATGTAATTCACAGAACAGCTCTGCAATTGATAAAATAAATCAAAATGCTGTTTTTCATAACTGATAACTGACGCAGTTCATGACAGTAATTTAGACTTTTGATATAAAAAAATGTTGCCCTCCAAAAGTCTGAGTCATTGGATAAAATGTTCCAAATTGATTTTCAGCAATGGCATTGACTGCGTTTTGAAAACAAAAGGAAACAAGGTTCAGTACTGCATAACAATACAAAAGGCAAAGGTGAGTCACCTCGCATAGAATTTTGTCACGTAGTAAATCAAACTAACAAAGCCTGACAATGCACACATCTCTATCTATGTCAGGGCTGTTCTCAAATAACTAGATATGTAAAGCTGCAGGCATCATCACCCTGAGTACACTGTCTCTTTTCTGTGCTGCAGAACTGATGATGAATTATCTTCTGATCGTGTAAGATAAAAACGTCATCTGTAACACGATCACTGGGGAAAGTAGGTGGCACAGCAATGTGCAATTTTATTCAATAACTCAACAGCACATCATGTTCTTTTAATGTATGAAAAAGGACTACAGGGCAGAGAAACTATCACATAAACATACAGGTCCAGGTAAAGTTCTGAGACAAGATTGGTTAAATATTACCCCAATGCAATTGCAATAGTAACTTCAAAACAAACATGATTCATCTGCTTTTGTAGGAGACTGCAGCAAGACCTTTCTACATTACCAGGCACATTCAACAAAGATTTTTATATTAAATACAGAATCCCATAAAGTTTGCTATAATCAAATAAAAAAAAAATAAAGATAAAAAAATTGGCTGCAATGGGGACCATCCCAATTTTTCACATATATATGGGAAGAACCCCTCACCCCATACCCTCAAATAAATAAAATTATCTCCAGTGTTGTAACAACTTAGGAGGATTATATTTTATTGACAGAAGAACTTTCAATTACATGATTTAGAGAATTATGCTTCATAAAATCTCAATATGGACAATCATTGTGCTCACTTATACACCAAATATTACCTGATAATGTAATCTGTGTGTCTCATAAACAACTTTAGATGTCTTGACTATATCCCTGGTATTGTATGCCATTCATTCCCCCTGCTACAGACTACCTTCCTGCAATCGCTTATTGTAGGACAATGTGGTCCTGATGATTCTGACACCAAAATGTGTACTTCAAATAGGTTTGGTAGCATAACAGCAATTTATATTTTGAAATGATTTATATTCTAAGTGCCAGTAGGAAGAAACTTAGAAACCCATATGCTCAGAAAAGCTCATGTCATATTACAAATATATATATATATATATATATATATATATATATATATATATATAGAGAGAGAGAGAGAGATTTTTTTTTACAAAGAAAATGAATTTCTACTATTGAAGCCAATGTTTCAGCTACATTCTCAGAAGTGCTTTCAGCTTTTTATTGCACTGCAGACTGGTCATATCCCTGCCAGAGGAGCTCTAAAGTAAGTTGGAAAGTGTTTGGTTATAGATGCCTCCTTATGTATGGGGTTATGTAGCTATGTAGCTATGTATCAGGTAGGTTGTGTTCCAAACATCTTTGTACCATGCAGATTTTGTTGTGAACATTTATGGTTCTGACAATGTTACTTAAATATATGTATATGACAATATTTTATGCTGTGGTGATATACATATATATGTATATGCAATTTGTTTTGAGCATTTGCCCAGGAAGTGGGAGTGTGCTATAAAACTAGTTGGGATTCACTAGGAATTATTTTGCAATAAGTCTCCAACAACAAATTGGACAAGTCAAATTCATCAAAACATAAACACCGGATGAAACTGCCAACAATATATGAAGAACAGCATTTTGCAGTGGAGAACCCCCCCCCCACCCACCCACCCACCAGCAGTCCCCCATATGGGTGCTTTTCACTGTCTCATTGCTTATACACATACAGCAACAGTGAGGGTGAAAAAATGGTTTGCATGACTGTGTTGTTGTAGCAGACCTACTTCATTGAAATCATTCAAACTCTAGCTGAAACAATACCACCTGTTAGCACAAACCCATTAATCACCACAAACAGCCCAGTTCCCTCCTTTCATATACAACCCGTACCCACATCCCTTGTCTGCACCCTCCTTCAAAAACTCAAATCATGCACCCCTTCAGCTGATGGTCTACCAGCCGAATACCTGTGAATAGCAGTGAAAGCCATTGCCTATCCCATTTCCATCCTTATAAATAGAACAATTACAGAAAGCACAATCCCTTCCATCTGGAAAGTCTCCCATATCGTCCCTCTACATAAGGGTGGTACTTGTACTGAGATTTCTAACTTCTGCCCAATTGCCTTACTCTCTCCAATAGCCAAAATAATGGAAATATGCATCCACCAACAATTACTTGACCACCTTCTCCATAATAACTTACTTGCTAACTGTCAGCATGGTTTCAGGCCATTTCATAGCACCACTACTGCCCTGCTATCCTTTTCTGACTGTATAAACAGACATCGTAACAAAAACTCTCTTTCTTCTGCTCTGTTTATTGACCTTTCAAAAGCTTTCAACATGGTTAACCATCACCTACTTATGGACATATTAAAAGCCCTATCCCTTGACCCACAGGCATTACTTTGGTTTAAATCCTATCTAGAAAACAGACAGCAAGCAGTACTTTGGGATAATAAACTATCTCTGCACCTCCCTGTTAATATTGGAGTACCTCAGGGCTCTATTTTGGGCCCTCTTCTCTTCTCTGTTTTTATTAATGATTTACATACCAAAATTCCATAAGCCACCTGTATACAATATGCAGACGATTCTACCTTAATATGTTCAGCTGAGTCCCTTACCTCTCTCCAGACCCTCACCCAAACAGTATTTAATCTTGTTGAAAACTGGTTCATGCAACATTGCCTCCTTCTTAACCCCCAAAAAAAACAAAATGATTGCTTTTTGCTCCTACTCAAAAGTCTGCACAATTTCACTTCACAGTAACCTCCAACAATGGAACTATCATAACTCCAGGCACTACAACCCGACTCCTAGGAATTACAATAGGCCACAACCGTAGCTATGATGATCATATTAATGCTACTATAAAATCTGTCAACAGAAAACTTGGCTCCCTTTATAGAATCAAACCCTTCCTTAAACCAGAAGCTAGAACTACTATAGCCCAGACCCACCTTATCTCTACCATGTTCTATGCTTCAGCCATTTATACCAATCTATCTAAAAGCAACCTTAGCAAACTTGCAACCAGCTATAACAACATTGCCAGATTTGCCGCTGGTACCCCTTTCGGAACCCACCACTGTCTCAACCTCAAACAACTAGGATGGTTAGAACTGCAGAACCACCTACTTTATCAACAATACACCATCACCCATAAGATCATTTACCACTCCAAGAATACCCCAATTCTCACTAATCTGATTACCCCATATAAAAATCTGCCAACACTATGCTCAGCTAATAAGCTTCTAGTTTCCACTATTAAATCAAACAACCAGGCAGGGGAGTCACTATTCACTAACACAGTGGGAAAATCCTGGAACCTGCTTCCAAAGGAGCTCTCATCTCTTTCTTCCACACTGCTTTTCAAAAAATACCTTAAAGAATACCTTACTATACACTGGCTATGTCCCTGCTCTAACCCTGACTCATATCTAAATCCCCATCTCACTCTCCCTAGACTTTTCTGCTCTGTTGTTCTTTTACATTTACCTAGGTTAACCAGTAACCTTGCCTCTAACTAGTATTTAACAAGATTTCCTTCCTACTACTTTAATAGAGTTTTCTTATTCTAAATATGCTATCCTCCACTGTACTAGATATAAATTATAAAGTCTGTACATTTGTAAAAAAAAAAAAAAAAAAAAAAAAAAAATGTAACTTTTTATTTCTGTTTGCTATTTGCATGTAATTTATGATATGTCACTGCCTATGCTTGAAGCATTTCTCCCTGGGTTTCTACTGAAAATGGACATATATCCAGCTAGACTAGTCCGGACAACAAATGTAAAATAAAAATAAATAAATTAATAAACTAATGCATACAAAAACATTCTGAGAGTTGTGATCCCCAGTGAAATGGAATTTCCCAGACAACCTTCAGTCAGGTTCTTTTATCCAAATGGCAAATCTTCCAGTTGCCTGTAGCAGAGAATTTGCTCTCTCTCTCTTATTCACTTTTACATGACTCTCCACAACTAGTACACTGTGAATGATGACCAAACAACTAAATAAACAATTTCACAAACATGAAAAACACTGGTCCAGTCTGAGAAGTAGCTATAGTCCTCTTTCCGGAATGAATTACAAAATATAGAGACATTGTACATTGGTACACTTTCAGATGTGAATATAATGTGGGGAGGAAAGTTCAGTATAGATATATATATATATATATATATATATATGTTCTGCTGGTTTGGTTCATAAGTTCATAGGTTGGTACCAGACTATTGGCCCTAGGCCCTATACAAGCCTAGCCATAACAATTCCTTGGCTATTTCTTCCCACACTATTTACTTCCCCGGACCCCTGTCTAGCAGGGCGACTGATGTGATCCCCAGAGTGAATTTCCTTTCTCCCATCCAATTGTCAAGGTTTCTTTTGAAGAGGGCCAAAGAGGTGCTCTGCTTGACATGTATGGGCAGTCTATTCCAGAGTCTGGGGAGTTTCTGGGTCAAGAACCTATCCCTCCAGCATGTTTTGTTTATTGTGATGACAAAGTTTTGATCCCTGGAGCGTGTGGCTCTGAGGGATTGGGATTTCTTTAAGTGCAGCATGTCCAATAGCTCTGGGTTTGACATGACCTTGTATGTTAATCAGAGATCTCCTCTGAGTAGGCGATATGCGACAGAGTATAGCTAGAGTTTTTTAAGGCAGTCAGCGTTGGATATCTGCTTTAGGCCTGTGATTCTTTTAGTGAGGTATTTCTGCGGACTTTCCAGTTGCTGCAGATGTCTTGAGAGGTACATACCAAATGGGGCATTGTATTCTATAATGGGTCTAATGAGGGATGAGTACAGTGGGACAATGACTTCCTTTTTTCTGGATGAAAAGCCCTTAGTGATGAGGTGTGCCACATAGAAGGATTTCCTGACTGTTGTGGCAATGTGGTTATCGAAGGTAAGACCACTGTCCACCTGTGTCCCTAAGTCTCTTATCACACTTTTGGTGTTTAGTGTACTGCCACCTATGTGGTAATTCACGGGAACATGTTTTTTCCCAAAGGGGATAACTGTATATTTCTTGGCATTGAGCTTGAGCCCATGGCTCTGGCACTAAACATCTGTTTCTGTAAGGCCCTTTTGTAGAGTATCCACATCATTTGGGGATTCACCAATGGCTCCCAGTTTGTAGCCATCTGCAAACTTTGTTAGCCAGAGTCCCTTAGTGTTGGCCTGTACTTCAGAGAAGTAGATGCCAAATAAGAGCGGTCCCAGGACTGAACCCTGAGGTACTCCACTTGTCACTTGTCTGGATCTGGATTTAGAGTTGGCTACTTTTACAGTGTGGGATCTGTCAGTAAGCCAGTTGGCAACCCCATCAAGTGAGGTATGGATTATTGCCCAGCTTTGTAAGTCTATCTATGATTCCAGAGTGGGGGATGGTGTCAAATGCCTTGGCAAGGTCCAGATAGGCTGTGTGAACCACCTTACCCTCGTCCACAGCTCTGGAAACTGGAGACTGATTCGAAGAATTCAATCAGGTTTAGGAGACAAGATCGGCCCTTCACGAACCCAAACTGGGTGGGCCCAGTGTTTGAAGGTTGCCAATGTCTTTGTTTATAAGTTCTGTGATAATACGTTCCATGGCCTTGCAGATCAGTCTCATCAGACAGATGGGGTGGTAGTTCCCGGGATCCAAGGTGGATCCCCCCCTTGTGGAGTGGGATAACTGTAGCTGTGCACCACTCAGTGGGCACGAAGCCTGAGGTGACAGGGAGTCTGTTTAATTGACCGCATTTGGTTGACTCTACAGATAGTCGACAGGTGTGTGAGATAGACAGTCACTGGACAGGAGAATATTCCCCTTTCCCCAGGGACTGTGCAATCTCAGAGTTAGTACATATACTTAGTGGTGGGTGAGTGGAACACATGGGAGATGTTGTTTATGTTTTTTTAAGTAATGTTTGCTTTGGCTGAGAAACACTCTTGGCACACATGTACTAGGAAGTCGACATTTCCATTTTTGAGATAGACTAAAACAATAAGTGAGAATGTCACTGAAAAACCAATCAGTACAAACAAAATGAAAACTCCAGCAAAGCTAGGACTTTCACTGAGTGACCTCTCAAACCTCTTGTGTCAGAGGCACATGGGATATATGCAAATGACCCTTATGAACATCAGGTGTTTCAGCTAATTGGCAATTCTGAATGCCCATGACTTGTTTCATTGTTTTAATGAACAATTTAGTGGGGTTTGGCTTTATCGCTATGAAATTGGCCATTAAAATGATGAAACAAGTCATAGGCATTCAGAATCGCCAATTAGCTGACGTACTTGATGCTCATAAGGGTCATTTGCATATATCCCATGTGCCTCTGATACAAGAGGTTTGGGAGGTCACTCAGTGGAAGTTCTAGCTTTGCTGGAGTTTTCATTTTGTTTTTACATTTTTGAGCTAGAGTAATTTACCTTCAGGATGTTGACATTCATGTTAGTTGATCAACTGAAGGTAAATCATATACATGCTACACACACACACACACACACACACACACACACACACACACACACACCTTTACTCAAAACAACTCTCTGTAGTCACTTAGCACACATTCTTTATTAGTAACTCTCTTTTAAATTGCTATCTGTTGTATCATTACCATATGTGTGAACATATGCAACATCCCCTTGCTTTAAAAGAAAGCACATAATAAATACATTTTTTAATTTTAAAAACAGTGACTGCATACAAACTGTAACTATAGTAGTCTAAAATGCTAAAATGTCAATTTTTCAAAACTGAACTTTGAAAAAAAACTTTCTGGTATTTACAGACAGCATACATTATGTACAGTCATTATAGCAGACAGATAAGACAAAGAATTATTGGTAAAGCCTCTCACTGTAAAACGTGACTAGGGATAGTATAACATATAATTCTGATAGGCTTTATAAACATTCTTTATATTAAATCTGCACAATAATGAAAGAGTATTTTTTCTGAAACGATGACAGTGTTAACAGCATAACATGCAGATAACACTGGAGAACTGAGCATTTCTAGTTGATAAATTTCTTCAGATCCATTCTTTGACTTGAGTGAATACTTCTATTTCTCCGGAAGATCTGCATGTTAGAATCTTGAACATACTGGGGTATTCAGAAAAAGACATAATGCAACTGCACAGCAGTAAACAGCAAGATGAAGTTAAAGAAGTATGACCTGACAGGAATTAAGGCATTCATGAGCGCTAATATAGTATGCATGCTGAGGACAATGCTGCATAATGAATATCTTCAGCACAGATAATGACAATAACCACGATACTTTACTGACTGCTCCATTATTGATCATGCAACCTAGGTAAAAGCAACACGCAGATAACATGATGCTGTGTGTGTTTGCATTTGCATTAAAATGCTTCTTAAGTACTACACAGGCAGCCCATAAAAGAGCACCACAGCAAAGTGGCAACTCATTTTATCATACATGTGGGGAGAAGAAACAGGCAGAAATTCTGAAGATCATGCAGTTGAGCATATAGAATGGCCACAATGGCTACAGAAATGGAAAAGTGATATGGGATAAGAAGGATATACTTTTGTGGGTAGAGGTGTCACTTCTGTGAAGAAGGGTATGGGGACGGTAGCAAGGAGAAAGTGTTGGCAGTTAGTGGCGTTTAGGAAAGGAAGCAGAAGTGGACAGACAGAATACATAATTTATCCCTGCTTTGACACCTATATCTCTAATGGACATAGGCAGCCTGTAAATGGTTCATCTCCCAGGCCCTGCTTGTAAATCTTTCATCTCCAAAGCCCTAGCTTACACTTATCAAGGGTACCAGAACTTGTCAGAGATTTGGGATGCATGGTTAGGTTTAAAAAGGTGCTTGAGGTCATTAGTCTAGTACACACCCGTGAACCTATGAACATAAGAACAAAGAGAGAACACAGACAAAGACTGGGGGGGGGCTGTAACTACCCATAATGCAGAGGAAGCACTGGATTGGTGCAGACTAACAGACAGTAGACAGCTGGAGAAGGGAAAACTGGATAACAAACAGGGCGTGGGAAATGGCATAAAAGGGTGGGAAGCATAATGATGGGGATAGGGATGGATAAGGAAGGCCTACCAAATGAACTCAGAAGGGAACCCATGCAAGACTCAGTCACCCTAATGTCTGACATCTTGGCTGGACTCCACCTCTGGTGGCATGATAATTTGGGTCGTCCTGCTATACTTACTCTAGATGACCAGTGAGGGCCCCTCTGTACAATTTTCTTAGATCAAGAGCCTGCAGCCCTATCCTGAGAGATGACCATGGAAGTTACCAGTGAACCAGCAAGATTGTTTCTACAGGGTCAATGTTTTTGATGGTGTTGACAGGCAGGCCCAGGATCTGCCAAAGTACCAGCAGTAGGTCCAACGGCTGGTGCCAAGTGGGGTGGCACCAGCCTCACCTCTGTCTATACCATGGCTGATCCTGGAGGAAAAAGAAAATGGAGGATGAAACAGAACAACCAGTTTATTAAAACATAATATCACTGTCAGCAATACACTGCACTTATCCCACTACCTGTAGAGCCTGACCCACCTCCTCTGGCAGGCAGTCTTATTTTCTTTAAAATCTTGTGGACATGGAAAACATAAAATAAACAGTAATAAGCACAATAAAGCAGTTTCAGCTACTGGTGCTTGCCCTGCTCTACAGTGCCAATCAATAACAGAATGCTTATCATGAAAGGTGGCTGTCCCTCCATAACCTCTTCTTGTCAATGGCAGAATAGATTAGGGTGGTGCTGCCTCATGTTACTTTATTTTTGCTGGCACTACTTACCAGAGCAGGTGATGCCAGTGACATAATTCACCACCATGATAATCTGGTGACATTTACTTTATTAAGGGGTCACTCATAGCTTCTCCAGCAGACAATCCCAATAGTACTTTTGCTGTAGCTGAAGAAAGATTTTACACTCCCTGCTGCACCAGACAGGAGCCCTGCCAGGGTCTGTACCCACTAAGGCCATGCACATTCACTAGGTCAGATCCAAGAGAAAAGTGATGGCTGGGGTCCACAGCCATACCTTCAGAGCACCATGTGATACACACCAGTGGGCAGCAGGGTAACATGGTGCTCATTAACAGTAACATAATGTATATGGTCAGTAGCCTAATGCAAAGTGACAATAGTGAAGATGGGCTTTGCATGTGTGCATACCCTTCAGAACATCTCCGTCCCTGAACAAGCAGAAATGGGCTCGAGTGCGGACTATGGTTGACAATGAATAATCTGTCTAATATAGAAACGACTATGCTAAAGCATCTCATTAGCATATTTACCATATTATAAGCTCAGTTTTAGCACATTAAAATGTCAGTCATCATTTTGAAAGAGACAGCATTATGGTAAGCAACTAAGAGAATCAGAATATAGTAGATACTGCAATGTATTGCCACATAGTAAACTGACAGTAGTTAGGACAACTGGTAATGCACCACAGGACTGCAGTGAGTGTGCACAATGGTCCACAGAAGCCACAGACACTGTCACAGAATAATGGAGTGTCTGGGAATGCTGCACAGGGTATGAATGGCTTGGAGGACCCATTGTGACAGTGCTCTGGGGAAAGTACAGGACAATATGCAGTCCTGTTATAGGTCAGATTGGGGGCTCAACCTGAATTTGAAGACCCAGTATCTCCTGTCTCATGTCATGCTGTATATGCATATGAAGCACAGTGTTGCAACACTTACACAGCGGGGCAATGACCAAGCCTGACAATGTTCTCTGCACTCTTTCAGGGTGAGCTCCCTCCAATAGGACCGCAATGTGTTCTGACTGTCCCTTGTGCCTTTTAAGAATTATCAAATCATAGAATGCACAAGACAAGCAGACCATGTGACCATTTATGCCTTACCAGCACTCCTTCTTACTTTGCTTTTTCAAGGAGAGATAGGTCAGTCATACTAGGGGTGAATGGGTATTCATAAATTCATCTGCATTAAGACTGACAACGCTAACAGTGGTGAGCAAACTTACACCATGGTGATGGTGAAGGGGCATCACTGCTGTTAACCAAAGGTCTTTCAATTCATGTTAGCCCCTTCCCTGCTGAAGCATTAGAGGGCTGCAATGATTCCAAGATGTGCACACACCTAGCATAAGGGAAAAGCTATCATCTCCACAACTTCCATTTCCAGACGTTGTTGCCACCATGGCATCAATCAGCAGATGTGCATGTCAATGATTCATGCACAGACAGACACTACTCACATCATATCAGAAGTGCTGAGTGAGCCATCTGGGCTGTGTAAGAAAAAACAGCCACTGCAAGGACTGCAAGGTATCCTGCTATGCATGCAGAGCAAGAATGGCACATAAGTACTGGAGCAGGCATGCCTGTTTTGGACATTGGTGACCAAGGTGGCTTCTATTGCTGCATCCTTGAGGATATGAGCAGCCTGACACTGTGATTGTGCTAGTGAATGGATGTACAATGCATGATCATAACTTAAGCTTATACAGAAGGCACACATCATTTCAGATATGGCTCCACTGTCCATGTTGTCCATGGCTGCCATTGCCCCTGGTTGTAGACACTCCCAATAATGGGCCATCTCTTTTGCTACAACCCCACTGTGGGCACAGACCACTGGACAAGGGACTCAGGTTGCTGCAGTTCATTGTTATCCCACTTCCCTGCAACCCTACTGCAAGCAGGATACATCCATACCCATGCATCCGGACACTGATGCCAACATTCTACTCAAATGACACAGAGACCATGACATGGCTATTATACATCCCCTGATGTGTTGCTTCTTCTTTTGCATGTGATGTCTTCATTTTTGACACTATAGGGTCAAATGGTACACTGAGACAACATTTCATCTATGAAAGTTACACTCTGTCACTACAGAATGTGATCCTTGAATCTTCCCAAATGCTAGCCATGCACACATCCATCACCCATGGCCCTACCTTCTATAATAATAATGCAGTCTCCTGTCACTGTGTCTCAGTCTACCTGTGCAGATGATGATGATTATGCCATTCTCGTGCCTCTAGCCTTTTGTGACTACAGTAATATCTGATGCACAATGTGGCTAGGATATACACTGTACTGCATAGTCTGGGTGTGTTAGCACATGCATCTTTTTATCCTGTGTTTAGCTTATCAATACCCATACTTTTGGATGAGCTGTTACCTCTTTGTCAGTACCAAGACACATTGCACCCACGTATCCTTCTCATGGGGCCCAGCTACACAGTCGATTCTTCAAGTAACTACTCATCCAGCTCCTCCTCTACTGCTGTTACAGGTATGTCAGGCAATGCTACAAGGTCTTCCTGTTGTAAATGTTTTCACAGCCCCATATTATGCAGATAAAGCAAAGCACAAACATCTTGTTGCAGGTCTCAGGAAGATACTGCAGTGTGCCACCAGCTGTATCCAAGCTGTGGAAGTAGGTATTCAGTAGTCCAAACACACATTCAATAATGTTATCTGTCTGTAATAGTTTAGTTATACATCATCTCCACCATGGTCTGGGGGCTGTGGATGGCGGTTGTGACACTGCCAGCCCATCTATCTGGAATTTTGTAAATAATCATGTCATTTGTGAATATTTATATGATTCATATGCTTGTCTTGAAAATGTAAGAGAACTATATGTTATGTGTATATTAAACTACTGGTGCAAAAGTGTGTGTGTTGAACTGTATGTGAATATAACTACAGTGTACCCTACTGGAAAATAACAGAAATGTATATAAACTATATACCTGTACAGATGTATATTTTAATACTAGAAGCTGGAACATACAGAGTTAACTTGCAAAACTTCAAGAAAATAAGTTGAAATTGTTTACGATTGTGCTATAAAAGTTAATTAATGCAAGGAGACAGGATGTCTAGCGATATAGGTTTTTCTATTGTCTTGAAACAGAAATAATTACTAGGTTTAAAATGTAAAAGTGCTTAACTGTTTTATGACTTCCAGTTCTAGTCAAACGTCTGAGAGATATGTACTTCTCACACAGAGATGCTAAAATTGTGTTAAGTTTCGGTTAGCCTGGGAACTGAAGGCAGGTGACAAAGAGTAATGTCATCCAAAGCTGACCCAGCAGTAATGTTTGATAGTAATTTAAGAACTCTCTCAGAGACAGACTTTGCATTTTGTATCTTGTCTTTGGACCTAGAAACATCCATTCAGCACTTCTGCCTGCGTGTTGCTCTGTAAGCAAGTTATTTAGGGCAGAGTATCTCTTAGATATAGATGGGAATATAGTAAAGATTAGTTTAGATGTTTTCTGTATTTATTTGAGAATGTACTGCAATGTTCTTTTGAAATATTTCCTGTGATTCTAAACTCTGTAGTTACTGTGTTGATTGAGTATTGTCTTGTTCTTTTATTATTTATTATTAAATATATTTAAACCTTTTAATTGTGGCTGTTTTTTAGAGATAATTAAGTTCTTAGAGTACTTGCATATGTATTTGGTGACACTGTACAGGCCACCCCTAAATAGCCTTGGTCTTGGTTACACTTACCATTTGAATAATAGTAACATTACACAGTAGAATTGGTCACCCTTTGTAAGGGCCTTATTAGTAGCTGATAAAGAGGGGTTGGTGGCAGCTATAACTACCTTATAGTCTGAGCAGAAGGGGTCATAGCTAGTAAACCTGTGCTAGCCTTCCCCAGGAGTGTCTGTGTATTAGTATATAAATCAAATCTCAAAGTGTGCGTGCATGTGTGTGTCTCAGCTACTTGGGCAGGGACACGAAGCACTGGTTGAACAGATAGGGTGCTGGAGGTCTTGGTTTGACCCCTCAACTGAGATTTTAACCCTATAGCTGTGCCAGTGGGGAGTCTTATTGGGAATCTGGAGAAAGAGGGAGAAACCAGCCCCAGACTATGACTGTGATCTCTGTGTGCTTTTAAGGGAAGTTGTATTTTACTGTGTTTGTACTTGTCATTCTCCCAATGTGTACATCCCTCACCGGTGCTAGTGGTGAGGATTGAGGCTCCTAGATTACAGGGCCAGTGCAGGGGTGTCACAGGGGTCATTATCCACAATTCCAGAGTGTATCAAGCATTACCTAAAACACACAACAGCAGACACCATTATGTGAGGTCTGCTTTATATGGTCATGAAACCAGACAGTCAAGATCTCTGTGAGTGACAAAGTGTGCACTTGACAACTAGATAGTACTATGAAAAGTCACCCCACAAGAAACTCTGGTTGCATATGCCATGGCAGTACTGTATATATTATTTGCAAAATAGAGTTAGTCTTTGCATGGGATTGCATTTTAGTTATTTTAAAAAAGAAAAGTGAACCCAGACTTTTCATTCCAAGTTCAGCTGGGAGTGTAAGGCAACCAATGCACATCTTGGTTTGACTCAAAATGTTTAAGGAAAGAGAGCTTATTTTTTCATTAATTTGGTAAATGAGCAAGTTGCAAAAGGTGTGGGGCAAATGTGCTTTTTTGAAAATGACTGTAATATTCATACCTACTGCAGTGGTGGTGCTGCGGTAGCATTGTCGCCTCACAGTTAGACGTTGCACATTCGATTCTCAGTTAGAGTGTCTTCTTTATGTCGACATGCGTGAATTGGCGTTCCTTCACTGAAGATTGTGCATTCGGCCCGGCAAGCCAGCACGTAAAACTCTACTGCCAATCATTAGCGGACTGGAGTTCCGCTGTGGCGACCCCTAACCGGGAAAAGCCGAAAGACACACACACACTGTAATATTCATACCTGATGTTAAACAACATATTTTATTCATTACATCCAAGTGATGCCTCCAAGTGCATCTGCATTTAACTCCTACTGATGCCTATAAGCATCAAATATTGCTTGTTCATATTTGCATTAATAATTTCAAATCATGCTATGTACAATGTTTTAAAAGATTTCATGTTAAAGCTTACATAATTCCAAACTCAACTGCATTAATTTTTAATCTCTCTATAGTGCAGGTAAATAGATATCAACTGTTGTTTTTATTATATTAATTTATACAGGTATAATGTTCACATTTTTCTAAATATCTCAACAACCACATAACAGACAGAACTCAGCCTCATATGAAAGCTATCAGCTAGATGAATAAAATGCTGTTAACAGTATGTATGAAACTTGAGTGGTTGCTGAGATATTGCAAGTTGTTTTCAAATTATTACAAATGTAATAGCTACTGTGTTTTCTGTGGCTTATAAAATTCAGTTTAAGACCTAGAACCTAAAGAATACTACCACTATGAAAATAGTTTGTGCTGAAGAGTTTCCCATTTATACTTTTTTCATAATCCCTATGGTTACAGGGATATGAATATTTGTTTGAAATGTGAGGACACAATTTGATTCTGTCAAATGACTTAGGCTCTGCCCATTGAAAGTTACAGTGAGAACTTCCTGAGCTCCTTTGAAGAGAATGAGTTGAGAGCAAGATCTAAAAACTTAGAGTTTCATATATTCTGTCTGGTGCTTTTTCAGAATATACAAATTAAGAACATACACACACACACACACACACACACACACACACACACACACACACACACACACACACACACACACACACAGATGCACAAGCGGCCACACATGTAGGAGAGACTGAGGAAACATAAAAAATAATTACAATACACTTAAAAATATGATATATAAAACATAGTTGTGTGAGTGCGTGCATGGTCGTACTTGGTTTCCTATAGGACAGTGTGCTATCATTAAAACTGATGTTTAACACACAACCTGCATCTGGCACACTGTCCTATAGGAAACCAAGTATGTTTACTCTCATGTTACCTTATCACATAGATTTATTTGTTAGAGCATGTGAGAAAGAACTATGTGACAATCTTAATGCTCCTCACCACAAAGATTTTTACAATATGAGTCCATTAGAGAAACAAGCTTTAGAACATTTGCAGAATAAGCATGAATTAAGTATAAGACTGGCAGACAAGGGTGGCACCATAGTGGTGCTGAATAAAACTGATTATTTGGAAGCAATGTTGTTGTTACTGGAAGACAAAGATACTTATCATAAGATAGACTGCTGTCTGTTCAATAAGAGTTTAGCCCTCAAGGTTTGTCTATATGCTTTACTTATGTGCAGGCTTATTGATGAACCATTATATCATTTTTTGAGTGTAGATCACCCGACTGCGTCTATTATGAAAGGACTGCCTAAAATTCATAAATCCACTGTTAAACTGCTCATGCGACCAATAGTGGTCAGTGGGGGTTGAGCCACTGAACCCCTATCTATATATGTAGAGGGGAAGTTGAAGTCAATAGTGGCACAGGTACTAATTATATTGAAAGACATTACACACTTTTTGAATGATTTGAATGATTATGTACAGAATTTTGGTATTCACTCCTGTTTACTGATCACTTTAGATGTGAAAAATTTATTTACATGCATACCCAGTAATTATGGCATTGAAGCAATAAGGGATGTTTAACAGCTAAACAAGCTTTCACTAATGATGACATTCATTTGTTATGTAAGTTTTTAGAATTAATTCTTTAAAATAATGTTTTTATATTTGAGGAGCAATTGTACTTACAAAAATGGGGTGGCGCCATGGGCACCCCATGTGCAAACACATATGCAAATCTGGTTATGTACTTCTGGGAAACATGCCATCTTTATGATGATATGTCATATGTGTATGTGAAGTTTTATAGATGTTTCATCGATGGCGTCTTTTTATTATGGGAAGGGGATGCAAATTCCTTACATTAATTTGTTACACGTATAGGATCCACCACTGATTTTCTCAAATTTACTGTCAACTATTCTAATTCTGAAGTAGAATTTCTAGATATTTTAATCAAGAGAGGTGTGGATGATAATATCTCTACCTCCCTTTATCGTACAACATGTTGGAGAAATGGACTACTGAATAATGAAAGTATGCACCCTAGACATATCTTTTCAAATATTGTGAAGAGTCAATTCATGAGGTTGTCTAGGATATGCGATGATAAAAATGTATTGAAAGAAGAGATGTGCACCCTAACAGGGTTGTTTAAAGATAAGAGGTTATAATGGTAAAATGATAAAAGGAATACAAGACGAGGATTTAGCTAAGAGACTGAGCTCTAACAGGTTAACCCCATATACACATGCTAAGCAGTCTCATTTTAAAAATCTCAGGAGACCACCAGTATCTTTTAATACTAGATATACCAGTAATATCAATATTATATGTAATATTATTAGGAATAATTGGCATCTTTTGACCTGGATCAAAAAACAGCTGAGAATGTAGGAGATAGGCCCACTTTTATTTATAAGAATAATAACAATCTTAAGAAATGATTATGTAATCACAGACATGTTAATAGTATAAGTAATGTTAGGCACCTACCCATGTGGTAAGGACAAGGTGTGTGATGTCATAACTAAGCAACAAGAATTTGTTCACCTTAATATCAATTTTAATTTTAAACCTAGATTTTATGCCAATTGTAACACCACATCCATAATATATCTTTCTACATGTAATCATTGTCATTGTTTCTATGTGGGCAAGACTATACAATAGCTTTGAGATAGGGTAAGCAGGCATATATATGAAATAAAAATAAAAAATATTAACAACGCATTGGCTAAATATAGTATCAATTCACCAGGTCATAGTTTTAGTTTTAGAGTATTACAATGTGTAATCAAAAACATGAGGGGTGGTGATACCAATAATTATTTAGAACAATTAGAACTATGCTGGATATTAAGACTACAGGCACTACATCCAGGTATTAAATGCTAATGTTAACATTAAACCTTTTTTAAGTGGGCGTGGACTTAAAAGCAGGTGAGCTAGTATCTAGAGACACACCCCCATTGGAATTAGTTGCTCCTTGATAGGTTCTTTTAAGGTATAAATGTGATTGGTTTTATGTATTTTATCAGGCTCTGATGAAGCATATTGGTATGCGAAAGCACTTATCTGTTTATGTATTTTATTAAAGTGATTTATAGTGCCGTGGTTGTCCTGCTGGTTTTTATTGTTTTTGGCTTGGCTTTCCAGCACAGACGTTTGGGAGTTGTTGGGTGCCTTTTTATATCGTTATTTCAACCAGGGATGTCTGTACAAGTAGATAATCATGTTGTATATAATATCATAATAATAATAATAATAATAATAATAATAATAAATAAGCCATGCTATTTTATTCATTTCCAGGTAGGTCATGTAGCAAGACTTGACACAGATTTGGTTCTGTTTCAAGAGAATTTCTATCTGAGCAGTGCTATTATTCAGTATTTGCTGAGTTTATGAAATTAACTGAACTGTGAGTAAGGGTGTCACTAGAGCAACAAATTCATATTCTAGAGTCAAGGTTTTAAGATGTAATTATGTCAGATAATAGTCTGCAATATGCAATCAAAGCAATGTCTTTCGGCTTTTCCTGGTTAGGGGTCTCAACAGCGGATCACCGGTCCACAGAATGGTTGGCAGTGGTGTTTTTACAGTGTTGAGTTGTCAGCCTGGTGCCCATCCTTCACAGAAGGCACACACATACACATACGCACCTACTTGCATGTCTTTAAAACTCAGCCAACCGCAAGGAGGACATGCAGACTCCACACGCTGAGCTTAAAAAAATCCACAGTAAAACTATACAGAATCTAAATGTCAACTCGAAAACACAACACAGCCTTTTTTATTTTTTATTTATTTATTTTTTGCTGGAGTTGTAGGGAATTAACAGTTACTGTTATGTAGCATCTCACCTAACATTAATAGAATTTAAAAACAGTTCAATGCAACGTGCTGGTCTATCATTTTCACGCTTATGAGTTGAACAGTAAAAGGAGGGATTTTTACATCCACTTCTTTGATGACTACAGAAAACTGAAATCATTTTCAACAAAAACTAAATAAAATCAGTCAAGCCAAGGATTTTTCTATGACTGACATGTTAAAGTACATCCTGTTCTCTAGGAAAAAAAGAAAGTAAGAATTTGTCTGAGTTTCAGAAGTGGTTTTAAAGAAACAGCAGCAGACAAAGATGCTAAGAAAAAATAGAAACATCTGAGCAAGACAAATGTATCCCAAAGTGTCTGTGTGTGACAAGGAAACTTTGTCAAATATGCTGCTAAAAGTGATGAACAATCTAAAGAAGTATCTAGAGAGATATCTAGAATGTTCCAAAGAAACAGGTGGTTGTGAAACCAGAACATTGATACAAACTTTTGAAACAATCACCCGAAGATTATATTATGAGTGTAACAGCATCACCTAATGAGGCCACATAAGAATTTCCATAACCAAAGTTTTCAGGATTTGGAAATGTAGTTAGAAAGCCAGCTAGATATACAGACATTTCATGAAATGAGACATGTTAATATGTACAGTACACCAAATAACATATTCAGTGATATTGTTTAAAAGTGCCTATAAATGCTAATAGTTAGTGAAAGATCAAGTGGTGCAAATGAAAATGCAGTATAAGAATGTATATAGTATATAGTTCATAGGTTTGTAGGTATTTATTAGGCTAACAACCATTAGGCCCTTTTTAAGCCTAGACATGCATCCCAAATCTCTGACAAGTTCTGGTACCCTTAATAAGTGGAAGCAGGGGCTTGGGAAGTAAAACATTTATAAGCAGGGGATTATATATACAAGATACATTGTGTATGTATTTATTTATAAGTTATTAGCTGAGCTAACTCAAAAAAGGAATGTACATTATTTTGCTTCTGAAAAGAGAATGTAATGCATATGTAAAGCAAAAGCAGTGGGTTAAGAGTTCGAAGTGGGGGGAGGGTTGGCATAATGTTTATGGACTTCACCTGACTGACATAAAGTGCGGGGTTTGACATCAGGTTATTGGCTAGATTTGCAATAATCTGGAGACTGCTAGCCTAGTATTTACATATGAACCTAAAAGACAGGGGCTAATGTAGGAAATCAACCTAGAGAGGGTGGTAGTGGTGGTAGTATGTATCCATGTGAGTAGGAGGGGTTGCATTAAATACAAAGGTTCTGAATGGGTAAAATCATATTTAAAAACAAACACAAAGAATATTTTATAACCCAGTTTCTGTATTTAAAAAAATACAAAGAATTTTTTATGACCTAGTTTTGTGTCAATGTTAACAGTAGTGATGTAGTAAAGAAAAAAATAATAACAAATGGATCCGAATACAAGCTGAGGAGTGCGGAAATATGTTGCCTGTTTATTTCCCTTTAGAAGTATAGGAATATTTGTAAATAACATATATATGCCTGTGTAATGGCTGATATGAGAAGGAGATATGCAAAATCAAACAATGATGGCATTTTACTTAGTTTTTAGCATATGTTTGTGGACCAAAAATAGATGGATTATATGATATTGGGGAAAAATCAGCCATATCCAAGTAATTGTGTATAAACGAAAACATAGTTAAGCTTTATGTCCAAACACATTGTCTGATCAAACCCTTGTAAATCCTGCCTGTGTCCAGCTGTCCTTAATTCCCAGGCTCAACAGTGTTTATTATTAAAGCAAATAATTTTGTCTTGTCTGGTATGCATTACACTATTAAAATGGACTGCTGTCAAAGACAGACTGGCCTACCTCAAAACCTGACAACAATGAATATTTAAACAAGAACAGAGCCTATCAGTGTATGTAGCATACTCTCATGTTCTATATAGAATTACATCTGACAGTTTTCTGTTACACTCTGTGACACAGTGACCATTTTGCCGCAGGGAAGAGGTCATAGTCTAGTTGTGGTTGTTAAAAATTGTACTGCAGTGCTTAAATGCTGATGTAAAAGAGTTGGCCTATACAACAAGATGAGCAAATTATGGTTTCTATCTTTGCAATTTATTTAATTTATGAAATACACTAGAAAAGGGCAGTTTTTAAATGTTCATGGCCTTTTTTGCAGTGCCATGAAAAGTCATATTATAGCAATGGTGCATTGGCAGTATCACTCATACATACAGTAACTGAACCCTGAAACGCCTCAATTATTAACAGAGTAAGTGACACCGAAGAGTCACCTTGGATCGGCACTCTTTTTAACATCTAGCATCCTTAGTGAATGGTTGCATGAATATATCTTTAAGAGAAGAAACATCTGTAAAATTGCTTAAAGAATTTTATATTTAAATGGAAAAAGGTCAAAGCATCACAATCAGGATTCTGAAAGTGTCCACTTGCATCCTTACATAGTTTTGAATTTTTGTTTATGTCTAATTTTTGGTCATCTGGTTTAGGTTTGTAACATTATCTGACAAGTGTGAAGAGCACTCCCTGTTGGTAATAGGGCAACTCTGTCTTTTGCCCGCTAATGTTTGGAGGGAGCTGAGAATAAACAAATAGAAAGCCTGATGGTTTCTTGTCCTCCATTCTATTAAGGTAAGAGCTTTATTTGCTAGTGTTGTACTGGGGCGGTATACAATACTTCATCACTATCTACATCATAAATGATGTTTCACACAAATGCGCAGGTAGCTAGTTTAACTAAAAATACTGTACTTACTGGATAAATAGATTTACTATGATCAGTCACATCTCACTTTGTTGAGATGTGAATAATCATAACTAAAACATTTAAGAATAATCACAAATCCAAAACATCAGTGCAAAAACATCACTATGCACTCTATAATAATAATTGTTTCGACAGGGAGGTAAGCCCCCTTCAGTGCCTAATATGGAGAGCTACTCTCCACCCTTGATCTTTATAAATACTAATCCTGATGTTGCAGAAACTCAGGAAAAAGGGGACTATATAAACATTTCCCTCTTCTTTGATACCATAACCTGAATACAAAGCAGAGCATCTGTGATAAGCCAAGTTTCAATATGATAAAATGCTAAGAGCATAAACATGATCTTCCAGTTACAGTACACAGTTACACAGTCACAAGTTGCACAATCAATAACAGTGCTTCTGTGAGTACATTTAAAGTGAAATGCAGAAAATATAGAATATTTCAGTTAATGAAAACATACAAACTACATAAAAGAAGAAGAAAGGGAGAAAATGGGAAGGCAGCAAGCAGTGGGACACAGACATTAGGATAATATATAGGAATGTGCAGGGAGGGGGAAGGTAGGCCAACATTTTATGCTGGGGATAGGGGCCCATTTTTCTATCTTATATTGAGGGAGAAAGGAAAAGCAAGGTAGAAAAGAGGGGCAGGATATTGTACAGGAGCAGACAGGAACACAAAACAGCAAAGACAAACATGGTGGATGTGCACACACTCTGATGAGAAGCACAGGATGGGCAAAGACAAACAGATGGCAGACAAAAAATGATGGTGAAGTTGGGCAGCATACAGTTATGATTGTGACACAAGAGATAGGAGGCATATTTGGCTGGAGACAGGGTGGGGTAGAAGAAGCAGCAATGCCATCTGCCACCTCCACTCAGAAGGATATTACTATCCCATAAGGCTAGTGATATGAATATGTATCTCTTCATGTGCATATTGTACATCAATTGTACTGAAAACAAGGTAGCATGCAATTCAGTACAGCTTGCCACTATTCATGTCTGTTATTATGCTGAGGTATGGCCTGAGTGATTTATACAGTAATCTTCAGTACTGGGTATGATATTTCTATGCCTACATGTGTGCACCCCCCATACTAAGACAGAGATGTGTTACTGGTTTTCACATGTTGTCTCCTACAGTTGGCAGCAGGGACAACTTCTTTACCTAATACTTACCTACAGATTAGCATTGTGGGAGTGGGATGCTTATGAACCAATGTGTGGCAATTGTAGCCAATGTATGTATTCCATATTGGTACTTACAGCCAAAGTATGGTGTAATTCCATAGCTTTTTGTTCGACTATAATATGGTATAACTATAGTACCCCTTTACTTGTATCTGTTAGCTGGCCTGTCCCAGCAGCAAAACACTATGTCATGTATTTATAGGTATATGCATGTCTAGAGGACAATGTGGATGACATAGGCTGGACTTTTTCAGCCCTGTTAAAAATTATGTTCTGCTACAAGCAGTCAGGATACATGGGTAGCACATGCTGAGGAAAAGGAGCATTGCCATGTCTTTATGGAAACAGGTATGGCAGACAGTTGTACATGACATAAATGCCATAGGAGTTACAACCGTATCTTATAGTAGTATCATAAGCATGATCCATACTCGAATGATATGCTGAAGTGAGGGCATTAACCACAGCCTTGAGAGGTTGGCCTCAAGAACAGCCATCCTGTGAGCAGCAGGCTAACAGAACCACAGGAACTTGGTGTCCCATCAGCAGGACAGTAGTAATGGGCTCATCTTGGGAGAAATGGACACTAGTATCAGGATGAACTCACCACCACTCAGCTCAGTGGATGATGCATTAGGCTTGTACCAAATACAGCATATTTCTGCAGAGCAGCACTGCATGTATAGACTATATGTTGACCACATCATGTAATCCTTATGTTTCATTATGGGAACATCAGGTATCCAACCACTTAAGGATGGCAGCAGAGGAAGGTTGAGACTATATGGTATAGCTGACATAGAAACCCTTAGCACACAACCACAGGGACATAGTTGTAGCACTGGTGCACATTCCCATACTGATCATACCTCTCAGCCTCTTAGCACACAAATCTGAACAAAGCCTAAAATAATGGGGGGACAAAAATAATGGGGGGACAAGGGGCCAAACAAAGGTACAAGCTTTAAATATTATAAATGTAGAAAGTTGCTAGAATAACAGCATGTGTGTTATCATGCATTTATTTAAGGATAAGAAGTCACCCAGCTGTGTAAATGTTAGATCTAGATGATTGTCACTGTTGAAATGATACCCGACCTCATGTGCAAAAATGGGAAAAAAGGGATTGTGGATGGATGGATGGATGGATGGATGGATGGATGGATGGATGGATGAAGTCTGAAACTCAAATGTATGTTGTTATTTAGTAACTTCACTCCTCAGTGAACAGACTAAAAATATAAGGCAAAAATCTGGACAGTTGAAAGGTATGATACTGATATGTCTTTGTTATGTATTTACAGGGCACTACTACAGTGATGCCTGTAAAGGCTTGGCAGTTCAAAAGGCTGATGCTGTTATTCATAGATGGCTGACAATGGTGAAAAGAAACAGATAGATCTAAGTAAGTTACAGCCAGATGAAACAGTGGCAGTGCCTATCAACATCCTGAATGGACATCTCCCCAAAGTATGGGGTAAAGGTGTGACCTCACCCAGAGATGATCCTGAAGCTGTGCAATCTGTAATCACTCTCTCCAGAAGTGGAAGGGTGATCCCTTGTGACATCAAGCATCATCAATGTTTACCCTGTGTCTGTGACGGTAGATGAGCACATTCCATCTGATATGGGCAAGCCTCTATTTTGCAGCCTTGCAGGGGTGCCCAAAACTATCAAATGTGGCAGTTTACCCTGTAAAATGTTGGCAGTTCCTGGGTTCATTCAGCAGATATGGTACAATTTGGTGCAACACAGTCCAGCATGGATCAGAATGCTGTATTGTGTGACATTTGTGAGGATATCACCCAGCTCTGCCAGCAGCTCTATGAGGATATGGAGTCCAAGGACACTGCACTGAGTGGTCCTGTGAAGAATGTGATGGCACACTCCACTTTATTCTCCAACTGTATGTGTATTTTTGCATATGCCACAATTATTACCCACACTAGCAGGTAGAGAATACACCCAGGGAGGAAGTAAAGGAGGGCCATCATTGGGTATGCAGCCCTCACCTGCACCTGGAAGTGTAAAACACTCTGGAACACATTCCCATGGAAGGTGGTGTCTCCCTGCATCAACTATCTGTCAGGGAGATCCCTAGTCCTAATTCAACAATTCAGCAGAGTGGCTCCAGGTCAGAGTCACATAGTAACACCCCTACCTATTTTCCAGAGAACATTATCTTTAACGCAGAGTACATAGAACTTCAAGACCCCCACCTCTGCCTCTTGTGATATGCTCTACCTACTCAGTGTGTATGTCTTTTAACAGCCGTGCATCATCGTACACCTAGCCATCTATGAACATGATGACATCTGTAACCTGGTCCATCCTCCCACCCATGTGGTATGTATAAAAATGTCTGATGCACAGTGTGTCCTGACCATACACTGACCAGTATAACCTAATATTGACACTGCAGGCATCATATCTGCTTTCTGTGATACCATGTAATCATCAGGGTCCATAATCCTTGACTAGCTGTCGTCGCTTCACTTAAGCAGTAGTGTACTATATCAATGCCTATATGTGGGCTGCTTGTACAGCTGCTTCTTCTACTTCATTTGCATCAGCCAATGGTATTTATGTGTCTTCCCTGCTGGCCAAATCACCTAGAGCCAAATTTTACACCATCTAGTGGCTAGCCCTGCCACATTGCGCAGTCTGTGATCCATGTTCTTTTAGCTTGAGGATACTGTGCACTACAGTAGATGCCCAAAGTGGTTAGTCTATACAATTCTTCCCCCTATAGGGCACCATATAGAGTCTGTGTTGCTGACCACATCTACATTCATTACTGAGTATGAGCATTTTTTTGGAGGTGGGAGGCACCTTGCAGAAACACAGAGAGAACATGTAAATTCCAAACAGGCATTGACCAGAGGTCAGGCTTGAACCTTGCACCTTGTGCATGGGAGGCAAAGACCTTAACCATTATGCCAACTGGTCTATTTTTCTGCTGGCCATTTGCTTGCATAATCTAACCATGATGGTGTCATGGGGCTGACCAGCTTGTTTCCTCACCAGAATGTAACATGTTAAGAAACATCCTGCAGGCTGTGATAGGGTCGTACTGGAGCCCCCCCCCCAAAAAAAAACATATCAAGGCAGTGGAAGTGGGCTTTGAATAGGCTGAACACATGCACTGTGATATTTCAAATTACTGGAGTTTGGTCACATTCTGTGGGTTCAATACGGGTGTCATAATTTTGATATTAAGTGGACATCCAGCATCACCTGCAACAAAATATCAACATGTGGGGGGACTACTACATTTAGGCAAAATATAAATGCAAACACACATTTTAATGTTAGCTATAAGGCTTGAACTTAATAACTGGAGGGCCCTGCAGAGTGTTGCCATATTGAAAATGCTGATATAAGTGACATGAATGCCATATATGTGAATCTTATGAATTACTCTCGTGTCGTGAGGATACACTGGCTGCGATCCTAAGTGCATCAAATATCATCTAACCATTCATAGAATGATAGCCATTCCTGTTCACAAACCTTTGTAATGGTGGGCCATGTGGGTCTTTTTGCTACATATCCAGTACCTCAAGAAGGCAGACAAAGTAATACAAGGCTTGCAGGGTATTAGTTCCCTTCAGTGGTATGTTAGGAAACCATATATGTTACTATTCATGTAGAGGCATCATGTTAAGGAGGCTGACTATTTTAGAGGACACATAACAGAACTACTTGAATTTTGCCCTCTTTTTGTTTTAATCAGCACATTTGTACAATTGTGTTGTCAATCAAATGGGACTCAGTAGCATGTTTTACAGTAATTAGCACTATTGCCTCAAAGCAGGTGGCTTCCTAGTTCATTTTTCAAAATGGGGTACCTTCTATGCAGTGTTTACTTTAACTCATTGTACTACAGTGGACTTACATTAGGCTGTTTGGTTTCACCCATATCTTAAAGACATGCTTGAAGGTGAACTGCGAATCATCCACACTGCCTGTAGGTGTGTGTTTATGCATGATGAGTGTATGAGAGTCTCTACATACTGCAGTGGACTACTTTCATGTCTAGGATCTGTTCTCTGTCTTACACCCATTGTTTTCCAGGAGATGATCCCACTCTCCTGCAGTTATAAATAAGTTAAATGTATCAAATCTTAAAGAGTGTATGAATGTGTGACAACAAAGTTACCACTATATGCTACGACTTAGTTTTGCTCTTTGAATGTCATAATGTAACTGATTCTCTCAACAGCAGGTACAAGTACGACTCAGTCATTGTCCACGCTGGTGTCAACGACCTGAGACGTACCTCCTTGGACTACATGAAAAGGGACATCGAGGAGCTCTCTGATTATGTAGCCCAGGCAGGTATGACCCTGACCTTGAGCAGTATCCTACCTTCACCTAGAATGATGCCACAATACAGTGATAAGATGATCAGCTTTAATAATTGGCTTAAATTCTGGTGTCATTCAAAGGGGATCCAATGTCTGTCTGCCTGGGATGACATGCTGGACAAGCCACGCTGCTTCACAAGGGACGGCTTGCACCTGTCACCCCTGGGCTTCCGGATATTGGCAAAGGCTCTTGCCACCCCACATAGTGCCTTTTTTAGGCAAGGCTCAAATTCTAAACCTACCACCCTAGAACACCAAAAGGAAAAAACTAAGGGTAATGCTGCTCAATGCCAGAAGTCTCAATCTCAAGATGCACGCACTCGAGGCCCTTCTCAATATGGAGAACATCGATGTCTGTGCTGTGACAGAAACCTGGTTCAAGGCTCCTGAGAGCACCCCAGCACTAACAGGTTTCACCTCATATCATGCGTTCCGGCCCCAAAATCCGGACAACACCAAGAAAGGAGGGGTGTCCATATTCATAAAGGACACCCACACCTCAAGGTTGGTGGCAACGCACGATGCATCGGAGACCATCCAGGTGCAATTAACCATAGGCAAGACTGCTCTGCAATTTGTAGCATGTTACAGGCCACCCTCTCAAACTCAGGAACCTCACATGGCCTTCCTGAAAACATTGGAGGGGATAAATGTATCTCCAAACACCATCATACTAGGTGACTTCAACTACCCTAATATAGACTGGGAACACTACTCAAGCCCGAACACTCTAACCCAAAGATTCCTGGAGTTCATAAACTTAAATGCCATGGAACAACTAGTCACCATCCCCACAAGAGGTGAAAATATACTTGATCTCATCATCACGAACATGGGATCAAAATGTTCAACACCGGAAGTATACCCCTCACTGGTGAGATCAGATCATAAACTAATCTCGCTGGAGGTTCTCATCCCGCCCCCACCTGAAACAAAAAAGACCACAGTGAAAAACTTCTCAAAAGCCGATTTCACACTTCTAAAAACTAGTGTGGTCTCCTTTAAGGCCCCTGAGCCAGTGGTAAACATTACTCAAACCGCTGAATCACTTACAAATGCCTTCTACCAGCACCTACAGGACTGCATGGATCAGGCAATCCCAAACAAAACTAAGACTCTCTGTACCAAAGGCAAGCGCCCAGTCTGGTGGACCCCAGCCATAAACAAGCTCTACAACAAAAGGAGGAAGCTACTACAAGATAGAGCAAAATCCTTGAAAGGTAAGACGCCTTTGATCATTATAAGTAAAAACTAAGAGCTCTCATAAAATCATCCAAGGCAAATTTTGAGAAAAATCGCCAAGGACTCTGAAGACAATCATAAGGCCTTCTTTAGCTATGTTAGAAACCTAGGAGGAAACTCCCAGATATGCTCAGAATTAGTTCAAAATGATGTGAAAATTACTGAACCTACACACATTGCTAACATACTGGCTGACAGGTTCAGTGCAAACTTCTCCCCCAAAAGGAGAGATATCTATTCCAGAGGATTGTAGCCCCCAAACATCTCCAACGCCCAGGTGAGAACTGCCCTCACTAAGGCAAAAACACAGCATCCATGGGACCGGATGGTGTCCCCGGCTGTGTGCTTCATGAACTCAACGAGGAATTAAACCCACAGTTAGGACAGCTGTTTAATCTTAGCCTCACCTCAGGATACGCACCCAAGGAGTGGCGACGGCGACTGTGGTCCCACTTCATAAGGGCGGTGCCTCCACAGACCCTGGAAATTACCGCCCCATTAGCTTGACAAGCCTTATCTGCAAAGCCATGGAGAGGATCATAATGGAACTCATAAATAAAGACATAGGGAACTTGCAGACTTTGGATCCAACCCAGTTTGGCTTTGTCAAAGGCAGATCCTGCCTCTTAAACTTGGTTGACTTTTTCGAGACAGTCACCAAGGCCATTGATGAGGGAAAGGCAGTCCATACAGCCTACCTCGACCTGGCAAAGGCCTTCGACACAATACCCCACTCAGGTATCATCGAAAAACTCATCAGCTTGAATGTAAACCCATACATCACAAGATGGGTTGCAAACTGGCTAAGTGACAGAACCCACAGGGTCAGAGTTGCTGGAGCCATGTCAGACTCAAAGCCTGTCACAAGTGGTGTCCCACAGGGCTCAGTCCTGGGTCCACTCTTGTTCGGCATCTACTTTTCTGAAGTACAAGCAAACACAGGAGGGTTATGGCTGACAAAGTTTGCAGATGACTGCAAACTGGGTGCCATAGTCGAAAACACATCTGACACAGATATCCTCCAGAAGGGCCTCACAGAAATGGATAACTGGTGCCAGAGCCATGGCCTGAAGTTAAACGCCAAAAAATGCATAGTCATACCCTTCGGGAAAAACAAGGTTACCCCTAGCTACCATATAGATGGCAATCCACTGAGCACAGAAAAAGTCATCAGGGATCTCGGGACCCAAGTTGACAGTAGCCTTTCGTTTGACACACATGTTGCTAAAGTAGTTAGGAAAACCTTCTATATCGCCCACCTGATCATGAAGGGATTCACATCTGGATCAAGGGAGGTCATCGTCCCCCTGTACTCATCACTCATTAGACCTATGATTGAGTACAATGCCCCGTTCGGAATGTATCTGACCAGACACCTGATGCAGCTTGAAAGGCCCCAAAAGTTCCTCACCAAAAGGATAAAGGGTCTCAAAAATATGTCTTATGCTGCCCGACTGAAAGAACTCCAGCTCTATTCAGTCTCATACCGCTTGCTCAGAGGTGACCTGTGCCTGACATATAAGGCCATGTCATACTCAGATTTGATGAATATGCTTCACCTCAAAAAATCTAGATCCCTCAGAACCACAAGGGCGGGAGACTTAAACCTTGACACGGTTATAAATAGAACGTGCTGGAGGGACAGATTCATCACCCAGAGACTCCCTATGCTGTGGAACAAAATCCCGGTACATGTGAGGCAGAGCACCTCGCTGGCCTTGTTCAAGAGGAATCTTGACCAATGGATGGGAGATCGCAGATATACCCCAGGGATTACTTCAGTGTCACTGCTTGACAGAGGCACAGAAAAATGATAGGCATAGTTTTTATTCAAACTAAAGGGGTGGCGAAAGCCACATAACTATGGGCTAGGCTTATAAATGCCCTTGGGTAGATAGCCTAGTATGAACCTATGAACCTATTTACAAGTGCAGTAGCTATGGGGGGAGCGGAAGGGGTTAAGTGTACAGGTTAGGGTATTAGGTAGAGATCAAGAGGGGGATTTAGGTTGAGGGAGAAGAACTTTTAGGTTTAGGGAGCGGTATAGGAGATTAGAGTTAGGGAGTGATCAGGGATTTTAGGTTCAGGGAGCAGGAAGGAAGTTTTAGGTCTAGGGAATGGGATAGAAGTTTTAGGGTTAGGGATTGTTCAGGTACTTTAGGTTTAGGGAGCAGGAAGGGAGTTTTAGAATTAGGAAGCGATCTCTGAATTTAGGTTTAGGGAGCAGGAGGTGAGGTATAGGATTAGGGAGACTAGAGTTTTACGGTTAGGGAGCATTGGAGAGTTTAAGTTTGGAGGTAGTGGACTTTTAGGCTTGAGGAGTGATTGGAGACTTTAGGGACCAGGTGGAAGATTTATGTTCTGGTAGAACTATGTAGTTCAGTAGGGGTGGCTGGTGAGAGAGTTAGTAATTCACTAGGAGTGGGTTATGTGCCATCAACTACCACTACTGGTCTCTTGCATTTAAACTACAGTCTTATTCCAAAATTTTGGGTGTGTTACCTGAGCCTTCATACAGCATAATCTCAGTAAAATTATGCAAAAAACATTGCATGCTATTGCCTGGGTACAACAGCAACTGCAACAGCAACAGCAACAGGAATGTACTATCCAGCACCACATTTATTAACCCTCATGCACTAAAAGCTGTAACACTGCTGTTCAAAACATAAAATAAAATATAAGTAAAAGTTCTGTCTTATATAATAATTTGCCTAGGTATAGCATTTGTGTAGGCTCAGTTTAATAATCCATCACTCCATGAGCATTTCTGTAAATGTACAGTCCACATGCTTAAAGTGACATCAGCACAATGTTAGCAAATCTAGCATTTGAAAAGTATGCACCATCCCATAGAACAAACGATTTTTAAAGATCTGACTACTAAAAACAGAACATTTTCATAAATGCTTTATAAGAACAGAAATAAATCTGGACATTTTCAGAATGCTCTTATAAGAAAAGAATATATTGACACCCCTGCACTGGTGCAGTAATCAAGGAGCCTCAATCCTCACCACTAACACCAGTGAGGGGTGTATATATTGGGAGGATAACAAGTACACACACAGTAAAGTACAATTTCCATTAACAGCACACGGAGATCACAGTCAGTCTAGCGGCTAGTTTCCCTCTCTTTCTCCAGGTCCCCAATAAGACTCCCCACTGACACAGCTATATGGGTGAGATCTCAGCTGAGTGGCCAAGCCAAAACCTCCAACACCCTCTCTTTCCAGCCACTGCTTTGTGTCCCTGCCCAAGTAGCTGACACAAACACACTTTGAGATTTGATTTATGCACAATCACACACCTGGGGAAGGCTGGCATATGTTTACTAACTATGCCCTCTTCTGCCCAGACTATAAGGTAGTAGCAGCTGCCATCAGCCACTACTTAACTCCTTTTAAAGCCCTTACAAAAGGGTGCCCAATCTTACTGTGTAATATTACTATTAATCCAAATGGTAAGTGTGACCAAGACTTTCAAGGTTATTGGAGTGGACTATACAGTGTCACCAAACACATATCCAAGTATTCTAAGAGCTTAAATATCTCTGAACAAACCAGCCACAATTAAAAGGTTTAAATATATTTAATAATAAATAATAAAAGAACAAGACAATACTCAAACAACACAGTAACTACAGAGTTCAGAATCACAGGAAATATTTTAAAACAACATTGTAGGACAGTCTCAAATTAATACAGAAAATATCTAAAGTAATATTTACTATATTTCTAGCTATATCTAAAAGATACTAAAAGATACTATGCTTAAATCTTACTTAGAGAGCAAGACAAATGTAGTGCTGATGATGAGTGGATGTTTCTAGATCTAAGACAAGATACAAAATGCACAGCCTCTGAGAGAGTTCCCAAATTAATATCAAAGCATTACTGCTGGGTTAGCCTAGATGTCATTGTTCTTTGTCACCTGCCTTCAGTTCCCAGGCTAATAGAAACTTAACAAAATTAACATTTCTCTGTGAAAAATACATATCTCTCAGATGTTTGCTTAGAACTGGAAGCTGTAAAAGAAAAATGCACTTTTACATTTGAAACCTAGCAATTATTTCTGTTTCAAGACAATAGGAAAACCTCTAGCTCTAGACAAGGTGTCTGCTTGCTGCATTGAAACAGAGATAACAGAATCGTAAAACAATTTCAACTTATTTTCTTGAGGGTTTGCAAGTTAACTCTGTATGATCCAGCTTCTACTATTAACACATGCATTTGCACGGGTATATAGTTTATATACATTTCTGTTCTTTTCCAGAAGGGTACACTATGGTTACATTCTTGAAGCTGAGTACATAACATACAGTTCAACACACACTTCTGCACCAGTAGCTTAATATACATATAACATATAGTTCTCTTACATTTATAAGACAACCCTATGGATCATATTAATATTCACAAATGACATATGATGAATTACAAAATTGCAAATAGCTAGACTGGTAGTATTTCCCTGGTGTCACAAATATAATTTCACAGTTTTTTTTCACATAACCTTTTTATCTACATGGTTAGACTTGCAATACTTAATAACTTCTGAGTTTCACAATTATTTGTTATCAAGCTAAATGTGCATTATCATAACATGTTTCTTCCTGATGAGTTTATCTTTCTACACTAATTTCAGTTTATCTGAAATCATAATCATAAGTTAGTGATTGAGCCATCTAAGGATTTAGCCAGGTGTACTTTTTGTAGTGTAATGATAACTGCAGTGGTGGTGCTGCAGTAGCTTTGTCACCTCACAGTTAGACGTTGCCCGTTCGATTCTCAGTTAGAGTGTCTTCTGTGTGGCGACATGCGTGAATGGGCATTCCTTCGTTGAAGGTTGTGCGTTAGGCCCGGCAAGCCAGCACGTAAAACTCTACTGCCAATCATTTAGCGGACCGGAGTTCTGCTGTGGCAACCCCTAACCGGGAAAAGCCGAAAGACACACTCTTTGTATCGTAATGAGTACATTTTTTCTCAGCATCATATAAACATGGCTTTTTTTTCAAGTCATATTATGTCTACAACTGTCTAAATGAATGCCTTTAACAACAGGTGCAAAATTGTTTGTCTAAGAATAATATTTTTAATAGTTTTAGGGGGAACAGCTGAAAATATTATTTACATTTATTAAGTGTTGAAAGCAGCATTTTGAGTGTTGTGCCTATTTTTAAGTGATAGGTGTCCGGGAGGGGGGTGTTAGCATTAAGAGCTTGTGAGTACAAAATGGAATTTACTTGCTACACCCCTGAATACATTGTGACATCACAACACAGTTATGAATTCCCACAAGGAAAAAGTAATAGGAAAAATCAATGGAAAAAAATCATGAAATTACAAAATGCCACAAATATACACAGACGCACAAGCACACACATAAGTATTTATGAAAATGTTTGTGTGTGTGTGTGTGTGTGTGTGTGTGTGTGTGTGTGTGGGTGTGTGTGTGAGTGGGTTTGCACTTTTTCTGTATATGTGTGTATATATATATATATATATATATATATTTATATATATATATATATATATATAGAGAGAGAGAGAGAGAGAGAGTTATGATCAGGTCTTGCACTATGGCACTGTAGACTAGCAAAGAACAGCAGCAGAAAATGAAAGCTTTTAAAAGCTGTTGTAACTTCCCTCTTCCACTCTTATGCAGAACAAAGTATATAACAGCTTTAAAAGCCATTGCTTCTACAAAGGAGAACCTCTTTTATCCCTGCTGTCTGTACCTGTCAGCTGTCTCTTATTTTGACTCATATTTTTCCCTGTCCCTTGTAAAATTGTTTATTTACTGGTAAAGCACTTCACTGAAGATTATAGTCAGTTAATGTCAAGCATTAGAGTTTCATACGTCTTATTGTTGAGAAAATGCATGTTGATGCAAAACATGCTGTTCTATTAACTTCTGGTGCAATGGTTAAGGTGTTTATTTCACTGTTACAAGATATAGGGTTTGATTCTCACTTTCAAGGGGAAAATGGCTAGGCTTAAATTGGACAATAAGGACAAATAGCCTAGTTCTTTCCCTTGAACCTATAAAATACTCATCTGCATTTAAAAACTGTCCTTGTGTTTGATCTTTTGCATCCCCCCAATTATTTTGTTTTTGTCTAGAATTTGTAAACAATTAAGTTAAGAGGCTTGTAGCTGTCTGACAGTGATAAGTGCTAACGCCAGTAAAACACTTCATGCTGATACACTTTCTCTCACTCATTCATTCTTTCTTTTTCTCTCTTTCTTTTTTTTTGTCCTGTAACTGGTAGTTAATTGAGTAGATGAAGCTTCATGGACTACAAAAAATTCTGATTGGGTGTCCAATCATAACCTTTTATTAAGTGTTCTCAATATGGAGGTCAAGATTTACCTGTTGGGCTTCTCTCTTTGCCATTTATGTCTCGAGCACATAATACACTGGTAATGATCATTCCTCTGTATTATAGCCATATAAATACTGACAGAACAACAAACTGAAACTGTAACTATTAAGATTTTCAAAAGCATGCTCACAGTATCAGTGGCTCCCAAGTTAATGTCAGTAATGAAAGGTAAGACATATATGTTTGTTTTCTTCTGGGAAACCTGCTATAAAAGTTACTTCTCTTCTTTAAAATGTTTTGTGTATATGCTTCATTTGGTAACTTGCCCATTTCTACTTAGTGAAAGACTGCTTTACATGGGTGCCCTGGGAGAAAGCCTCACAAACAGAGGGACATTAATTGTGCTGACCCGTCGTGCATGCCAAGCCATTGTACTGACTTACCAAGCAGTGAGGCTTAACAGAGCTCTCCTCACAAAGGAAAAGTTTTTCAATACCAACTGCAGTTTTTACTTAGGCATGCTAACTGATGTGAAGCTCTCTCAGTCCTCATCACTGAGTTAGAGGTTTATAACACAGAGTACAATGCAATCATCAATGCAATAATACAGTGCGATAAAACAAATAATGTCTTTTGGTTTTTCCTGATTAGGCATCGCCACAGCAGAGCACCAGTTCGCAGATTGATTGGCAGTGATGTTTTTATGGAGTCGAGTTGCAAGCCAGGCACCCAAACTTCACAGAAGGCACACACAATACACATACTCACCTACCTGCATATCTTTAAAATCCACTTGACCACAGGGAGGACATGCAGACTCCATATAGAAGGCACTCCAGCCAAGAAGTGAACAGAAGTACCTCTTGCTGTGAGCTAACAACACTAACTGCTGCACCATTGTGGCCCGCAATAATACAGTGCAATAATTATACAATAATGCAATACAATCATCAATCAGTTGCTTACCGCCTACTCAGAGGCGATCTCTGCCTGACGTACAAGGCCATGTCTAACCTGGAATTAATGGACATGCTCCACCTCAAGAAATCCAAATCCCTTAGAGCTACACGCTCCAGGGATTTAAACCTCAGCACAACAATAAATAGGACATGCTAGAGGGATAGATTCATATCCCAGAGGCTTCCCTCGCTCTGGAATAGAATCCCAATCCATGTTAGGCAAAGCCCCTCTCTGACCCTCTTCAAAGGAAATCTTGATGAGTGGATGGGAAATCATAAATTTACACCTGGGATCACTTCTATGGACCTGCTGGACAGAGGCTCAGGAATCTAATCTAAAAGGGAGGTGAAAGCCAACACATTCTGGCTAGGCTTATAAATGCCCTAGGGCAGATAGCCTGGTACCTACCTATGAACCTAGGAACATATGTAACAATACAATGCAATAACAATGCAATAATACAATGTAATAATAATACAATAGCACAATGCACTAATCAATGTAATAATATGATGCAATAATTATACAATAACACAATGCAATAATAATACAATAATACAATGCTATCATCAATGCAATAATATAATGCAATAATAATACAATAATGCAATGCAATAATAATACAATAATACACTGCAATCAATACAATAATACAATGCAATAATCCAATACAAATATTTAAAAAGGCAATCACTGTATATTTGCAATTCTTACTAGTGCATGGCAGATCTGTTGGACAGCTTTTCCAGTTGCATGTCTTGTATGTCCCCATGTGTCCTGTAGTGACTAGTAAGAGCCAGTTACATTATTTTATTATGTAGCTATATTTTGTGACCCATGAAAATGCAGCCTATTGATATTAGAACACATCTGAATTTACTGAAAGCATTAAAATGTGGTAAAGAATTTGCTTAAATATTAAGAATTTATAGAATACTATACTTTCTAATTTAGGTATTTATTAGCCTGATAGGGTCTTCAGTACACATTACTCCTGTTACCTTTTTTCCTTTCCTTAAGGATCAATTGGGTGGCACAGTGGTGCAGTGATTAGAGTTGCTGCCTTATAGATCCTTGTTTTCCAGTTAGGTTCATAGACAGGGTACTTCAATGCAGAGTCTGTGTATCCTCTCTTTGTATGAGTGGGTTTTCACTGATCCACAATGAAAGCCATGCAAACAGGGGGACTATGTTTATGCACTAATCCTGACTATAATGTGTGTGTGTGTGTGTGTGTGTGTGTGTGTGTGTGTGTGTGTGTGTGTGTGTGTGTGTGTGTGTGTGTGTGTGTGTGTGTGCACGTGTGTGTGTATGTGTGTGTGCACGCGTGTGTGCATGTGTGTGTGTGTGTGTGTGTGTGTGTGTGTGTGTGTGTGTGTGTGTGTGTGTGTGTGTATGTGTGTGTGTATGTGTGTGTGTGCACGCGTATGTGCACGTGTGCGTGCGTGTGTGAGACAGTATGCATGGACATGTGTATGTGTCTGTGTTTGCCTGTACATGTGTGAATTTGTGTCTGTGTGTGCACGTTTATGTGTGTGTTGTGCCCTGTCATGGACTGGAATCCCATCCACAATTATTTCTGTTTATTATATACCTGTTTCATGGGTAGACTCTGGCTCCTCATGATCATAAATTTTCAGAATTTAATTGCATGTTACTGTATGTTGTTGAATGTAATCACTACAGTTTTGTATAAATAACAGAATGTACAGAGCTGGCATTTGGCCATGGTTTGAACCAGGTGTAATGTTTGATGCAAAATTCTACTGCTATTATATCTTTGCATGTAATGTTTGGAATAATCGCTTTTATTGTTTAACTTAGTTGGATACTTTGTGAAGTAATTCTGTTTTCATAAGAAAGTCTTACTGTTTGACATGAGTTTTGTATGTTTTATTTAGTCATACTATGTTTTCTAGATCCCACAAGAACAATAAGAATAAAAGCTAATTATGCTCCATGGTTAACAAAAGAAATCAGATCCTATTAAAAGAGAGAGATGAAGCTTGGAATCTGTGTAGAAATAAAGCTAAAAAAAAACAAATCAAACAGGACAAGATTAATCACTACCAAGATATTCAAATTAAACATCAAAGCAACCCTCAGAAGTTTTGGTCTGCTATTGATAAAATCCTACAACCAGGAAATACCAGTATCCCCACCCCTACAACCACTAACAACTCAGGCTCTGTAGCTATGCAGTTTAATAAGTATTTCACAGAGTCCATACTACCCCTCACAAATAATAACTGCTCTGCCACCTCTGCAGAATTTCCCACAGCAAGTTCAGATAGCAGCACCTTTAATTTCTAACCTGTACAAACAGACACTATAAAAAAACTGAAAAAACTCAAACCAGCAACCCTAGCAGCTGATAACTTACAGCTGAATATCTCAAATTGGCTGCAGATGCCATCTCCTATCCAGTATCCATCTTAATGAACCGATCCATCTCCAAACAAAAGGTACCAGCAATCTGGAAAATCCCTCACATCATTCTGCTACAACACAAAGGATGAAAGTCATTAGAACTGTCTGGTTACAGGCCAACAGCTATATTGTCACCTCTGTCTAAAGTTCCAGAAAGATGCATCCACTTGCAAATTATACAGTATCTCCTTGATAACAACCTGCTATCCAAAACCCAACATGGATTTTAACGCTATCACAGTATTACTTCTAATGAGTTTCACAAACATCATTAATCAGCATAGGAACAATGGTAAAATAGTATTCTCCATCTTAGTAACTCTATGAAAAGCATTTGATACCGTCTCTCATAACAAACTTATACAAGTGCTCCTAGAACTAAACCTTAGTCAATCCACAATTACGTGGGTCAAAGACTATTTAACAGGACACCAGCAAGCTGTAAAATGGCAACAAAGTATATCTCCTCAACTGCCAATTCCTCTAGGTGTACCACAAGGTTCCATTCTAGGTCCCCTCCTTTTCACTAACAATTTAGACACTGCTACCCTGCATGCCTCACTAGTCCAATATGTGGACAATTCTGCATTAATTTGCACTGCATCATCACTCCAACAGCTACAGCTATGAACACAGCAGTACTTCTCTGCAGTTGGAACGTGGCTTTTTGAAGTTCAACTTATTCTAAATCCCAATAAGTCCAAACTCAAGATATTTCAACCCACTAGAGCTATAGATCCCCACTCTCCATTTAAGATTACATCAACAAACAATACTACCATCCCTCCTTTTTACCAGACTAAAATTCTAGGTGTTGTTATTGACAATGCTATGAAATTCAACCTACATACAGCCCAGACAGTCAAGAAAGTAAATAAAAAATCAGTACACTTTACAGAAATAGGCGATACCTAACCAATACCACAAAGGCCACCATTGCAAGTACACACCTGATCTACACACTCCTATATGACTCACCCATTCTGACAAACCTAAAAAAATCAGACCTAGCAAAATTAAATACCTGCTATAATAAGATTGCAAAGCTTGCAACAGACTCCAACTTTAGAACAAACCATTGTCTTGCACTCAAACAACGCAGCTGGATAGAACTACCCCAGTTCCTAACTTACAAACAAATTACTTTGGCCCATGCACTTCTAAACCAACCTGAAAAAAAAATCTGGTCTGCAAAACCTATTACTCCCCTAGGCTAGTAGCCAGTCTTTACACTCAAATAATAAATCCTTCTTAAAAGTTACCAAATCCAATAATGTCACTAGAAATTCCTTCTATTCAACATGCATACCCAAAATCTGGAAGTCATTGCTGCCAGATGTACGGACAACTACAAACACTCTGCAGTTTAAAAAGACTCAAATCCCATTTATTGCATACAAAGCTATGCTTATGCACCAATCCTGGATAATGAATAGTTGTGTAAAGTCATACCATAACATGAACAGAAGGACGTCTTATTTGTCCCTTCCTGCAACACCCCTATCTAACTCCTCTATCCCCTCTTCCTTATTCTCCTTATCTTCTCCACGCATCCTTTCCTTCACAATAATTAGTCTGATTCAATCTCGACCCCCAAAACTTCCCGCAACTTTTCTCAGTTAGTAACTGGTCTATTATCTCTTTACTATTATCTCTCCCTGATAATATAGTATTATTTACCTGTGTTATCTTTCCATTGTTATGCACATACATAAAGTTCTGTGGTAGATAGCAATATTAGTATCTACTATTATTAGAAGTACGTATTAACCTTAGTCTATATGTGTAAAATTGATGTAGTAAGAACTCACTCTACATTTTATTCTGTATCCATGTGTTACTTCTCTAGTGTTGTTGTTGTTGTTGTCTTTCGGCTTTTCCCAGTTAGAGGTTGCCACAGCGGAACCCCAGTCCAATAATGATTGGCAGTAGATTTTCCCGAACACCGAGGTGCCAGCTCAATGTTCAACCTTCCACGAAGGCACGCCCATTTACACATGTTTTTCGAACGCCCACCCAACTGCAGAGAGGACATACAGACTCCACACAGAAGGCACTCCCCGCACTCCAGCCGAGAATCGAACGGGAAAACCTCTTGCTGTGAGGCAACAACGCTACCGCTGCACCACCGTGGAATGTTATTACTTCTCTAATGTAATGTTTTGAATTGTTGTACAATTGTTTTGTTGTAAATGTGGAGCTTTTCTCCTCGGGCCTCTGCTGAAAAATGACCTGTGTCCAGTCGGACTTTCCCGCTAACCTAATGTAAAATAAATAAATAAGTAATACAAAGTTTATTTATTACTTGCATCATATAGTAGTTGTTTTGTGCAGGGTTTTATTTTTCCATATTTGTTTCATGGGAGCTGCTTTTAAACTGCAACCCATTGTGTTCTATACTCTGGGAATCTATTGTCTGTGCAAGAAATGTATATAGTTCCTTGCAGTATGTTACTTTCATCTTTAACTTACTGTTTTCAAAAGGGTATAAAATAACCTTACTATAACTGCCCCTGTAAATGCAAAATAAATCATACTGCTCATTTTCTATCTATATTCCCTAATTTTCAGATTGCTTTCATTGGTTGAGAATGTATTTATTTATTTATTATTGACCTCCACATGAATTAATATTATCTCAAAGTACAGTAGTTTTTTACTTATGTTAAAACAGCTGTTGAATGCATGTTACTTCTCAGGAGGCACCTTGGGATTAGTGCTACACTCTCACATCTGGTGAGCCAAGGAGCAAGCGATCATTGATTCCTAGCTGCATACAGCTGTGTTGATACCAGCACTATCTCCACCAACACACAGATATCACCTCCAGTAATCCACACCAAATGAAGGTACTACTCCCCCTTCAGCCCACATTAGTAGCACCTGGAAACAAGGATTTCTGCTTTCCAACAGTCTGCAACCAAATTAGTTGAAATGTGTGTTCTAAGACAATGTAGCAATTACCTCATGTTTACTGATAACCACTTACTACTTACACAGACTGATACGGTATATGAGAGGTGTAGTTACATAATGTCATTGAAGGCAAAGCTCACACATAAAGCCACTACAAATGATAAATGGCAAACAGGCTGTCAGTAACACACAACAGCACACTAAACCTGTGACATGATACACAAATCAGACCACACGCATAGATCTACATATGCTAAGGCTCTTGAACATAACCTATCTAAACCAAAAAAGACTCCTAAATGTAATTTAAAAAACAAATACTCTCAAGAACCTCACAAACACACAACACAGATAGTACTGAAAAATGCATACATAAAAAGTTACAGTTTCTCAGTTCAAATGCCCATAAGGCAAACCACCACACAATATAAAATCCAAGTCGTAGGTGACTCTCTATTGTGAGACACACTGATGCATGGAGAGGGCCACAGTCAGTTGCATATCAGGTACCAAGATTCACCACATCACACAAGCTCCACAAGTCTACATATGACACAGTCAGAGTACATTGTAGTTTCTTTAGTGTATTCTTTGCAGAGTTGGAGAATGGTGTCCTATAATGGATGACTAAAGTCTGGTCATACTGTGCTTAATACGTATGTGTCTGTGTCTGCATGTTTACTTTGTTAATATTTTAATTTGTAAACATTTTGTGTACCTTTGTCTTAAACTGCATTTGGTGAATCTATTTTATATGGAAATTTTTTATAAAGCAAACTTCAAACTACTTGCATCCGAAGTGGAAAGCTTCACTATTCCCTTGCAGAAGGATAATGATATCCAGGATGCGGAATCCTACACCAAGGCACTCTATATGCATCTTCAGGATTGCATGGACCGTGCTATCCCAAATAAAGCCAAGACTCCTTCCTCAAGCAAGAAGAAACCAGTCTGGTGGACCCCGGCCATAAGCAAACTTTACAATAAAAGGAGGAGAATTATACAAAAAAGGCCAAATCTCAAGTAGAAAAATCATCCCTGATCAGCATTAGTAAGAAATTGGGGCCCTCATCAAGTTAACTAAAGCTAATTTTGAAAAGAAAGTTGCCAAGGATGCCAAGGATAACCATAAGCCCTTCTATGGCTACGTCAAAAACCTAAATGGCAATGCTCAGGTCTGTTCTGAGCTAGTACAAAATGGAACAAAATACACTGACCCTTCTGACATTGCCAACATCTTGGCTGACAGGTTCAGTGCAAATTTCTCCCCCCCCCCACTCACCACCTACAGGGCCTATTACCATTCCAGGGGATTGTGTAAGTCCAATTATTACTGATATGTTGGTTAACAAAGCTCTATCTAAAGCTAAAAGCACTGCCTCTGTGGGACCAGATGGTGTCCCAGGCTGTGTCATACGTGAGCTCCAAAAGGAATTAACCCCGCATCTTAATACCCTGTTCAGTCTCAGCCTCTCCACAGGATATGTGCCCATAGAATGGCGCACGGCAATGGTGGTCCCAGTACACAAGGGTGGGGCCACAACTGACCCTGGGAACTACCGACCAATAAGCCTGATCAGTCTGATCTGTAAGGCTATGGAGCGAATCATTATGGAACTGGTAAATGGAGAGATTGGGAACCTCCAGTCGCTAGATCCCACACAGTTCGGCTTCGTCAAGGGCAGATCATGCCTCCTGAACCTGGTGGATTTCTTTGAGACAGTTACTCAGGCTATAGATAAGGGAAAGGAGGTACACATGACTTACCTTGACCTTTCTAAAGCATTTGACACCATTCCCAATTCAGGTATTATTGATAAGCTCACCAGTCTGGGCATAAACCCTTACGTCACAAGATGGATCACAAACTGGCTCTCAGACAGATCCCATAAAGTAAGAGTAGCGGGATCTATGTCCGAATCCAGACCAGTAATGAGTGGTGTGCCTCAGGGCTCTTTCCTGGGGCCCCTCCTGTTTGGCATATACTTCTCAGAAGTACAGGCAAGCAAGGAAGGGCTGTGACTGACTAAGTTTGCGGACGACTGCAAACTGGGTGCTATAATAGAGTCTCTGGCCAACATGGAGATCCTCCAAAAGGGCCTAAATGAGACTGATGCATGGTGTCAAAGCCATGGTCTCTAGCTAAATGCAAAAAAATGCGTAGTAATCCCCTTTGGAAAAAACAGAGTACCCGCAAACTACAACATAGGAGGTAATCCCCTGAAATCTGAAGAAGAAATAAGGGATCTAGGGACCCAAGTAGATAGTCAGCTTTCCTTTGATAACCATGTTGCCAAAGTGGTTAGAAAATTCTTCTATGTGACCCATATGATCATGAAAGGGTTTGCATCAAGATCTAAGGATGTAATGGTGCCCCTCTACTCTTCCCTCATCAGACCCATTATTGAGTACAATGCACCAATTGGAATTAACCTGGCTAGACTTCTCCAGCAGCTGGAGAGACCACAAAGGTACCTAACCAAGAGGATTACTGGCCTCAAACAGTTGCCCTATTTAGCACGATTGAAAAAGCTAAGACTGTTCTCTGTTGCATACCGCTTTCTCAGAGGCGATCTCTGTCTAATGTACAGAGCCATGTCCAACCCAGAATTGTTGAACATGCTCCATCTTAGCAAAACCATATCTACTCAAGCTACACACTCTAGGGATATAAACCTCAACACAACAATGAATAGAACATGCTGGAGGGATAGATTCCCTTTGCAGAGACTTTCCTTACTATGGAACAGGGTCCCGATCTACATAAGACAGAGCCCCTCACTATCACTCTTCAAGAGGAACCTTGATGAGTGGATAGGTAACAGAATGTTCACACCGGGGATCACACCAACAGCACTACTAGATAGGGGCCAAGGGTACTAGCTGCTAGTACAAGGGTCTAGGGAACTACTAAAGGGGCGGTGAATACCGCACAACGTGGCTGGGCTAATATATGCCTTCGGGCAGATAGCCCAGTACCAACCTATGAACCTATAACCTATGAACCTATAGCTTCCTTTAGAATGTTCAAGTGTTATTTTATTTTAAGGTACTAGCTTTTAAAAGGCAATCAAGATATGTTGGAATCTTACATAAAGTGTCTCAGATCAGAAAATCATTGTCCTGGATTCACAGACCTTAAGCAGATGGTACAATGCAAATTTAGCATGTATAGCTGCAAAGTACAGAGTGTTGGTGATTCCGAGACATGGACAGCACAAGTCTCAAACTAGGTGTACAGTATATGTTAAAGATTGTATAATGAGAGGGAAATAAGAGTCTATGCAAATGAACCACATGATTTATGAAAATAAAGAAATATTAATAGTTGACAAATTCAAGCACATATAAAAGAGCCAGAGGCTCAGTGAGCTTCATCACATGCGAAGAATCATGGAGTTGTAACACTTGTTTCCTTATGTACCTTTCTTCAATATCTGGCTTGGTTGCAAATCTGTTCTATAGTCCTTACACTTACTTTTTTTGATGCTCTGCCATTCTTCTTCATCTCACACTATTTTCTTTTCTTCATGAGGTGCTACAGCCCTGAGTAATTCCTTGAACTCTTGTAATTTCTTTGTAGGCAACTTCCAGGTCCTTAGCCTTGTCTCTGTTGACCTTAAAGCCTTCTCTGACCACTGCTTGCAGCTGATTGTGGCAACGAGTGGTTTAAGCTGTGGGCTGACTGTTTCACTGGGGATGACTTTGCAGTCACTGATTCTACTCCATTTCCTTACTAGGAGGATGTCCCCCTAAAGTGCTGGAGAAGGGGACCTTAAAATATAAAATGTTATGTAGAACACCTGAGGAGTACCAAGTCTAAGACTAGAAGTATTTGTAGGGTCTTGTGAGGAAAGTGGATAGTATGAGAGCCTTCTGTAAAAAAGAGCAGGTTTGGACTTTGTGTTTTCAAATGGAGAGTGAGACAGGACCTTAGAACTACATGTAGACAACTGCATGGGCACAACCAATCGCAAAAAGTTTGGATCACAATTAATCTTACAGAACTAAACCTGGGAATTTTGAGAAAAGGGCATTTCCTGAGTAAAGCAACATCAAGGAGGAATGATGATGGCACAGAAGTGGGATGTACATAAATTGTTCCAGAGAAAAAGCAAGCTTTTAAGTGAAACATATCCGCAATTGAAAGAGAAGGGGAGCATTGTGATTCCTAAATGAGGAAGCATCATACGTTAGGAAAAATACTGTATTCAGAATGTAGACCACAGAAGGAGAATGGCATACTATGTTATCAGTGAAGGCAGAAGGACGTAGGAAAGGTAGTCAGAAAAGTAAAGCAAACATGAGAAAAAAAGACAGGCAATTCAGTCATGGAATGTGATTAAACCTTTACGACTCAAAAGGACGCAAAGAAAGATAAATAGAAAGACGATGAATGTTAATAAAATGGAGGGAGGGTAGAAATGCTGTAAAATCTTTGCTAATAAATGGATATATTTTCTCAATATTAATAAAAAAAGAGAAGAGCTTCCCTGAGGCACAGACAGATAAAGCCCTTACTGCACCCAAGAGGACATATGTTCGATTAGCAGCAGAGGTACTGGAGGGGCTACAGAGAGAGGATAGGAGTAAGAGGAGACTGTTAGCTTGTTCATCCTGGGGGGAGGAAGGCAGCCTAAGCTCATTGCAGCAAGCAACATTAAGAGTCTGACGATATGTGTGCCACATAAGTCGTGAGCTACTTAGTTGGGAGGTTGTGCACATATGGAAACATGCATCCACCTCACAAAGGTAGCAATTGTAGAGCTCACAATGATTTATTTTGGTGTTAAGAGTTAGGGCACAATCCCTGGCAGCATTATGATACTGCACCAATGTCCTTGATCTCCTCACTGGCCCCTGACATGGGTCAAGTTGAGCCCAGGGGCAGCTAAGATGGCTTCAGTAGACCTGGTGAATGAAGAGAAGAGCAGTGCGGCTTATGGGGAAAAAAAGAAAGGAAGACAACAAGAGTGATCTATCTTATCCTATCAGTATACGACCTTGGGATAAAGAGGATAATGCCAGTGCTGCCACAGAAAAAGGGTCAGCTACACACATACATGATCTACTGGATTAACCTTCCTTATTACTTATGCAGACAGTAATCAATGTGATTGTTTTAAAGTACATTCATTTGATAACTCTTCGCTTTGACTCTGAATAAAAGTGTACACAATTCTTTACATACCTCAATTCAGACATACGTGAGCATTCAAATGTCAATGAAAACGAAATAATCCTACCTTTCTAAACTATTTCAACAACTAGCAAAGAAAGTGAGTGTGAGAAACATTAAAGTTAATATAGAAATTAACAAGTAATTTATTAGGAAGGAGAAAGGGCCTAGTTTCACCCATTGCCATCCAGGCAACCTTTTTATGGAAATTTTTTTTTTCAATTATTTTTACATTTAGTAAATCACCTCTAAGCCCTTCTTTATGCATATAAACACACATTCTCTTTAAAAGTCTTAAGTCTAGACAGCCTTCTCTTTACTCTATCTTGAACTTCTCTTTCACCATGTTTAAGTCTTGCACATAGAATGCAAAGGCAATTAATGAACCTTTCAACCACATACTTAACAAGATTTTCTGTATAACAGCTTCCTTTTTAACATTTTCTGTGTCCCCTTACAAACTACCTTATTTCTGTCCTGCGTACTGCTCAGTTTTATTACAGCTTTGATTCTTCTGCCTCTTCAGTAATTCTGTTGTAGTTAATCCATCCACCACCCTGTCTGTGAAATAATACTTCCTTCTGTCCAGAATACCTTCGGCAAAAAACTATGTGGTTTAAACTCCAACTGCCTAATGCTCCCCATCTGCACTTATGACCCCTTGTCTTTCCCCATCCTGACTTTCTTACACTATCCACATTATATTTTAATTGCTTTCCTCACATTTTGTCTAACACGTTAGCTTTTTATTGCACTGTTACTCAGTTTCACTTAAAAATCTAATAGATCAACAGGCTTTGATTCAGCATACTTTATCTGAACCATAAAAGTATATGTCTGGCGTTATTGGCTGACTGTACTCCTCAGTGACTTACCAAAAAAAAAAAAAATCACACATTTTACAAGAGTGGATAAAACGTGAAACAAAGCAGTGACATCTTACTAAAACAGAAGCAGCAAAGATATATATTAAAACAAAATGAAATTACCCATCTTCTGAGAAGATTGGGGGATTGTTAAGAATCACCATGGCTGTATGCAAATATAGAGGTAGCAGTAACCATCTACATAAAGTATTGATGGCTGCAGCACAACTCCATCTGTGAGGAAACTATGCACTGCCTGAAGCAGACAATCTTGAATCTTGGAATATAAAATTCAACTTGCATACAGGTGTTTTAACTAAACCTAGGCCAGGATTCATAAACACTGCCATATCATGGCACGCTCATTTGTGCAACAAGCAGGGAAGAACGGTTGTGTGCAATTTAGAAAACACCCAAACATGATGTGGGTAGCGTGAAAATAGGGTTTAGTAGACATATATGTTAATGATGATATAATGAGCTGTGCTGAATGCTAATGAAGTGAAAAGAACATGATGTCAAAGAGATTCAGAAATGTATAAATAATGCGCAAACATGTTGCACCCGAGTTCAGAAGCATAACTGGTTCAACCAGTGCCCCACCCTCTTTGCTCTTCAAGTGAAGAGAAAAAAGAAGTATTGCAATGTCATAAGCCGATCGCTACATTTTAAATGATCACCTTATTACAATTAGATCTATGACCCCCACCAATTCTGCCACTGAAGAGTAAAAAAGAATGGATGTCCCTTCTACTGGCATACCAACCAGGTGGCCAGATGCATGAACACACACTCTCCCATGCTTGCCCCAGCCATTCAGTTCCCATTTCTGTGCCCTGTCCCCAACCCTCCTTCAACATATTTAATTAAAAAAATACTTTCTTCTTTTAAACTGTAGCAAACTGGTGGCAGTTTATACCCTGCCTACATGAAGCACTACAGCACTTGTTTCAAACTGCTTGCTGCAAATGTAGCCTGTTGCTACAATTTATACCTTGTCTGCATGGAGCACTATGGCGAAAAGAAAAAAAAATGTTCTTTTTAAACTGTAGCAAACTTCTTGCTACATATGTAGCAAACAGTTGCTTCAGTTGAGATCCTGCCTGCATGGAGAGCTACAGCACTCAGGTTTTAGTTAAAATAAAAAAAAAGACATTTTTTTTTTTTTTTTACATTTTAACTGTAGCAAACTGCTTGCTACATTTTATATACTGCCTGCATGGAGATCTACAGCACTCAGGTTAAAGTTAAAATAACAAAAATGAAATGTTGTTATTTTACTTTTTAACTGTAGCAAACTGCTTTCTATAATGTAGCAAGCAATTGCTGCAGTTTAAACCACACACAGAGCCCTGCAGAGCTCAGATTTGACTACAAATGCAGTACTGGCTTTTAAAAGCCAGAATTGCATTAAATAGAGATTGGGATTGACTGATTGTGCCCCCACAACAGTCTGTACCCATGGCAGTTACCCCTCTCACCACACCCTAGCTACACTACTGCCCAAGTTAGCAATGGCCTTGGTCACATGCTTGTGTTCAGCCAGAGGAAAACTATAATATGTTAGTGATTGCTGCAACCATTATAAACTTGCACCTACAAAAGGCTTTTATAGCAGTTTCTGCTGTGATTGATGTCACCATCTGGAGTACAGAGTTTTCTGACCATGGTTAACTTTTCATGGCCTCCATGAAATTGACATAATGGATCTGAACAAGATGGAGAAGGATGTTATACAACAAATAGTGGACATGTCATCTTCACCAGCAGCCTCATTGGAATCATGGAGATTCCATCCAAGTGGATGCAAAGGTATGCAAGTATTTGTGTATTTTAGCTACAGGGATCATTCAGTGACCTACTGAGGACACACTTAGGGTTCCACAGGTTTCTTCTTCCAGAATACTCCATCAGTTCTTAGATGCCATGCTTTAATATGTAGAGGAGCATTTGTGGTTTTTCTGTACACCAGAGAACAGAGTTAGTACTGTATTGGACTTCTGTGATATAGCTCATTTCTTTGAGGGTCTCTGAGCTATAGACTGTACCCACATTGAAATTAAGGTCCTACTTGGTGAACTGGGAAGGAGATACATGAACCACAAAGGTTATCACACCATCAACTACAATGTGGTCAGTAACGCACAAGATATCATCTACAGTGTGTGTGTGAGGCCACCCTGGCAGTTTACATATCTTGCACATATGGCACACCTGTGACCTTTTCCAAAAGTTTCCTAGGAATTACTTTCCATTGGGACATTTGTGGGGTATGCTGGATATCCCTAGAACCTTGGCTCATAACACCAGTGAGGAATCCCCAGAACCCATAGAACAAGGTTACAACCATGCCGGTTCACAAACTAAAAACATCACAGCAATGGTGTTTGGGCTGCTCAAGTTATGGTTCTGCTGCCTATATACATTTGGTGGTGCCTTGCAGTATGATTCCACCTCCTGTGCCAAAATGCTTACTGTGTGTGCATATTACATAACATAAAACTTAGAAAACAGTTACTGCAGGGTGGTCAGTGCAGGTCTGCAGTTTCCAGCACCACAGCTGAGATAGATAAAGAGACAGAGGATGAGCCAGCAGCAGGGGATGACCATGCCAGTGGAAGTTGGGTACCATATGCTACGGCATTAGATAAGAGGCAGCAAATTGCACATAGTCTTACGACATAAGTTATACAAGAGTTCAGCAGATGCAAACAGTAACAATGATGTATATTAACAAACCAGACTGTGCTTATTCATGCACTGCCTGGCTGCTCTGTGAATCAGACATAGGCAGCCCAAGTCACACATTGTGCAAAGGGCAGGGCACAGTCATCATCATCTTCTGCATGGAAGGGTAGGGGTTTGGGTTTACAGAAGTGCATGCCTTTCACAGAGAAGTGTGTGAGTGTGAAAGATGAGGTATAACAAAAAGAGTATGTGTATTTTAGGCCAGTGTGTCCAGGTTTGGGGTGTGTAGCTAATGTGTGGCAGTTCCTGGTGAACTGTGTGAGTGTGAGGTGTCATGGGCAGAGTGGGTTTATGTGTGTGTCTGCTAGGACACATCTTCAGCATATGTACCAGGATTTGGCCCTGCCAGACTGGACAGGTCCAAGCCACGCAAGGAAGAGGATTAAGTCTGTCATGCATACCCCTGCCCATGAGAACTGCTTCTGACAGGAATCACACTAGCTATTGTACAACTCTGCCTAGAAGCTGGTATGCTTATGGAACTCCCAAGCCACAGCTTCTGCTGTGATGATGACCCTATGTATCATTTATTTTTATTTTATTTTTATTTTATTTTATTTTACATTTGGTGACCAGGCTAGTCTAGCTGGATACATTTCCATTTTCAGTAGAGGCCTGGGGAGAAAAGCTCCAATAGCAAAATTAGATAATCACTAGAACTATAAGATAAACATAGAAATCATTGTTGTACCATAGTAAATGAAAGAAGTTCAATAAAAATATATATGAAACAATAATAAAAATAGAGGAAAAGTTGGTATTTACACTAGTATAGAAAATCATAATGGTCATGTGATGAATTAATTTACTGTAATAAAATTGACATAACTTTAGTATACAATTATGGAGTAGATTTTCCAGAAATTAGCAGGAAAGGGTCTGCCAATATGTTCATTTGTGATCACCAGTTCAGTTTTCCTGAAGATTTTAAAGAAAAAATATGAGAGAATTTAGTAAGGTGAAGAAATAAGTTAGTGTAAGCAAAGGTTAGTCAGGTTTACAGAATGGACATAACCAGTGAGTTTGAAGGTGTATTTTGAGTTTTTGTTTAAGGAGAGGTAGGGAAGAGAGTGATGTTAGTTCAACGGGAAGTAGGTTCCAGTCTTTTCCCACTGTGTTAGAAAAGAGGGAGTTGCCAGCCTTGTTGTTAATTTTGGTTATGGTAGCTAGAAGCTTGTTAGAAGAGCGTAGTGAATTTAGGTTTTTATAGGGAATTATGAGATTAGAAAGTATAGGAGTACTGTTAGTTTGGTAAAATATCTTGTGGGCCATGGTAAGTTGGGAGAGTTTCAGAAGGTTTTGAAGTTCAAGCCAGCCTAGCTGCTTTAGATTTTGACAGTGGTGAGTTCGAAAGGGATTATCAGTGGAAAATCTGGCGATGCTGTTATAGGCATGCTCCAGTTTGACAAGGTTATTCTTTTTGAGGTTATTGTATATGGGAGAAGTGTATAGAAGAGTAAAAATTAAATGTGAGTGTGCAATTTTGGTTTTGGCTGTTGGAGTTAAGAAAGTTTTGATTCGATATAAGGAGCCTATTTTCTGTTGACAGTTTTAATAGTATTATTTATGTGACTATCAAATATAAGATTGTTATCAATAGTAATTCCTAATAGTTTGGTTGTAGAGTCGGGGTGAATGATAGTATGATTATTGGAAATAATAGGGAAATCTGTTGGGGTGGACTTACTGGTGGGTGTAAAGACAAGGAGCTTGTTTTTTTTAGCATTGAGAAGGAGACAGCATTTAGTGAACCATGTTTCAACTGTGTTGAATACATTCTGAGTGAGGGAATGTAGTGCAGATGGTGAGCTAGCTGAGCATATTAATGTTGAATCATCTGCATATTGAATGCAGGTGGCATGTGGGATTGCTACATGCAGGTCTTTAATAAAAAGAGAAAAAAGAAGTAGGCCTAGAATAGAGCACTGAGGGACTCCCAGGGTGACAGGTAGAAGGATATATAGATTATGTTCCCAAAGAACTGCTTGTTGCCTATTGGTTAGGTAGGACCTGAACCATTTAATAGCTAAAGAGTCAAGGGATAAGGATTCCAGAATGTTGATAAGAAGGGTATGGTTGACCATGTCAAATGCTTTGGACAGATCAATAAAGAGTGCTGATGAGAGGATGTTGTTATTTCGATTTTTATTTATGACATCTGTAAAGGATATCAGGGCTGTTGTGGTACTATGTGATGGCCTAAAACCATGCTGGCATCTAGCTATTATGTTATTTTGTGTTAGATGTTTTAAAAGTTGATGATGAATGCATTTTTCCATGATTTTTGCTAATGGTGATAAGAGTGCTATTGGCCGGTAGTTGGAGTAGTCATTTGAGTTTCCACCTTTGTGAAGGTGAATGATATGGGAGATTTTCCAGATGTTTGGAACGTAACCTTCCTTAATGGTTCTGTTTATGAGGATGGATATAGGATAGGAAATTACTTTAGCTTCTTTTTGGAGGTATTCAGAAGGTAAATGGTCAGCAGAAGGGGTACAAGGCTTGAGTTTTGGGATGTATTTATAGATGAGAGTGGTAGAGATTGGTTGCATAGAGAAAGCTGGTAGAGTACTGGGTAAGAAAGTGGCAAGGGTAGAGCTATCTTTGGTAAGTTGGCTAGCTAATGTTTGTATGGTATCTGTAAAGAAGCAATTAAAGGCATTGGCAGTTTGATGGGGGTGTCTGGGTCTGCCTGAAGTGGAGTAGGTGTATGGGAGTGCCCAGGGGAAAGGAGTTTATTTACAGTAGACCAAAACTTTTGGGGGTTATTTTGGTGGTTGTCCTGAAGTTTACAATAGTAGTTTTTTTGTCTAAAAGTATTGCTTTTTTTGTACTATTTCTCAGTTGTTTAAATAGTTGTTATCAGATATAGTTTTGGTAGCTCTCCACTTTGCCCAGGCTTTATTTCTAAGTAAGATTTTTTGTTTGGTTTCTTTGGTAAGCCAGGGGGCTGGTTTGGCTTTCATTCTGATGGTTCTTTTGGGTGTATGCTTGTCAAGGATAGAAAGGAATTTAGAGTTTAGATAGTTGACAGCTTCTTCAAGTGGTAGAGATTTTAGAGGGTTCCAGTCACAAGTGCTTAGTTCATTTTGGAATAATGTTGGGTTGAAGTGTTTGTTGGTACATATGATTCTATTTATAGGGGGTTAGAGATATCATTGTTATGCCTAAGGATATAGGTTAAAGTATGATCACTAACATCATCAGGTAGAGTTCCTACATTATAAGTTTGTTTTTGCTTATTTATAAGAATCCAGTCTAGGGTGCTCTCTTTATTGTTTGGTTTATTGATTCTTGTAGTAGAGGTGATAATTTGACTGAATCCATGAAGGTTAATGTGGGAGGAGGGGCTATCAGCTTTAACAGTTTTCCAATCAGTATTAAAATCACCCAATATAATAGTTTCTTGGGGATACGTAGAGGCCACCCAGCTTAGGATATTCTCTATAGTACTGATATTATTACCAGGTGGAAGGTATATGCAGATGATATATACAGATTTGTTTTGGTTTATTTGAAATTTGGTGATAAGTACTTCAGCCTTACAGTCCTGAGGTGGGTTAAATGGTGAAGTGGAGATTTGTAGTCCTTCTTTAAATAAGACTGCAACTCCACCACCCTTATTTTTTATACGGTCTAATCTTAGTATATTGTACCCTTGGGGAATTATTTAATTGTCTTTAATGCGTGGCTTTAACCATGTTTCTGTTAGACAGAGGATGTCAAAGTTATGGGTATCAAGAAGGGCATGGAGATGGGATATTTTGTTATTAAAGCTTCGGATAGTAAGATGTCCTATTAGGAAAGAGTTGGGGAGTTTGGGCTGGGTAATTAGGGTAGTTGGAATTGTAGGGCCAGGGTTAGGGTGGATGTCACCTTCTTTTAAGCTGGGTTTAATGAGTGTTGATAGAGGGTTATTTAAAGTGTTTGATGGATATTTTACTTTCCTTATTGTGGGTGTAAAGTATTTAATGTGGGAGAGTCTATGGTATTTAGGTAGAAGGTAGCTGGGAGTTGAGGTGATATTAATTTGACTTACAGGGAGGATAGAGTTATGAACTGTTGTCTGTTTATGAATGTAGTTATACTGGTTATAGTATGGTTTTTCAAATGAGGTGATAATGTAGGCATAGGTTAGGAAGGTTGAAAGTGTGCTTAAGAGTAGGACTTTGGAAAGTTTTGTTCTTACAGTTAGAGTCATATTTGTAAATTATGAGTAAGAGGAAGTAGGGGTGAAGTAGTAATTTATGAGATGAGGTGATAAGGAAAGAAAAGGAGAAGGAAACAAGAGATAGTGTTTAAGGAAGAGAGGGTGGGTGAGTTACAATGGAAATAGTTTAAGGAGGTAGTAGACAAATTATGAATGGTGTGGATGATTTAGTAATTGATTGTTGTTTAAGATTGGTGGGATGTGGGAGGGGTGTGGTAAGGGAGGTATAAGTTTAGGGCCACTGGGGGTGGGTGAGATTTGGGGGTAGGGTAGGGGAACAGAGTGAGCCCGCAGGGCGAACGGAGCGGGTCACAGCTGGAGGCTGGAGTCAATCAGTTATACAGTTCAACTGGGTTCTACAAGCGTTAGGAAGGTAAGAATCAATTTCTATATATATGTATTAAGAGGAGAATATAGTGGTAAGCAGAAAGAAAGGATGTGTTATGGAGAGGGAAGGAAGCAGTTTTAATTAAAGAAAGTAGCTGGTTTGTTAAGTAGCTAGGAAGGTTAAGACAGGAATAGAAGAGACAGAGAAGTAAGTGTTCGGGTGTACCAATTTTAAACACTGATAAGGGTACTTCTTTGTTATCTTTTTCAGGGGTTCAACTATAGAGATATTAAAAAGAGAATAAGGTTAGTGTTTACCCTTCCGGCAGTATGGGGTACTAGTTTCCAATAAGGGCATTAGCAGGGGCTGCGCCCCAGGGCTACAGGAGATTGAGTGGCAGGTAAGATGGAATTTTACAAGCTTAGAGTTCTGCTGCCCTCTAGTGGTGGAAGAAGGGAGTTACATGTAGTCTACAGATAGGAAGTAAAAGAAGAAAACAGGTGAGAAAGTAGGAGATGGCCTTGGGTAGGTCCTTGGGTGTGCTGGCCCTTACAAAAGGTTCTACTTAACTCTACAAAGATTAGTTTAATACCTAGAAAAGCAGTATCTTATCTCCTATACTGTGTGGCAAGGCAAGCAGAGCCTTAAATACACTAGGGAATCCTGGTGGGTATGCCCTTCTGTTTCCTGAAAGAATTCCTTCTGCCTTGTTAAGTTGGGGTAGGGTGGAGAGTCTGTATCACAGGCACAAGGCTTAAAACTGAAAAAGAGATAGAGACAAAGTAAAACAAAAATAAGATGTAGGCTAGCTTGAAAGTTAAACCTGAACAGGGTGAGAACTGGTGAGGACAAGTACAAGTCAATAAATACATTGAGTGTTAGATATAAAAATAGTTAAAACACAGGAGAACAAATGTACTGTAACAAAACAATGTTAAACTGGAACAGTAAAAACACACATGTGGTGGTAGCTAGCTAGATAATGTAAATAACATAATATGCATTCAGTAGCCTCCAACAATCAAGTTAAATAAGCAATGCATAGCCTGTAGTCAGCCATATCAAATCCCAATACATTGCAGTTCCCTTAATTTTATAATCTCTTTACAGAGTACGGCTTTCAATTCGAACCTGTATGAGACACATAACATGCAGGACGGTGAAAGCAGTACAGCTAGCAGAAAAGCAATGTTTTAGGGCTTCAATAATTCAATTATAACTGAGGGGCTTTAGTACCGCTAATAGTTAAGGAGTGTTATAGCACTAAATTATATAATATGGCAGAGGGTAAGACTAGATAAAGAGCATGGCATTGCGATCCATTGAGCATTTGAAAGTATACAGTGAGCGGCTATAATATCTGGTCGGGATGCTGATAGTCGCAGCTACACAACGAGATGCTATCCCTATGTCTGCATCCTGTTAACGGCGCATTTGACTTTGTTAGCAAAATAAAGTACAAGGTAACAAATTAAGACCTAAAATAGATCAAGTCAGGATAGCTTGCCGAGAGGTGACAAGTTGAGATTACGTACACTGAATAGTCCTACTACTAAGTCCTCAGTGCGCTGATGTAACATTTACTATAACTGGTAAAGGCTATACTCGCTGATAGTCCCATGAATAGTTACGATCAGAGCCAGCTATATTGTTGCATCAGAAAGACTCTGAAATTATTGCAGGACAGACCTACAAGAGACTCACAATTAGGAGGTAGGCAAGTAGAGCTTTAGAGCCTCACCGGTAATGCACTGAGTATCAATGAGGGAGAAAAACCCTGAACAAAGAAGTGTGATAGTAATGTAATTCATATGCTATTAATTAGCAAAGCAAATTACTCTCTCACTGGGTAGCGTGAGGAAACGAGTTCAACTACTATCACACACCATATAAAATATGCTAAGAAATAATGCCAGATAGATTATCTAGAGATCCTGGGTGAGTAGTTAGTTAAAATAGGACCTCTCAGGGAAAAAAAAATATATATAACGACAATGGAGGTCAATATCTACTCTGACGAGCTAGCGCATTCAACATATCTTCGCGCCATTGCTTAAAATAGTACGCAACTAGTGAGAAATACTGAGAAAGATGCTAGGGATTGTAATACAACGATTAGCTACGGGACTAAACCTACTGGTACCTCATGGAGAAGGTATCCTTCAAGTTATTTTGTAAGGCTACAGGGAATACCTTCTGAGCAGTTTGTACACCACACGACACAAACGAACTCATGCAACGCGTACACATATGTAGCGTGGCTAAACCAAGTATTTCAATATAAACAGCATAAGGCTAATCCTAACTATCAGAAACTATGCTAGGTAGGCAACAGAGGAAATCTTAGAGCAGGTAGTGCAGCACGCAGGGAATAAAAAAGTAAACCACCTTTAGAGGGGGCTAGACGGAGTAACACACACTACAACAACATAAATGCAACTAGCTATCAAAGACATATACAGAGCATTTTACATTTACAAAGTATGTACAATTCACCAAGGAAAACACACTTACGGACCACACACCACCTGGAGGACAAGGGACCGCTGAAAGGGGCTAGGGGATTTAAAAATGGTGCCTGAGAATACTAGCCTGTATTTATAGGTTTGGCGAAGGTAAAAGAGAGGGGAGAGGGGTGGGCGGGACAATAAGGGACAGTAGAAGTAGGATGGAGGGGGGAGGTAACTAAGTGGAAAGATATCAGTCAGTTGCAGTTCCAGGTAGAATCCACAGGGTCAAAAGGATATGCACTACAGCTGGAGGCTGGAGTCAATCAGTTATAGAGTTCAACTGGGTTCTACAAGCGTTAGGATGGTAAGAATCAATTTCTGTATATATGTATTAAGAGTTGAATATAGTGGTAAGCAGAAAGAAAGGATGTGTTATGGAGAGAGAAGGTAGCAGTTTTAATTAAAGAAAGTAGCTGGTTTGTTAAGTAGCTAGGAAGGTTAAGACAGGAATAGAAGAGACAGAGAAGTAAGTCTTCGGGTGTACCAATTTTAAACACTGATAAGGGTACTTCTTTGTTATCTTTTTCAGGGGTTCAACTATAGAGATATTAAAAAGAGAATAAGGTTAGTGTTTACCCTTCCGGCAGTAGAGGTACTAGTTTCCAATAAGGGTTTTAGCTGGGGCTGCGCCCCAGGGCTACAGGAGCTTGATTGGCAGGTAAGATGGAATTTTACAAGCTTAGAGTTCTGCTGCCCTCTAGTGGTGGAAGAAGGGAGTTAACATGTAGTCTACAGATAGGAGGTAAAAGAAGAAAACAGGTGAGAAAGTAGGAGATGGCCTTGGGTAGGTCCTCGGGTGTGCTGGCCCTTACAATAGGTTCTACTTAACTCTACAAAGATTAGTTTAATACCTAGAAAAGCAGTAGCTTGTCTCCTATACTGTGTGGCAAGGCGAGCAGAGCCTTAAATACACTAGGGATTCCTGGTGGGTATGCCCTTCTGTTTCCTGAAAGAATTCCTTCTGCCTTGTTAAGTTGGGGTAGGGTGGAGAGTCTGTATCACAGGCACAAGGCTTAAAACTAGAAAAGCAGTAGCTTATCTCCTATACTGTGTGGCAAGGCAAGCAGAGCCTTAAATACACTAGGGATTCCTGGTGGGTATGCCCTTCTGTTTCCTGAAAGAATTCCTTCTGCCTTGTTAAGTTGGGGTAGGGTGGAGAGTCTGTATCACAGGCACAAGGCTTAAAAGGACCACACACCACCTGGAGGACAAGGGACCGCTGAAAGGGGCTAGGGGATTTAAAAATCATATCACTGGACCTGTGTTGGACTATTTCATAATTACAGCCATGGCCAGCAACAGCACTCACATTGCCAACCACCAGCTGCCAGACACAATCACAGAACAGCTTGTCAGAGGCTTGCACTGCAGTGAACCATCAGCCATGGAGACAGTGGGGCTGTACTATCACCTCATTATTGGCCTCTGAAAAATGAGGTTTACATGTGAATGTGCCCTTAGATCTTCATCTTAACCATGTCTTTGTTGTCATAGAATAAAAAAGTGAATATCAAAAGCCAAGTTCCTGCACTGGTAGTAGACGAAATGTAACAATTATGAAATATATATCAATTCTCCTTCATGTAATGGTCTACTAGGGCCTAATACAAATATGGCTGTGTCCTAAAAAAATACAACCAACAGTCTGAAGTCCATATGCATGTGCCCAACCACCCCACCAAAGAAAAATAATTAGCAGGAGCAGGAGTGTCAAATTATCAAACACACAACCTATTAAAAACATTGCAACAATATAAAACAGAACACAGAGAGCCTAACCTTGCATTGACAACAATTATACACATATTATGATCTGCCCATCATTGCACTGGCACATGTCAAAAGATATTCCTCTCTACTAACCCTCTGCTTGATTTTCACTCTCATATAGGTCCAATCTTCCCTTCATCACACTTTAATCTATTCCAAGAAATGAGAAAAACACACCCATGTCTAAATAGTGTATTGCTACATAAATTCCCATTTCAGAAGTAAAATTACTTGCAAGTGTAATTGACTTTTTTCAGTAAGTGGTTATTTGGGTGCATCTGGTTAATGATGTGAAAAGTCCATTCCAGTGCAATTGGTGCAGGATTCAAATAGTGGAAAGGTGTTATTTTTTAAAGTATGTTGTCATGTATTCCTTTCTAAAGAATAACCTCTCACAGTTGAAAATGCTTTATATACATCTGCTACTTGTGTCTCGTGGGTTCTGGCACTATGTCCCCTGATGTGGCTAAGCTAGTCATACAATGCTAGTGACTCTGTATTAGTGACAGTATTGAGGACATAGGTATTGATACGTGTTCTTGAAACTAAAGCCTCTCCATCATGCAAATCACATACTTATTCAATACCATAACCTTTATCTATTAGTCAATGGTAACATAAGCAATAAGAAAGAATATCCTTTTGAGCTATTTAAGCTAAGCTAAACACCAAGCAGAAGTGGTAAAAAATATCTGTAAATTAAACACCAAACAGTAGTAACAGATCTTGCTGGGATCAAAATTTCTTCACTTTTTCAAGTTGTACTTACCAAAACAACAAATCTTGTTGCAGTTAACAAACAGCTTCACTTCTTAATGGCAAAACAACAAATCTTTATTGGGTGAAACTTGCATAAGTCGGCAGATAAGCACTGTGCTTATGTAAAGAAACTAGAAATAAATCTTGTGTTTATACATATGTCAAAAACAAAGAAAAAAATCAACATTCTATTTAATTCTATATAATTGTGATTGGTTAAAACTTGAATATCTCTTAGAATGCATATTAGAATATAGATGGTTTTAATATTTCAATGGTTATCTTGCCTCCAGCTTCTGTGTGGCTGAATGGAGTGTTTGCAGCCAGGAAATTCAGTAGTAAAACATGAATGAGAGAACTTTATAAAACTGCTATGCTATAAAACTGCTAAATGCACCTATGAGGATATAGTAATTGTGGTCCGTGTGTTGGCTAGTTTTTATAGATACATAAATGTGCACCATTAGGTGTTAACCATCTAATCAACTATGTAGGCTAACTTGTCTAAAACACATACTACTCTATCCATTGTCTGTGTGACTGGATAGAAAAAATGTATGTGGAAAATCAGGAAGTAAAATCTGACTGGATGAAAAATTTGTCTGCTATGGGTCTTACAACAAACACCAGTGATGACTTTCTTAATTTGGGTTATATGTGATTGCTATTTTTTATAGAAACTAAATGTTCTTCTTGTTGGTGTACAGCAGATAATAAGTTAAATAACAGTATTTTTTTAAATTACATAGGGGGATTTAAATAATAAGGAAAGCAACATATCAGTATGTTAAAATTAATAAATATAGCTTATCTGCAGCACTTTTGCTCATGATTCTTCAGATCTGGCTCTAAGGTGGAACCTTTTAACTCGAAAGAAAACTTTCTGTGCAGCTGTAAGATTAGCTCATGTTGCTATGAACTAGTTAATATCAGCTAAGGTCTGATGGCTTTGGGCTCCATTCCTCCTAACAGCAAATATGTTTAATATGAATTTTATATAGCATATATTGAATAGCTATAGTCATTACTTATAATATGATGTCAAAAGGCTGCATTTGATGTAAAACCAATTGTAACTGTACAACTATTTTATATGTACAGTCCCTATAGAATGGTAATTACATGTTAGAGCCAGTTGTATTTATACCAGTTGTTTCCCAATAACTAATGGCTTCACATGTTTATATCTGGATGGAATCAACCCTAGTAGTGTATCAGGAATGTGTAATGGCCGTGGTCTTAACAATAAAGAAATATTTATAAACTTTTGTTGTTATGTCTCTCCCTCCGCCCTCTTTCTCACTTTCCTTTCTATCCTTTTTCTCTCTGAAAATGATTATAACATCCATTACTATTCTGTCACAACCACCAGGGCAAACAGCCAGACTAACCCCAGCAGCTCAAAGTGCTGTCACTCTACAGGTGGCAGTGACAGAGCCACCACCAATAGCAGAGGCACCCAGCACTTCTGGGTCATAACCTGCAAGTTCTGCTCCCACACCCCTTGTACTACTTACAATACCTGCATCAGGTAACACTGCCATAGGGGCTGGTGCATTGGTCGCCTCTAAGAGTAGTGCCAGGGAAGGTAGACATTTTTCATCCAAGAGGAAATGACAGGGCTGGTATAGAAGATCACAAACAGGATCTCCAATGCCCCAAATCATCCAAATGGAAAACAATTTTCCACCACTTTGCTAAATCGTTCCCTCGTCTAGCACTGGCTGAGGTTTCTGAGGCAGGAGACTGTGGTGACATCTCTGAGGGTGAGGACACATGTCCCACTATGTAGACTCCATAATGGAATGTGCCTCATCAGCCATGTCTGTCACATATTTCTTGTTTGTCTACCCCTGCTACCTTTCCTCCCCTACATACATACCAGTCATATGCCTAACTTTCTTTCCCAACTTTTCTCTCCCTTAAAAAATAAGAAAGGGCATTTGTCTCACAAAAAAAAAATTCCCATATGTAACTCTCCACTTTGCCTATGTGTGTGCATTACACACCTGATTTGGTCTAATTGATCATGCCACATTTAGTTATTGTCACAAATCCTTTACAGTATACTTATATAAAAATAACTAAATTATATGTATGTATACATCTATAGAGCTATATATATATATATATATATATATATATATATATATATATATATATATATGTGTATGCATATATATATATATATATATATATATATATATATATATATATATATATATATATATATCATTGGCCATGGTGGTGCAGAAGTTAGCATTGTTTCCTCACAGCAAAAGGTTCCCCTGTTTGATTCTTGGCTGGGGTGCCTTCTGTGTAGAGTTTGCATGTTCTCCTTGCAGTCATATGGGTTTCCTCTGGGTGTTCTGGTTTCCTCCCACATTCCAAAGACATGCAGTAGGTGGACTGGACACTCTACATTGGCTGTAAGTGTGAGTGTGAATGTGATTGAGTGGTATGGATGAACTACTGCTGCAGGGCTAGCCACTCAGTGTGTAAAGTTTGGCTCGAGGTGATTGTAAATGGGTTGAGGATGTATATATATATATATATATATATATATATATATATATATATATATATATATATATATAGTTAATGTGTGAGGAAGTGGATAGATATAGTCCTATCTTACCTCCATCCTGATCATTCATGAATTACCCACCTAGTGTCCTACCCTCTGCTTGCTCTCCATTTTCCTCCCTGTTTTATAATCCCATTTCCCATCTTTAATCTGGTCAAAAAAATAGATGAACACTCCACACACATGGCCATAAATGGCTTATAAACAGAAGTAGCTATTTCTGTACTCATCATTTGCATGGCACTTAGCATCGTGCAGCAAAGTCTACTGCTAGTTCTCATCCTTTGGCATGCACTAAGACTTTGCCATCACTTATGCACCTAAGCTTAGCATCATTGTGCACCAGCAAGTGATTCAAACAGAATGATAATAACATCAGTTGCCTCTGTTATTTCTATATGCTTTCATGGCTCAAACTAAAAATGGTATGTGGAGTGCATTCCAATGTACTTGGTACAATGCTGTATATCAATGAGGAGGAAATATTATCTCACATTTTTCAACTCATCCTGCAATTGTCTGCCATTCCACAGTTAAAAGTAGGACATCTGCAGAATGATAGCATGAAAATACATTTTGATGTCCCTTTCATTCTTTCCTTGATATCATTCTGCATGTGGTATAAACTAACTTGTTATTTCTCACTGATGAGCACATACAGACAAACGTATGTGCAACATGGGACAATGCACTGATATGCAGGAAACCAAAGTGAGACACATGGGTCACACTTCATTGTGTTATATATGTCCCTGTCACCCACCGCCATACTGCTCAATCCCTTTGTCATCACCTTTATGATTTCTGTTTTGAACATTTCTGTCATCTGTGACTTGTCAGACACAAACAGTATAAATTCATCTGTGTCTTCACCCGATGCAGTATTACGTGAACAGTACAGTTGTGTACACTTACCATAAATGTAGATGTTCAAGTGTATTCACTGATGCAGTCATCACCTGTGGGTTATCCCTGCTGTGGTAGCCCTCGGCCAGCCCGAATACCAGAGTCAATGTTTTTCTGCATCGGCTGCTGTCACCTGTAATCTAACATCAGGTCGTCAGTGCTATAAAGCAAGGCAGCCAAAGCCATTACATAAGTTTTTCTTGCCCTAACCCATCAGAAGCACAAGTAAATATGGTAAAGTGATCCTGGTGGCTAAAAGCCACCGTGGGAAGCTTATGTCCCCCTAGGGAAAGAGGATATAAGGGGGAAGGAGGGAGGGAAACCAGGACTGCAACAGTGAATACACTCAAACATCTACATTTATGGTAAGTATACACAACTGTACTATGTTCTTTGTGTTTCACTGTTGCAGTCATCAACTGTGGGAGGATTCCCAAAGCTGAGGAGAGTAGTGGAAGGATTAGTTAGAGCCCTAGGCATGGGTCAGCAAGCCCTGCAGAACTGCAGAGGCAAACCCTGCTCTAGACTTAGAGAAAAGTGGTGGGTGGTAATGCTTTGTAAAAGTATGCTCAGAGGTCCATGTGGCAACTTCCAAGATGTCCCTAGTGGGACCTCCTCTGAGGAATGCTGTGGAAGTGGAGTCTGCACTAGTGGAATGGGTACGAATAGATTTAGGGGGTGATTTCCCATGTAGTCTGTAGCAGAAATGGATAAAGTGTGATATCCATTTGGAAATAGTTTGCTTGGAAATGGTCTTCCCCTCTGCCCCTGGGGCAAAGCTGACAAGAAGATGGCCTGTTTTTCTGAAGGGTTTAGTACAGTCCAGGTAGTATCTGAGTTGTCTGTGCACATCTAGTGAGTGCACAATTCTTTCCCCCTTGTTTTGAGGGTTAGGAAAGAAGGTAGGTAGATGTATGACCTGGTTGAGGGTCACATCAGATACCACCTTGGGCATAAAGTAGAGGTTAGTCCTCAGGGAGACCCAATCTGCATGGAAAATGATAAAGGGCTCAACAGCCATGAGTGCCTGAAGTTCTGAAACCCTTCTGGCGGAGGTGATAGCTAGCAGGAAAGCAGTCTTCCAGGAGAGAAATCTCAATTCTGCTGAAGCAGCAGGTTTGAATGGAGGTAAGGTTAGTTTTCTAAAATATAATTCAGGTCTCAAACTGGAGTGGGTGGCCTTCTGAGAGATATGATATTAGAAGCCCCTCTGAGGAATTGTTTAATCAAAGGATGTGAGAAGAGGGGCTGGTCTGAATCGTAATGAGCTGAAATGGCTGAGGCATGGATTTTAATAGAAGAGAAGGACAGACCACTTTTGAGTAACTGGGCTAGGTAGTCCAAGATAAGAGGGATGGAAGGGTGTGAGGTACTGGCCCCATCTGGACTGGCTCCAGGAGCAGAATCTTTTCCATTTTCCTGCATAAGATTTTCTGGTGCTGGGCCTTCTGGCCTCTGTGATAATGTCTAAGACCTGTTTGCTTAACAGGGACCCCTTGTTTACCTTAAAGTACTAGCCATGCTGACAGTTTGAGAGTCTGCAAGTCTGGGTGCAGCATCCCCCCTCCACCTGGGTCAAGAGGTCTGAGATCAGGGAAAGCTGCTTGGGAGGCTGTAATGACAGGCTCCTCAGTAAGGGGTACCAATGCTGTCTGGGCCATTCTGAAGCAATGAGGATGGCCTTTGGACTCTCCTTCCTTATCCTGATCAGTACCTTGGGAATAAGAGGCAGAGGAGGGAATGCATGCACAAAGAGTGAGTTCCAGGAGAAGGTCAAGGCATCCACCTTCCACACTAGGTGGTGATACTCTCTGGTACAGAATTTTTTTCAGCTTGTGGTTGAGGTGCGAAGCAAAGAGATCCACCTCCGGACTTCCCCACTCCTGAATGACTTGCAAGGGAAGACCCCTTGTTCTTGGCACAGAACACTGCCCACCAGAGAAACTCAGCCCTTATACAGGGGATCAGAGGGAGAGAGGTCTCTAGAGGCTGAGAGTGTTGACACCAAAGGTTCTTTAGATGCCACTGAAGTTTCCTCATGTGAAGCCTGGCCAGAGGAATTAGAAGAATGCAAGATATCATGTACCCCAAGGCTTGCATGAACTTCCTCACAATGAGGTAACTTCTAGAAGCCAGATGGGTAAAGTAGAGAGACAGGAAGCTCTGCTTTTCTGGGGATAGGAAGGCCGTTTGGGATGCTGTGCCTAGCAGTGCTCCCATGAAAATGATTCATGGAAAAAATCATCCACCACTTTTAAAATAGGAGGGATCGCCAGGGGTCTGTGCTGGGGCAGGTCCAGAAACTCTCTAAGTCTTTTCTTAGACTGGTGGAAATCCTGAGATTCCCATTGGAAATGTTCCCTGGGGATGTGAAGAGTTCCCCAAAGGAAAGGTCTTCTGGTGGGGAGGCAGAGGGAATGGATTCCTCTGCATCTGAATCCTCATAAGCAGTCAGAAGTTGTTGTTCATCTTCAAAATCTGAATAGTCAGATTCCTCAGAATCCTTTTAGAAGTTGCGGCCTGACTACCCCTGATAAGGGAAATGAGATCCTCTGCCATTTTAAGCATTTTTGCTTGGGGTGATGGAGCAGGAGCAAGATGGTGGCTAGAAGCAGATTTTCTAGGAGTGGCCTGGTTTCTAGACCTATGAGTATCTGTCGGTCTGGGAGAAACAGTCGGATGAGAAGATGTCGTTTTTTGTCTAGGTTCGGTAGTGCGAGAGGCCTCCTCAGAAGCCAGTGCCTGTGTCACAACTCTGGACCCAACCGAGGCAGAGACTCTAAAAGGGTCTTAGTAGAGGCCTGCATAGATATTGAATCAGGCATCAAGGGCTGTGAAAGCGCATCATTGAATTCCAGAGAACTGATGACCTGCTTAGCGGTAAAGTCATCAGAAGGCTTAGCCTTGTGTGGTCTGTCTCTATCTTTATCTCTGCATTTTTTTGGAATGTCCATGGATTGTTGGTTAATGAACACTATTACGGAATGAAAAGATGGAAGACAAAAATACCTGTCTACAATAAGAGCTCTACGGCGAATGGTTCTCATGTTAAAGAGGGCACAGAACCGGCAATGGGACATCATGGTCTGAGCCTAAACAAGTGATGCAGTATGAATGGAAGTCTCGGTGTGGGATCTGCTTTCCACAGGCGAGACAATTGTTAATTTTTTCGGACATTGGTTAGTGCAAGAAAAAAGGATCCCCAACAGGGTACTTACCTTTAGACATTTTCAGGTGAAATTCAAACACTGGTAGCGAATGATCGGCACACTTGCGAACTGCTTCTGCTACGGGCTCCACGGCAAGAAAGACTGATGTAATGGCAGTGGCTGCCTTGCTTTATAGCACTGATGACCTGATGTCAGACTACAAGCAACAGCAGCCGATGTAGAAAAACATTGACGCTGGTATTCGGGATGGCCAAGGGCTACCACAGCAGGGATAACACACAAGTGATGACTGCAACAGTGAAACAGGAAGAACATCTATACTTACCCAGTCTTGATTTCAATTCTAGTAATGTGTAATTTGAATCACTTTTATTTATTCACATATATATCGTTCCTTTTCACAACAATTCATCGGAAGTAACATTTTTATTGGATCACAAACACATGAACATAAGAGTTTGAACAGTACAACAAAATACTCTTTATATTAACCATTGCATGATGATTGGCATTATGCAGCATTGCTACTCAGATTTAGGTAACGGTAAGTGAGAGTAGGGAACAGGTGGAGGAGACCCTGGAGACATGGAGATATGCTCTAGAGAGAAGAGGAATGAAGGTCAGCAGGACTAAGACAGAATATATGTGTGTGAATGAGAGGGAGGATAGAGAAATGGTGAGTTTGCAAGGAGTAGAGGTGTCAAAGGTGGATGAGTTTAAATACTTGGGATCAGTAGTTCAGAGTAATGGTGAGTGTGGAAGAGAGGTGAAGCAGAGAGTACAGGCAGGATGGAGTGGGTGGAGAAGAGTGTCAGGAGTGATTTGTGACAGACGAGTACCAGTAAGATAAAAGGGAAGGTCTACAAGAGGGTAGTGAGACCAGCTATGTTATATGGGTTGGAGATAGTGGCATTGACAAAAAGGCAGGAGTTAGAGCTGGATGTGGCAGAGTTAAAGATGTCACGATTTGCATTGGGTATGACAAGGGTGGACAGGATTAGGAATAAGTATATTAGAGGGTCAGCCCAGGTTGGAAGGTTTGGAGGCAAAGCCAGAGAGGCACGATTACATTGGTATGGACATGTGCTGAGGAAGGATGCTGAGTATATTGGGGAAAAAGATACTAAGGATGAAGCTACCAGGTAACAGGAAAAGAGGAAGGCCTAAGATAAGGTTTATGGATGTGGTGAGAGAGGATATGCAGGTGGTTGGTGTGACAGAGCAAGATGCAGAGGACAGGAAGAAATGGAAACAGATGATCTGCTGTGGTGACCCCTATTGGGAACAGCCGAAAGATGATGATGATAAGTAATTTACAGTTCTGTAGTGAACTCATGTCAAATGACACCTTTTTCTCTGACCGAAGGATATTGCTAATATTCTTGCAGACAAATTCTTTTCCAGCTTCACTTTATACACCATCCCCTTATTCCCCTCCATTCCCCTTACATTCTCTCTCCTGAGATCAGTTTGAACCGAGCCCTTCTGGCACTTTCTAAAATTAAAGACACTACTTCCATGGGTCATGTCAATATACCTAAATGCATGCCGAGATGTATAAAGTCCATCTGAACAAAGCCCCTCCATAACCTCTTCTATCAGTACAGTCTTTCCACGGTCATGTCCCCAGGACTGGAGAATGTGAGTTGTAGAGTCCTTGCATAAAGGTGGTCCCTCTACTGACCCTGAAAATTAAAAGCTATTATTCTCACTGGTATTATTTGCAAGGCTTTGGAATGTATTTTAGTCAAACAGATAAGCATGATGTTCATAGGTTCATAGGTAGGTACTAGGCTATCAGCCCAAGGGCCTACGTAAGCCTAGCCAACAAGGTTCCCTGGCTTATGCCATCCAAGAAAGTTATTTTCCTGTGCCCCTGTCGAGCAGAGCCACCGAAGTGATCCCTGGAGTGTATTTCATATTTCCCATCCACTTATCAAGATTTTTCTTGAAGAGTGCTAATGAGGAACTTTGCTTGACATAGATGGGTAGCTTGTTCCTGAGTATGAGAAGTCTCTGGGACAGGAATCTATCCCTCCAGCATGTCCTCTTTATTGTGGTGACAAGGTTTAGGTCCCTAGAGCGTGTAGCTCAGAGGGATTGGGATTTCTTTAGGTGCAGCATGTCCAACAGCTCTGGGTTTGACATAGCTTTATATGTTAGGCAGAGATCACCTCGGAGTAGGCGATATGCGACAAAGTAAAGCTGGAGTTTTTTGAGACGGTCAGTATAGGGCATCTATTTGAGGCCAGTAATCCTCTTTGTGAGGTACTTCAGTGGCCTTTCCAGCTGCTGCAGATGTCTTGTGAGGTACATTCCAAAAAGGGTATTGTACTCTATAATGGGTCTGAGTGTCGAGTAGAGGGAAACAATGACCTCTTTTTTCCTAGATGAGAACCCTTTTGTGATGAGGTGTGCCATGTAGAAGGATTTCCTGACTACTGTGGTGTTGTGATTATCAAAGGAGAGACTACTGTCCACCTGGGTCCCCAGCTCCCTTATCATACATTTGGCGTTAAGTAGACTGCCACCTATGTGGTAGTTCATGGGTACAGAGTTTTTACCAAAGGGGATGACAATGTACTTTTTGGCATTGAGCTTGAGGCCATGGCTCTGACACCAGGCATTTGTCTCAGTGAGGCCCTTCTGTAAGATGTCCACATCATTTGGGGACCCAACTATGGCTCCTAGTTTGCAGTCATCTGTGAACTTCATTAGCCAAAGGCCTTCTGTGTTAGCCTGTACTTCAGAGAAGTAGATACCAAACAGGAGAGGTCCCAGAACTGAACCCTGTGGTATTCCACTTGTCACTGGTTGAAGTTAGATTTGGAGTCTGCAACTTTTACAGTGTGGGCTCTGTCAGTGAGCCAATTGTCAACCCATCTTGGGACGTAGGCATTTATACCTAGTTTAGTGACTTTAGCTATAATTCCAGAGTGGGGGATGGTGTTGAAAGCCTTGGCGAGGTCAAGATAGGCTGTGTGAACCACTTTTCCCTTGTCTACAACTTTGGTGACTGCCTCAAAGAAGTTGATCAGGTTCAGGAGGCATGATCTGCCTTTCACAAACCGGAACTTGGTGGGGTCCAGAGTATGGAGGTTACCAATGTCTTTGTTTATGAGTTCCATGATGATACATTCCATGGCCTTACAGACCAGACTCATCAAGCTAATAGGGCAATAGTTCCCAGGATCAATTGTGGCTCCCCCTTTGTGGAGTGGGATTACTGTTGCTGTGCACCATTCAGTGGGCACAAAGCCTGATGTGAGACTATGATTGAACATGGTGCTTAGGTGAGGAGCCAGTTTGTTCTGAAGATCATGGAAAACTCAGCCTGGGATGTTGTCCAGTCTCATGGATGCTGTGTTTTTGGCTTTAGAGAGTGCAGCTTTTACCTGCATAGTTGTGATTACAGGGACTCTGCATTCTTCCTGTATAGATATGGGCCCTTTAGGGGGTGAGATGGGGGTAAAATTAGCACTGAACCTATCTTCTAGGACATTGGCAATATCAGTTGGTTCTGTAATTTTCATGCCGTTGTGCTGTAACTCAGAGCAGATCTGGGTGTTGCTATTGAGATTCTTGACATAGCTATAGAATGCTTTGTGGTTGTCCCTAGAATCAGTGGTGATTTTGTTTTCATAGCTAGCTTTGGAGGATCTTATAAGGGATCTCAGCTGCTTACTGAGACTGACCAGGAAACTCCTCCACTCATGGGATTTTACTCTCTTTTGCAGCAGTTTCTTTCTTCTGTTGTAGAGTTTGTTTATGGCAGGGGACCACCAGATTGGCTTCCTTTTTTTGGAGGATAGCGTCTTGCTTCTGTTTCGGATAGCACAATCCATGCACTCATGTAAGTTCTTATAGAGTGCATCTGTGTAGGATTCAGCAGTCATAACTGTATTGTCCATCTGCATGGGTGTCATGAAGTTCACTACTTTTGTCTTAAGAAGCATGAAGTTGGCTTTGGAGAAATTTTTACCGTGATTTTCTTAATGGGAGTGGGGGCAGGATGTGAATATCTAGGGTGATTAGCTTATGGTCGGATCTGACCAACGAGGAGTTGACTTCAGGTGTGGAACACTGGTCAGTCATGTTGTTAATGACTAGGTCTAGGATACTGTTGCCCCTGGTGGGGGTCTGGATAAGTTGATCCAAGGCATTGGAATTTATGAATTCCAGAAAGCGTTGAGTGAAGGAGTTGGTACATGAGTAGTTTTCCCAGATAATGGTGGGGTAGTTGAAATCGCCCATTATTAGGGTGTTTGGTTGAACCCTAATATTTTCCAGTATATCAAGAAAAGGAGTGGGAATCCTGGGGCATGGTGAGGGGATCTGTAGCAAGCTAAAATTTGGATTGCAGTTTTGCCCAGAGTAAGTTGCACTTGGATAACCTCGGATGCATTATGTTGAGCACCTAGCCTGGAAGTGTGGATATCCTTAATGAATATGGACACACTCCACCTTTGGTGTTTCAGTCCAGGTTAGGTGGCTGAAAAGTGTAGTATGAGTTATTGCCTGGTAATGCAGGGGTGCTCTCTGGAGCCTTGAACCAGGTCTCAATCACTGCACGGATAGCGATGTTCTCCATTTTAAGGAGTGCCTCAAGGGAGTGCATTTTGAGGTTTAGACTTCTAGCATTGAGTAGCATTACCCTCAGTTTTTGCTTGCCTGTTCCTGTTACAGTGGTGAATTTGTCATTTGAACCTTACCTAAAAAAGGCACTACAGGGGCAACAAGAGCCTTAGCCAGTATCCAGAATCCCAGGGGTGACAGGTGCAGGCCATCTCTGGCAAAGCATCATGGTCTGTCAACCATGTCATCCCAGGCAGACAGATACTGGATCCCCTTAGAATGACACCAGAAGCTTAGCCAATTGTTGAAGTCATTCATTTTGTCCTTGTACTGTGGTATCATTCTGGGTGATGACAGGATGCTACTCAGGGCTAGGGTCATACCTGCCTGGGCTATAAGATCGGAGAGCTCGTCCATGTCTCTTTTCATGTAGTCCAGGAAGATATGTCTCAGGTCATTCACACCAACATGGACAATGACAGAGTCATATCTGTACTTGTTGTGGAGTGACCTGCGTGCGTGGATTATGTGTACTTAACTCAGCTAGTAATGCAGTTGATTGTAGGTATGTAGCAGAAGCCAAACAACTCAAGTATTCAGCATGTATGTGATCTTATATCCCTAGATGCACATCAGTGCTGCTTTGTAGAAGGCAGATTGTGCATGGTCAACCCGGTTCTATGAAAGGTTACTGAGTTCATGGATAAGAGGCATGCAGTCCACAATGCTTATGTAGACCTTGCCAAGGCCTTTGAATCCACCCCCATTCTGAGAGTATTGACAAACTCTCCCAAGTCAACATTAACCCATAATTAGCTGTCTGGCAGTCACCAAATCATTAGTGATGGGGCATTTGCTCCAGACAGAAACAAATGTAACTTTCTTCCCTCAGTAGCCACATATATGATGCTTCATCACCAAACTCTCACCATAATGACTGAAATGACGGAGATCTCATATGGGGACCAATAAAGCAAGCTTTTCTTGTAAATGGAAGAGTCACCTATCATACAATTCATGACAACATTTTACTGGCCCCTCTAGGAAGTGAATTAATGTGCCTATGGTGACAGGGTGAAAGATCAGCTGAAGAGATATAAGGGTACATTAAACAAATTATAATTTCCTGAAATCATTTTGCTGTCCTGCTATGTGTCCACTGCTCCTCTGGCATAGCAAACCTCTGATGTTAGATTATTCATCTCTACATTTTTTGAGTGACTGATGACATTTTTATCAAAATTCATCAGAAGGTATTTTATTGCGATTCCATTTGCTATTTGTAAAACTTATGCATGTATTTACCTTCTTACAACAAACAGGAAACAGGAGCAGCACATTTTCATGCCTCACTTTCACTAGGCATTGGGGTTTACAAAAAAACATATTTTGCATACATTTTTGTATTAATCAAAAAGAATATTAGCTGTTTATGCCTATGTGTTGTTTGTGTTGAATAATTCAATCTAGTCCTTGGCATAGGTGTTATGGCAAAGTAAATACATGAGACAACTATGTTACTCACACCCAAAAATAATAAACATCCTATAATCCATTGAAACCAAATATCTGCATCAAGACCATCTTGTAACTTAAATGTCTGTTCTTCACAATAAATCTAAAACATTCCTTTCCCCAGCATTTGCAGCTTCGCATCCAAACCTCTTATGTCTCCAAATTCTTCACTGTTTATGTCCCCATCAGCCATTCATTTCTATGTCCTATTTATAATCTGTTCATTTATTTATTCACATTTTCTAAATTCTTCCTGTTATAGCATGTCATAAATTGCCAGAAAATCAAGAAAAAGTAGACGCTTCCCTCTTAAGACACGTAGCTGACTCTGCTGTTCACCAGCCACTGCAAGCTCATAATCAGCAATCTGTTGAATCATATGTATGTAAGAATTGATTGGACTACAGCTCTGACTTGTACTGTTTTAAGATGGCATAAATAGCTGCTTATTTGTCTCTGTTGCTGTGATTATTCTGTGAGATTCGTCAGATCATTTCAGATATAAAATTCTGTGCTTATTGCCACTAGTATTTACAAATATCTATCCATCACTTTGCCTATTAGTTCTACTGGTCTGTTACTGTTATTTATTTATTTGCATTTGCATTCCAGGAATGTCCAGCTGAGCAATGTACCCCTTTTCAGTGGACTCTTGGGGACACACACTCCACAGTTGAGATGACAAAACAAAGCAGATACAGAGATATTAAAACATGGGAGGCATATAAACTAGTGCTACCACATACCATTAAAAGAAAAAGAAAAGCAGCATACTTGAGTATCATATCTGCTAAATATGCATTTGTGATATAGTACTATATAATACAGAAAGTGAGTAGCAGGGTACCAAAACAAAACCTTGAACCTGAGACAGGTACCAGTACGATGAAACAATGAAGCCACAGAACAACCGAAGACATGAAATGTTTTGGGAGGGTGGCCTAATGGTTAAGGTGTTTGCCTTACAAGCACAAGGTGCAGGGTTTGAGTCTCACAAGGGATAATTGGCTAGGCTTACAATGGCTCACAAGGGCAGTTAGCTTAGTACTAACCTATGATTAAACACTAAGGTTGACATTTTTTTTAAAATAAATGCACATTAACGTAACAAGTTTGCATTTTCATTTAGAAATACTTCTTCAGATGTGGGCTGCTAAAAAATACATCAATTTAAACATTCATAGACATGACATCATTAAAATTTCAACCATTGAGTGTTTGCTTATTACAGACATATCCATGCTGTGTTAAAAACTGAATTAAACTAAAAACATTATGAAGTAAGTAGAGGGAGCTGAAACATTAAATAATTTATTAAAATGTTGAATAAAACTGGATGACTAAGTATATATTAATAACACCACATAAAGTAAAAATTCCACAGTATGTTATATAAAAATTAACCTTGATCTAAAAATTCCTATTAATATTTAAACATAGAAAGAAAAAACACTTATAAAAAACACTTATAAAAAACACTTGATAAAACTCTTCTTTGGAAAGAAATAATATTCCAAATTAAATTTATATTGCAAAATATAATTTATAATTTAGCTGATCTTAACTTAAGTAATGGAGCTATGGAAATGTGTTCATTCAAACCTGGCCAACTGTTAGCTTGTAAAGTCAGTTGCCACCATAGCTCCCTATACTCAATTTTCTCTTCCCACATGCCACCCCGTGCATCCCAGTTTACCTTTACCACTACAACACATAAGTAATGAGCACGTGGACCCGACTGTTCGTGCTTGTATAACGCATTGTTCTATTTCCCATTCTGAATGTCATACATGTGCTCATATATCCTTCTTTTAAGCTTTCTCTCGGTCTTTCCAATATAAAAAGCCTGACATACTTGACACAAGGCTAAGTATATGAGACCATTGGTATCAGAATTTGAATAGCATTTACTTAATAGTTATATTTCTAGATGGTACCATTACTTCATCTTTGTTCATAATCCACTCACACTGGGAGCAATGACCACATTTGTATGTCCCAGGTTTGTTATTTTTTCTCCACACTTCCGTACTATGATTAATTTCTAGAATGTTTTTCAGAGAACTGGCATTTCTATAGACTACCTTTAATCTATCCTTTGGTATTTCCAAATCCATGAATGCCAAGAACCTATTCCACTCATTTTCTAAAATGCTACTAACCAAATTAGAGCTGGCATTATAGTCTATAACTAATGCCCTCTCAAAATTTTCTTCTTCATGTATTGTATTAGTAAAATCAATCAAAGTATTCTTACTCAGGATAGGTTGGAATCTTCCTTTCCTACCTGTAGTAACTTCTTCCTCAACATGTTTGAGCAAATACTCAGGGTAATCCCTTGCCTTAAACATTTTTCTTAGTAAATCAATTTCTTTTACAAAGTCATCATCATCAGAGGTCATTCTGCTCAATCTAATGTATTGCCCCTTCACAATGCTCTTCTTACAATATACAGATGACCACTGTTAAAATGCAGAAATGAGTTACAATAGGTGCTTTTTCTGAATACTTTAGATTTGCAAGCATTATCCTTTCTGTATATATCAATGTCTAATTATTCTAAATTGTCATGGCTAACTCTGTAAGTGAATTTCAAAAAAGTAGTACTATTATTTAAAAAAATAATAAATTCTACAATTTCATCTTCAGTAGATGTCCACAAGACACAAATATCATCCAGAAATCGTTTATATGAAATCCTGCAATTTCTATATATTGAATTTAAAACAAACTTTTCTTCCCACCTTGCTAGAACCAAGTTAGCATAGGTGGGAGCACAAATTGCATCCATAGCCACACCCTTTATTTGGTGAAAATATTCACCCTTGAAAAAATTGTAATTGTATTTTAAAACCAAGTCTGTTAACTGTAAAATCAGGTTACATTCATCATTGTTTAAACTCTTGCTCTTGTAAATTATTTCTTCCAAAAGCTCAAGGCCTAAGTCATGGGGTATACTGGAAAACAAATCAATAACATATATTGTTAAAAAGACTATTTCTTTTATGAATTCTTCCTGTTTAAATCCTCTCAAGAAATCCCAGGAATCTCTTAAAATGCTATTTCTCTTTAACCATAATGGTTTAAGTTTAGTATTTACAAGTTTAGCCAGGGGTAACGTTTCAGACCCCTCTGCTGATACTATAGGTCTCAGTGGTGGATCGGTGGGATTTTTGTGTGTCTTTGGAATGCCAAAGATGCTAGGGATTCTGGGTTTGTCCACTTTCAAAAAACTAAGAATTTTGTGATCTATCAAGCCATCTAAAAGCAGATCTTCCAGGACCATATATATTCTTCTATAAGAGATATTGATCTCGTTTTTAGATACACTTGAATACTTATCAGTGTCCTTGAGGATCTCATTCATGTTTGCCTCGTAGATCACATTATCCATTAAAATAATACCCCCTCCCTTGTCTGGCTTCATCACTCTTACATTTTTATTCATTCTAAGTTCAGTCAGGGTTCTCATTTCATCTAAGTTCAAATTTTGTTTAAACTTGGTTTTATTGAAATTCTGCCTGATCTGACTCTCTACCACACTTTCAAAATTCTTAATCTGTGGGTGCAGCGGTGGGTTGAAAATACTTTTCTTCATTAAAATTCCCAGTTCTAGAAATCTTTCTTGTTTAAAAGAATTTGAAAATTGATTTTCCTGGTAAAAAGTTTAATATCTAATAAAGTTTTTGTTAAATTACTCCTCTTTGTACGGATACATTTTGTACCTTTTGACAGTAAACTAAAATGCTCTTTCGTTAGGGTGGCGTCACTAAAATTATAAATACTAAAATTATCACCAATATACATAAAATTATTAAATTCATCCTGTTTAATGTTAAAATTTACCAAGTCGGGGGGGTACAATGTGATGTTAATACCTCCCCCTCCCTCTTCCTTTCCCTCCCCGAAAATTATGAAACTGTTGATGTCTTTGTTCCTCTTTGTTACGGATTCTCTCCTATCTACGTAAAGGGGGATAATCATTAAAGTCATCCAACTCATAAATTTGTTCATCTACACTGACACTATCATAATTTATATTGTCATCACCTACCTGGTTGAACCCATTTTCACCCCATCTAAAATTAGACTTTGGTTTTGGATAACTGTTATCATTTTTGTAATCACTTATGTCTCTCTCTAATTTCTTAATTTTTCTCCTAATTAATTCCTCACATTGTTTATCAGTTTCACTCCTAATATTGTCATATTTTTGCCTTTCTGATGGCATCATGAAAATGAGGTCATCTTTGATTCCTTTATTTAATGCCTCAATTTCTAATAATAATTCAACTTTAACTCTATTGTTTTCTTCAATCATAAATTTTAACATGTCCAGCCCACATCTGTTGAACAAAGCAATTAATTATTTATGAAAATTGCTCCCATTAATCACATTGTTTGGGAACTTGTATATTCTAAGCCCCTTGGGGACAATGCCCTCTAAAATACATTATTTTAAATAGTCATTTTCAATTTCAAGTTTTTTGAACCTGAACAACAATTTACTAAAATGTAACAGCTTATTTTTATAGGACTCTGTTATAGGACCTGTTTTGTTTGCCCTTTCTTTGAAATTTTTTGCATGACTAACCTGGAGCCAGTCCTTCAGTTCAGGTTTCTTTGTTATCCATTTGTTAAAGCCTGCCTCGTTCCCCTGTGCTGGTGGAATGTCGCTCGAATCTAAAGGGTTAGCGTTCTTTCCATTTTTACTCCCTCCAGTCCCAGTAGAAAGTCCCAGGCCTTTTAAAATACCAGGTGTTTGATTGAAATCAAAACTCGGATTTGAAGTTACAGTTTCCAAGCCATTAGTACCATCCACACGTGTGTTTACCACTATTGCTTCCTGGTTCCTCCCCTGTTGAATACAGAATGCCAAGTCAACCATTGAGCGGCTTAGTGGTGTGAGGAGGTCTATCAGCTGGGTCAACTGCCCAATGAGTTTTTTTGCTTGTCCAATTTCTTCCTTAGCATTCCTACCCTCCGTGTCTGCACTCGTTTCACCTTCCATAGCTCAACCAAACTTGTAATCCAGAAAGTGAGTAGCACGGTACCAAAACAAAACCTTGAACCTGAAACAGGTACCAGTACGATGAAACAATGAAGCCACAGAACAACCGAGGACATGAAATTTTATTAAACACTAAGGTTGACACGCTTTAAAATAAATGCACAAGCTAACAGTTGGCCAGGTTTGAATGAACACATTTCCGTAGCTCCCTTACTCAAGTTAAGATCAGCTAAATTATACATTATATTTTGCAATATAAATTTAATTTGGAATATTATTTCTTTCCAAAGAAGAGTTTTATCAAGTGTTTTTGATAAGTGTTTTTTCTTTCTATGTGTAAATATTAATAGGAATTTTTAGATCAAGGTTAATTTTTATATAACATACTATGGAATTTTTACTTTATGTGGTGTTATTAATATATACTTAGTCATCCAGTTTTATTCAACATTATAATAAATTATTTAATGTTTTAGTTACCTCCACTTATTTCATGATGTTTTTAGTTTAATTCAGTTTTTAATACAGCATGAATATGTATGTAATAAGCAAACACTCATTGGCCGGAATTTTAATGATGTCATGTCTATGAATGTTTAAACTGATGTATTTTTACCAGCCCACATCTGAAGAAGTATTTCTAAACGAAAACGTAAACTTGTTACGTTAATGTGCATTTATTTTAAAGCGTGTCAACCTTAGTGTTTAATAAAATTTTGTGTCCTCAGTTGTGCTATATAATACAGCCTTAATAGCAAAAATAGATAAAATAAAATAATACAAAATATAAGAATATACAGTTTGTCCATGGCTTAAGCATGTCAACATTTGCTGCATTTAATGCAGCATTATTAGTGGGAGTAAGCAGTAGTAGGTAGTTACCATTTATGGTCCACATGGGTATCATGACTACTACATATACCTCTGTGATACTGTACTGTTACCATTAATGCTGCACATAGGTATCATAACAACTACATATACCTCTGTGGTACTGTACTGTTACCAATAATACTGCATATAGGTATCATAATGACTACATATACCTCTGTGGTACTGTACTGCTACCATTTATGCTGTACTATGGTATCATAACAACTACATATACCTCTGTGGTACTGTACTGTTACCATTAATGCTGCGTATAGGTATCATAACAACTACATATACCTATGTGGTACTGTACTTTTACCATTAATGCTGCGCATAGGTATCATAACAACTACATATACCTATGTGGTACTGTACTGTTACCATTAATGCTGCGCATAGGTATCATAACAACTACATATACCTATGTGGTACTGTACTTTTACCATTAATGCTGCACATAAGTATCACAACTACTACATACACCTCTGCGGTACTGTACTATCATTAATGCTGCACATAGCTATCATAACTACTACATATACCTCTGCAGTACTGTATTGTTACCATTAATGCTGCACATAGGTATCCTAACTACTCTATATACCTCTGTGGTACGGTACTGTTACCATTAATGCTGCACATAGGTATCATAACAACTACATATACCTATGTGGTACTGTACTTTTACCATTAATGCTGCACATAGGTATCACAACTACTACATACACCTCTGCGGTACTGTACTATCATTAATGCTGCACATAGCTATCATAACTACTACATATGCCTCTGCAGTACTGTATTGTTACCATTAATGCTGCACATAGGTATCATAACTACTACATAAGCCTCTCCAGTAATGTATTGTTACCATTAATGCTGCACATAGGTATCCTAACTACTCTATATACCTCTGTGGTACGGTACTGTTACCATTAATGCTGCACATAGGTATCATAACTGCTACATATACCTCTGTGGTACTGTACTGTTTCAATGTAACATGTCAGTCACAAGTGTCATCAAGACATCATGTTCAAGGAGGTCATGCTCAGTCTTCTTACCTGTCAGTTACTCACGCACTTCCTTCTCCATCAGCAGTCACTGCCATTACTACAGTCTTACCAACAGAGCTCTCAACATTTATCAACAGAATTTGGAGCAAATTAAAAAATAAGGAAAAAGCCCCAGATTAGGGACACATTTTAAATGTTGGTACTATTGTCTTATATATTCACAAAATGATTCCCAGTTTTAGGAGGAATGGAAAAAATGTTGAAACATCAGGGGTGTCCCTACAAAATAGGAACAGTTGAGAGGTCTGTTCACCAACTCTACCACACTAGCAATGGTCAGAGTACATTGTCTGTTCTTGTTGCCATGCAGTCTGACAGGTGCCCCTGACTACACTTCTCTGACCTAGAACGGAAAGGTATGGCTCCCTACCAGCCTACCCATCCTGTGTCATCCAGTTTCCAGGCCCAGTAGTGTTTCAATGACCATATGGCTACTTCCAGAATAGTATGGCAGGGATTGTAATGTATAGTGTAGTATAACTTTAAGAAGTATCCATTGTACAAGCAAGTTATTTACTTATTTATGACCCATGCCATTACGCAGCAATAACTTTTCAAAAAATATTTACAAATACATTGCCTTCCTAGTTACATGGTTCTGTCTTGCCTTTCATCTGCTAACATGTTTGTAAAGAATGTAGAAACCTCACCTGTTTCCTTGGGGACAGTATCTTGCTAGCAAGTCTGGAATTCTCTTTTATGAATATTGAATCCAACATCACAGAGATCTGCCTGTTTCACTTATGAGTCATTGTCTGATTCCCCTTATATACCCACAGCAGCCTACTCTAGGTGCTGATAATTAGTTTGAGCCCCTACCCTTAACCGAATGCAGAACATAATGAGACACATAGTGAGGTACATAATTATTTTGCATTTTTTCACTAGTTTATTGGATATCTAGCTAGGCAAGTCATGTCAAACATTCACTGGAACATTATCTGTAAGAAGATCCAGCCTTGCTGTACCATGTATGAGGCCCACTCAGACACCATCTGCTAGGTCATTAGCATTATAAAACCTTACTTTCAGGAATCCATACCAGTGTCATTGTAATGATTTAAAAAACATCATTACTGTTCAAACCAGGTTAAATGACCAAAGACAAGGCAAAGTACCCTCTCAGCACCTTGATCTTGAGTTCCGGGAGCTATGAAGCTTATGTTTTTGTTCTGTCCTTTTCTTCTGTATAATGGGAAAAATGGGTTGTGGATGGATGGGTGGATGGATGGATGGATGAATGGCAAGGTAATCTGACACTTTTCAGACCGTTTCTCATTCTACAAGTGGCTCAATATGTTATATCCACTTTTTGAACTTGCTGTTTTGCTTTTTTTTTTCATTCTTAATTGTTGCAGCATGCAGCATTTGAATTGTGTTTTCTCAATAATTTCAGGATTTTTTTTCAGATGTACAGCAAAATATCAATCAATTATAAATATGCAATATTATAAAATAGATTTACACAGAATTTTTATTGGATGTTTTTGTAAAATGAAATCAGCATATACAACAAATTACATATATAGTCAGTATTTGAACTAATTTGAAATTAGGGCAGAGTATATGGCATTCACCCATTATCAACTGATTAAAAATCCCCTGAAAGGGGAAAATGTTCAGTCACAAACAATTGAAAATATAGCTACCCACATAAGCAAACCACACAACAATGTTTTCAGAGAAAGCCAGACCCCTCCCCTCACAACCCACAGACCCCCTTTAATGAAAACTACTAACAAAATGGTTGCTCAACCACAGAGAAAACTGGTGGGGTTGTCTTCAAAAAGACACTTACTTACACAGTAAACTGCATTATCTGACGTCTCACTGTCACGGTATTAAAGATGGGATATGTAATCAGGAAAAAGTACAGATGGAAAATCAGGAATAAGGAAATGATACCTCACTGAACAGACACTGGTCACTTGCAAGGTAATCATCACAGAGTAATGTCAGAGTTAGAAGAGTTAAAATTATTATTTTAATTGTTGCTGCTGTTCACACTGAAACTGCACTGGTTACTGCTCCTGATTAATTGTTAGCCAGCATCCAAAATTTAAAATGCAAAAATCTGATTGCTTAAATGTCAATTTATTTTTGCTTCTTTATTTTTGTTTTTGTGAATTTTGCCCAATGCTTACCAAACATCAACCTCCCTCTAATCAGACACAGTCAATCATTCCTTTTCCAAGGGATATACAAAAACTGTCTGATGTAGCAGTCATTCAGGTAGCTATGAGAGTGATTTGTATGCTTGCTGGCATCACAGCAAGGAGGACATTTTGTGATAGCCTAACCCAACTCCCTAGCATGGTGGGGGGGTTGGCAATACACATCACTGCAGAGGCTCAAAATGTCCTCCTACTTAAGTGTACACTCCTGCACAACCCTACCACTTCCAGGAGTGTTGCAGGATACCATAACAGCACAGAAACAAAAGTCTGAAGAACTGAGAGGAACAAAATTATGAAAAATATGTGTTTTCTACAAGCACTTACATGTTATATGCTTACTATGCACTAGCTCAGTACCTCTTGCACAAATAGGCAAGTGCTGAAACTCCCACTAACTTGATCTCTCATAACTACTTAGCTAAAATCGTCTTACCAGAATTCTAACTCTAACCCTAAAACCGTGTTCCTGCTCTCTATCAATGACTCCTTCTTTCTCCCTAATCATAAAACTCCCTTCTCAATCCCTAAACCTAAAACTTCCTTCCTACTCCTGAAACCTAAAACTCCCTTCCTGTTCCCTAAACCCAAGACCTCCCCACTCTCTAAACCTAAGATCCCCTTCCTGTTCCCTAAACATAAAACACTTTCCTGCTGCCTAAACCTAAAATCCCCCTCTCAACACCCCCACAGTTGCTTTGCAGAACTAATATTCAAGTATGAGTACAAGCAGCAATCTAACTGAGCTACAAGGAACTCGAGTTCCTGGTTTCGAGTCAATGGTTTTCAAGCACTTGGTACTTGACTGCCTGTGGTGCTCCCAAAATATAAGCATATTTTATTGATAACATGTCATGGCAGAAAAAAAAACTTTAGCCTTTATCCAAGCAGTCTTGTAGAGGATTAAGGCAGTGAGCTTTTAACAAGCTATTTTTTGTAGTCTTGATTAATTCCCTTACCTGGCACAATTGTGCAAAGGATAAAAATCCTGATTGTGCCCCAGATGACCTGTGTTTGACTAGTGGCACAGACGCGGGAGTGGCTGATTGTAGTGAATGGCTGACACTGGCTCATCAAAATTGGAAAGGGGGATGGAGGCATCCTGGCTCACTGCAAGCGCATCATGAAAAGCCAGACAAGTTAAATGCTGCAAGTGGTGAGTCACTTGGTCAGGAGGTTGTGCATGCCTGTAAGCACTCATGCACAACTCAAAGGCAGCCATAGTGGAGCTCACAAAAGCCACCAGAGGAGAAGAATTAGAGCATATCCACTCCCCTGTAGCAGTATGACATTTTACCAGCATACATAATCTCCTTACTGGCCCTGGACATGGGTCAGGTGGAGCTGTGGGGGGGGGGGGTTAAGGCAGGTCTTGTAGACATGAAGAATAAGAAGAGCAGCCAGTGGCAGCTGATCGTAAGCTGAGGAAAAAAAGATTAATTCTCTTACCACGCTGTGACATGGAGCAAGTCACTTTAACAGACAGTGTTCCAGGGCTGAATCTGAAAAAAGGTCATGTGGATCAGTGCTCTATCCATTTAAAAAGTACAACTAAATAAATAAATAAGCAGACCATAATACACAATAAGAAATCAGCCAAACAATATTACTGGAATTACATTACATAACTAAGAGATAATCATAATAAGACAACCTAACAAGACAACTTTAAGGTATACTTACAAATCAGAGGTCTAAAAGTACTGATCAAAATCAGTTGAATAAACTTAGACATGCTTCTTTTTCCTACATAATACAATGATTAAGTTAGTTAGTCAGTTAGTTAGTAAGTTATTTTCATTTATTTTCATTTGCCAACCTTGGTCAAATGCTGAAGCAAATGGACCGTTATCATGTATTCTGAATTAAAGTACTGTTTCTAGTATGACATCTTTAGAAAAGCTTTCCCATACACCTACAGTTCTATCTATGAAGAAATACTTCCTCACATCACCTGTGATCCATTTTCTCTGTACATTCACCATTACTTACCTTTGTTTTTCCTCACCCTTTTTCTGTATCACAGCCTCTAAAGAGGCCTCCCTCATTAACTTTAATAATTCTTTTGTAGTATTTAACATGTTTTGCTCCTATTCACATGAACATCTTGACATCCTACCTCCCTACCACCCTACCCAACATGTTCTTTTCCCCTTCTCATCTGCTTGTAGTCAGCTGTTATTGAGACAATTGCTGAGCTGTGCTGCACCATCACCTGTTGTGGTTCAGGTTTTTCTTATGTGCAATACTCGCATCCCTTTGCAAATGATGTTGCATTAGCAGGGCCTAAAAGATTGCATCATTATCATGTGCTTCCATGCACACAGTCTGGTTAGAATGTACTCACTATATGGCAGGCAATAGTCCTGTCCATGTTACTCTCATGAGTCAGTGCCCATTCTCCAATGAGTAGTACTCATGTACCAAGATCAGGCCACCTCCATCCAGCTACAATGTGCATGCTGACACTGACAGCTCACTCCCAGTTTCCCTTGGAAACTCTTTTAACTCCCAGGTTAACAAATCAATCGCAGACCAATGGTGTTGCAGTCAGAGATCTGTCCTTCTATGTATGTCACAGAGAATGCATTATTTAAACATTTGTATAAGGTATTCTTTCTTTCTTTCTTTCTTTCTTTCTTTCTTTCTTTCTTTCTTTCTTTCTTTCTTTCTTTCTTTCTTTCTTTCTTTCTTTCTTTCTTTCTTTCTTTCTTTCTTTCTTTCTTTCTTTCTTTCTTTCTTTCTTTCTTTCTTTTTCTTTCTTTCTTTCTTTCTTTCTTTCTTTCTTTCTTTCTTTCTTTCTTTCTTTCTTTCTTTCTTTCTTTCTTTCTTTTTTCTTTCTTTCAGGTATGCATAGTACATTCCTTTTGCCTGCTTTCATAGTTCAGTTCTCTTTTACGCAGCTCTGTTTTTGTATTCCTTCCTTGCACAGCTTTCATTCTGCAATGCCTTTGGAAAAGAGGGCCTCTAAAAATGTAATGGAACTTTGATGCTTGTTCTGTTGAGAATTGTAACTGTACAGATAGCTTCTAAACAACCCCATATCACAGACAGAAATCTCCAAACTAAAAACAAAATATTTTATTGGGGGCTCCAATGTGGGGACTGTACCCCACATCCCCATGTTGAAATATACTGACTCCAAGGTCACACAAAGTCAAAGTAAAGAGAAAAATTACTTTACAAATGACATTCTCCTTTTCTCTTCACATTGCAAGTTGTCCATCTTGAGTTAGCATTAAAAAAAGGCATCCATAAAATAATTGCACCTGGCCAAAAAAGTAGTCAATAATTCATAACTCTGGAAAAATATCCACAATATTGCAACTCTCCTCATCATGACACATAAAAAATTTTCATACCTCTCAACTGTACAGATTTTTGCCTTATATTTTTGGTTTGTTTCTCATAAAATTTTAGTTTTCTGGCAAATCATTGGCAAATCATTGAGGATTGGAGTCAGAAAATAATGACAGGCAATTGAGTTTCAGAAGTATTGAGTCATACCCTTCAGAAAATTCATACTAATGCAAAACATTTAGTTTTATCTACTTTTTAAGTTTGTAAGAGCAGTATTTAAAAAGTAGGTACTTTTCCATTATCAGGCAACAGCTCTAATCAGCATTAGAAATTCACGCTAATCCGAAATCTGTCATTCTATCAACTTTCTATGTTTGTAAGAGCAATATTTAAAATGTATCCATATTTCTGGGCCTTTGCCCCCCAATTATATATGGCTTTGTTCAAATTTCTGTGTCTTAGGGGTTGAGAGGTATGGAGCACAGAAGAGCTTCCCAAAGTGAAAGTGTTGTACAAACACGCAATGATACAGCCACTTCTCTCAAAGGTTGGTCTTCCGCTAATGTCACAAGTATCTGACTCTGCTGATTCAGGGTGTCAAAAGCTTGTTCGTGAACCAAGCAAGGTAAGTAATGGTGATTACGAAGATATTGGTGTAGGGGCTTTGTTAAGTCCTTATTAGTGATCATTTGTTGAAGGAAAATATGTTGTTTAGATACTGTAAAATTAAGGGAAATGATCTTCTGGTCTTGAAGTTGGAAAAGAGTAGCCACGTTTTTTTAAGGGGGAAGAATCACAATGTGCTTATTCAAGATCTTGAGGAGCATGGGAACTTATGGTGACTTATTTTCAGGATGTTTACAGCTGCGACTGGAAATATCTGTAAATGTGATTTACTACATGTCCTTATAGTTTAGCTAGGGAGCAGGCAGGGGATGTTTTACTGATCGCTTAGAGAAAGGTGCGCATCCTTTTCATATTTATGCACCAGGTAGAAACTGCTTTTGAGAGATGTAAAGAGAAGTTCTGGCTTACAACATTCATTAGATCACTGCAACAGTAGTTTAAGTTATATGAGCATATCCCGCAACAGCATTTTTTTTTAACATGTACTGTTGCACGTTTACATTACTGTAGTTTCATTAGCGGAGTTGTTTAGTAGTATCTGTTCGTACACATCTTTCATTTTATTATGGGTTGCTTAATGCATTTTTTGTCAGATCAGGTGTGTTTCGATATGCTTTCACTTGCTGCCTGTTGTGATACTGAATGACAGCTTCAGTGATGATTGAACAAATGCTATGTATGTTGAATGTTCATTCCTTATTGAAATTAAATACTGTCAGCTTACCGTATTCTGTTTTTTTATAACAAGCCATCTACTGGACCAACTTAATATGACCATGCACTGCCTTTTTGCAGTTTCAGTACATTGCTATTTAAATAAATAATACATTTGGTGATAGTCTGGAAGAGAGGTATAACTTTTGTATGAACCCAAGTGGCAGCAGTGTGATCTTTGTGACCGTGGGCTAACATTCCAAATGCTAATTAGAGCTATTGCCCTGATAACAAAAAAGTACTAAAAATTGTCCCTATTTTTAGGCCTTTGTCCCCCCATTATTTATGGTTTTGTCCAGCTTTCTTGCACTAACAGGTTGAGAAGTGTGAAAAATCTAATCTTCCCCTCACTATCTGAACATACAGACCAAGAGTAACTTCTCTCTTTCTACTGTTTATGCATACGTGTCCCAGAATCCCCAGTCAGTTTTCCTTAGGTCTTCTCACACAGATTGCCACTGCACTGTTAGTCCACTTCTTTTAATTATCCCAGTATACCTTTCCATGTTGTTTTACTATCTGTCTCTCCCTTCCAATTACCATGTGTCAGCTTAGGCTTTAGGGACTTACTGTACTTGCACTGATTCAAAGCTTCTACCTATGTGACCATTTTTTTGACAAAATCCCTTTGCAACCAATTACTATCAGAACTGTAGCATCAGCCTTGATGCAGATATTTGTTTTATCAGCAGAGGCATACTGTTCCTTCAACTCATTTTGTGACATTACGTACAGAGACACTGAATATGAATGGTCCCAGTAATGAACCTTGCATACATTAACTGCAACTCAGCCATTTGTCTCTATAAACTCTGCTGTTGTCTTATGAATATTGTTATTAAGTTACTTGTTAATCCACGATATCACTATGTGATCCACTCCACTGTTGGCTTCTTACATTGATAGTCAAAGGATTGTGTAAGACTGGTAGGACATGATCTTTCTATTCTGAATCCATACTTTGTGTCATGTACCCCGGTGACACATACGTACTCAGTAATTCTTTCCTCTTGGTTCATGATGCCATAATGTTTCCACTCTCTGTTGTAAAATAATGTGCTCCTCAGTTTTCTGTTGCTCTCTCTTTCTCACATTTTTGTGAAGTAGAATTTCATCTGTTTCTCCTGGCCTATGAATACAAACACTCCATCTTCCCAAGACATGTTAAACAGGCTGATTTTTATTCTCTAGTCTATCCTCCTAGTTTTTTTTTTGCTGTGTGTTGATCTTTTTGTTTTCTCCACTTTTAATTTTAATAACTAAGGTAGAATGTGTTTGGGCATGAACAGTTATACTGTTCCTTCCAGCATGAGTACTTCAGTTGTCAAGGCACCTCCCTGATTTTGTTTAGTAAATATTTAAAAGATAGGGACCAAGCTGTTCTTTTCCACTTCCTTTGTACTGTCCTGTCTGCACACACCCCCTTTGCTTTTTTAAGTCATGGAGTATTCCTTAGATTTTGTTTGCTCCCTAAAGCTGCTGTAAATGGGGGGAATCAACCTTGCAACATTCTTGATGCCGTGGTAAAGACAGATGAAACTGAATTTGTTACCTGCATATCTCACACACACACACACACACACACACACACACACACACACACACACACACACACACACACACTCACACTAGTAGAACAATGCCAGTCTTGAAATCAGTAAAAAACAATTGTAGTTTTCAATGAACATAGTTCATGACAAACTAAATACTTCAACCACTCATTTTATTGCAAACAAATTAAAGGCTAGTCTTTTCTATAAAAATCTTCTGCATGAGTTTTAGCTGTTTCCATAGCCTACAACTAGTCACAAACTGTTCAGATTCTGACTACCCTTGGTCACACCAAATGTGTGTGGTCACAACTGTAGTGACGAGGACAGGCAGTGTGCTGATGATGTGGTGTCGCAGTTGGCCAAGCTATAAGTAATCATAATTTAAAGGGTTCTCTCAGTACTTCGAGCATGCATTTAAGTTAAAAAATTGTATGTCATGCAAAATTCCAAACAGTTGAGAGGTATGACCTCAATAAGCAAGTTGCTAGAGCTGTCCACTTGTCTGATAACAGTAGCTGCATCACAAAGCCATGACCCTGGAGGGCACATGCAGCTCACTGCAATGCCATTTTATTACCACCCTTAACCTGACCTCTGTCCCAGCCCATACACTGTAGCCAAGGACAAAACTAGTCTAGCAGCACCTCCTCCCTATTCAGAATCTGTCATGAACAAATTGTGAAAAAAAGTACTAGAAAAGGGCAGGCAGCTTAATTTCTACCTAATATGTGGTAAAAGGGGTGCTACACATGCTTAAAAATGGAGCAGTACTTGTAAGAGCGTGTTACCAGTCAACTCAATTTACCAAAAGGAAAAGGAAAACATTACAAGCAGAAAACTGCAAGGGAAAAAAAATGTCTGTTACATAGCCACTAAGGCTTGAGATCACAATGCTGGGCTGACTGTTCCTGGCACTCCTCGCCCATATAATTACAAAGAGATTAATTGGGTAGAAGATCTTGGGTGAAGAATAGCTGGAGGTGACATGGTGGTTGATACTACTGTGTAGCAATGTTGACTGTTTTTAGTTTGGCCAAGTATATTGGTAATTTCTAAAATTACTTTACCATAGATTCCTCAATTTATGCAGTTAGCAGGTCTAAGTTAACCATTTCGCAAAAAATGGTTATGCTCTAATATATTACCTACCTAAATGTAATAAGAGCATTCGATCTCAGCTCCATGCTGTAGAAGGATGGAGCCTCGACTGTGGCCCAAACAACCCCAGCTTGATTAGCAGCTCAGGTGCTGGGAAACCTGGCTGGCATTTAGTGCAGGAGCTTATGGCCAAGAGATGTAGTTCCTCTGGTACAGGGATTGATTCACTGTGTGCTCACTTGCCTAGTGTATGATGTGGAGTAAGTCACTTAACCAGCATAGTTCTCAACCTTCCAACTCCAAAATGTGAAACGCTATTTCTCATAATGTGGAACAAACCCAAGCCACTAAACAGACGTGAGCAGCAGGAGCTCCTCCATCTATGTTAGCCCTTTCTGTGTTTCAATCCCTTTGCTGACATTAGCTTGACAATGTTCTGAGTCTCATCCTTTATACAGAGCATCACATCAGTTAGCCTTTGCCATACCTGTTTTATAGAACTATTATGGTTGGCCATAGCATTGACAACTCACACTACTTTCTGCCACATCTGTTCCTAATACATCTTATATGTGACACCTTTGCCCAGATGCATGCCTTGTGCGGAGGACTTACAGTAACACTTCTTTCTCTTCAGTGGTAAAGGTTTTCAACTGTTGTCTTTCTCAGTGGCTCATACCAAGCCCTGTACACATCTGGATTACATATGTTAGTCAGTGGACAATCTTGCCAGCTGGGGAAGTCATCTACTTTTGACAATTGTCTCCCTTTACCACAGCCTGCAGTCATTTGGTAGGTCTCTATACTGTTGTGTATAACAACCCTATGTATACTTTGCTGCAGTGGATATAGTCTCCCTACAGCCATATTGGCATCTGCCTATTGGTCCAGTGCATGACTTTGCACACCATGTTACATCTTCCTTTACACTGTGTTCCCATGCCCATACTTATTTATGGGGTCACCATGTCCATGTGTCCTATCCTTCCCCAAGTGTACTGTACCCATGGTGCTCTCCAGCACCTCAGATGGACATTGCAGTACCATGACAATTGTGCTATATTCCAATCATACATACCCCTTTATATCCATCTCACTATTACAGCCATCTGCCATAAGTGATGATTACAATGCTGGGATACATTGCCAGATGTTTTTTTTCTTCAGCAGATTTATATCCAATTACACTAAGTCATTATGTGAAATCTTGTGTTCCACAGATTTTGGTTTGTAAGCATTCACATGAAAAATGGCCCCCACACTGTGTCTAACTACTAAGGACTTTGTAGTGTGATATATTCTAATAAGGCAATTTGGAACCACTGCCTCTGAATTATATCTGGAATACAGTGAATTACCTACCCTCGCTGGTACCAATTGCCCTCTCCATGTTTCTACGGAAGCATGTGACCGATTGCTAGCTGCACTCGCTTTGGCTCTAGGGAAGCATGTGACTGATTGCTAGCTGCACTCACCTTGGCTCTAGAGAAGCATGTGACTGATTGCTGGCTATACCCGCCATGGCCATAGAGAAGTATGCAACTGATTGCTAGCTGCACTCACCATGGATCTAGGCAAGCATGTGACTGATTGCTAACTGTACTTGCCATGGATCTAGGGAACATGTGACTGGTTACTAGCTGCACTCAGCATGAGTCTAGGGAAGCATGTGACTGGTTACTAGCTGCACTCAGCATGAGTCTAGAGAAGCATGTGACTGATATGATTATCCACGCAGCCTACTTAAATCAGTATCACTGTTGCACTACTTTCATACATACATATAAGACTTAAGCAGATGAATACAAACAAGAGCAACAGGGATATTAAGCAGATGCATTTTGTGTCTGAAAATTAGCAGTTGTTAGGAAGTAGAAGTAGAGATCACACGGAATTTGTCATTTCATACAAAAAAGCAGATTCATTTCTGTGTGTAATGGAGCTGAGGAGTAAAAGTAGACAGGAATATATTACACTTAGAAGCAATGCGAAGTAAGTAAAAGGCAAAAGGAGTCAAGGAGGTAGTAAGTAAAGGGTGAGAGAGAAGTCATGGAGGTATTACTAATGCATTTTCCATTGCTAGACAGTTAAATGGCTTGGACTGTATTGTTATAATTGCATGCCAATGTAATTTTGGTGTCCTTACAAATATTTCTTACCATCACTAAATTAATTTAATGTTGTGTTTGATTAATACATATTTTGCATCTTCAGTTTTGCTTCCCTACACTGATTTGTTTCAGCTGTATAATTTTAGACCAAATGAATAACTTTTTTTAAATGTATAACTTATAGTGTTAATTGAAAGTCTGTGTTCTTGCTCTTGTCCCCATGTTATAGCTGAATAGGGTCTTTGGACCAATCCGCTTATCTAGTTAATAAACAACAAACAAATAAATTAAATAAATGCATACATACACGCATACATAAATAAAATTAAAACTCAAATATATTGAAAGTTAGATTATATTGTATTCTAACTGATAATGCATCACCAAAAGAACAAATAATCAAATATAAGATAGATGATCTGTTACTTAACAAAACAATAATAATTCCTTTAGCTAAAAGTTAGTACTGATGAGTACAGGAAGGAAAGGATGTCACTTACTTAGCATGGAAATATGAAGACTAGAAGTATACCTATATCATATGTTTAGTTTGAAAGTGGGTGAAACTAATTTTTTTGTTTCAGAATAATAAATTAAACAAGAATTCAAACATTTCTTGCAACCTTTGCAATAGTTAATAAGTTTAAAAAATTAATTGTATTCAAATAGTTTATTTATAAGCATATCTCAGGATGACATTAGATGTATAGGGTCTCACATGACAATTAAAAGTATAACAAATGATAAAATTGGGGTCCAGATGTTTTCCTATCACATTCTATAAATGGGGAAACCACCAGCTGTATGATTTAATTAGTTAATTACAGACAAATAATAGTTGCGAATTCCAGACAAAATAGCTAGAATGATATATCTATCAAAAGATTAAAAAATGAAGACCCAGCAGATTATAAGCCAATTTCATTATTAAATGCAGACATCACAGTTCCTGCAAAACAGTACCTAATACACCAGAGACAATTGTACCTGAACTAATTCAAGAAGGACCATTTGGATTTATACCCCAGACTGCAGATAATTGGTGTTCCTAGTTTTTAAAATGAAAAAAGGAAACTGATGATATCCGAGCAGGTGTTATTGTATATGACATCAGAAAAGCATATGATACAATCAGTTATGAATTCATGTTTGATTATCTTAACAATAGAAATGTTGATGACAGTTTCCTGACTTGGTTAAATGTGATATACAATAATCAACAAACAAATGTATTAAGTAATAATGTGACAGACAGTATAAAGATTAGTATGGGTATTAAACACAAGTGTACATTGTTATCTCACTACTTATATTAGTTACTGAAGAGCTTGTTTTAAAATAATGAAAGAAATAGATATAGCTTTTCAAGAAGAGAATGTTAAGTCCTGGTTTACATTATTTGCTGATGGTTTTATACTGGTGACAGATATGGTAGACAAAGTATCCACCCTGCCTTTGCTCCACCTCTTTTGGCATTAAAAGTAATCAATTTTTGTCCTGCACTCCTCACGTTTAAATGTCTACTCTTTTTGTGTCCATATTTAAAATGTTCACCATTTTGCTAAGTCAGCTACTTTCTTTACATATTTTCTGTTATCACCTTTTATATTACAATTAAAATCTCTCATTACAACCATTTTCATATTTGCCATACTTATCATCACAAAAGGATTATCTTTTCAAATAAGCCTACCCTTTCCTTCAAATCTGTTTAAGCATATAGCCATATTAACCTTAAAACTATGTTTTCCTATATTATATTCACTACAGTTGCCCTCCCTGCACTAACCTTATGTTTATCTAACACCTCCACTTTATCATTAAAAAGAAAAACAACTTCCGAACACCTCTCATTTCCAAAATTCCATATAATCTTATTCTCCATAACTTTTCATTTGCAGTTTATCTGAAACATATATTATGTCATGTAAACATACAATATCTGCATCTGTCATTGTACTATACCTATTATCACATACAATATCTGCATCTGTCATTGTACTATACATATTATCCTAACCCTGTCTGATAAAAATATTTACATTAATGGAAGCAATCCCTACATTATTATTTCACTTTCTTTTTAACCTTTGTGGGAAATTTTTTGAACTTTCTTTTCCCAGCCTTCAATCTCTGCCCTACAGATTTTTTTTTCAAAAGCCAGTTTTCATTCCCCTCCTCTTCTTCATTTACATCCTTGACTTGTTGCTCACATCCTTCATTCATATTTTCACATTCCCTTTCTGTGTCACAATTATTTTACTCTATTTTGTCTTGATTAACTTAGTTAAACTAAAAGTATCCTTCCTTCTTATGCACTCTGCATCTCGTTTTATGCTTATTCATAGTATGGGTCTCATCCTCACGTTGGTTACACTTCAGTTTTGTGCAGTTTTGTATTAAATGCACTATGTTTCCACAACAACAACATCATTTTGTCTGTCCCTGATACCTCAGGGTTCCCTTTGCACTAGAAATAAAAATAGCACCTAGTAAATGTATGACACTGTTTTCTTTTACACTTAAGGTAACTTCTGTTTCCCAATCCCCATTGCATAGACTCCTTTCATCCCTTGTTTTAAAGATATTTTTATATAGGTACAGCAGTTCTGCAAATAAGTATTTTCTGTCCATCAATAGTAATCTGTCCCGAACAGCATATACATTTTTTTATTTAAGTTCATTCGTTTGGATGAAAAGGCATTCTCATTCCAAAGATAATTATTCTTTTGCTTATCACATTCCATCATAAATGCTTGCAATTAGTTTCAAAAGTCAAGGCACAAAAATTCTCTTTTCCCAAATGTATGAATGACTTTACATCCCTCGCATCAAACACAATTAGCAGTAGAACATTATTCTTTCCTGCTTCATATTCTCACAGTTGTCCATTTCTTTCCTTTTTTGTATGTGTAATACAGTACCAGTTTTCTGCTCTCCCTTTGTCCTACCACAGATACATAAAACCTTTTTTCTGATTCTTTCTTTCCTGTAGATTCCTTGTCATCTTATTATTGTCCTGCCGTTCCTCTCCAAATACAGAATCTGACATCTCCCCCATGAAATTGAGTCCCTTCCCACCATCTGCCCCATAAAATTGAGTACCCTCCCACCATCTGCTGCATGAAATCGAGTACCCTCCCACCATCTCCCCATGAAATGCAATCCCTTCCCACCATCTCCCCCATGAAATTAAGTACCCTCCCACCTTCTCCACTCATGAAATCAAGACCCCTCCCACAATCTCCCTCCATGAAATCGACCCTCCCACCATCTCTCCCATGAAATCGAGCCCCCTCTCAGCTTCTCACCACATGAAATTGAGTCACCTCCCACCATTGCCCCATGATATTTAGTCCCCTCCCACCATCTCCCCCATGAAATTGAATACCCTCCTACCATCTCCCCCATGAAATCGAGCTCCATCAAATCATCTTCCCCCATAAAATGGAGTCCCCTCCCACCATCTTCCCCCATAAAATTGAGTCCCCCTCCTGGATCTTTTTGAGTTATTATTTGGGTCAAAATACCTCATCCTTCTAACTTCATAATATTCACAGCTTCTTTTTCCTTGGTGTCACAAAAGGCAGCTAAACACCTCCTATTTGTAAAATACGCACCTTCCATCACATTTTCTCCATTTCTGATCCTCCTTGCCATGTCAACAGCTTTCTGTTCTTCTACTTCTTGGATTTTATCTCCCCTACTTCCACCACTACATTCTCCTCCATGGTACTGCTTCTCCTAGATGCCACTATATTAGCAATGGAAGCAATGGGATTCTCCTCCCACATCAAACAGAGGCAGGGACATTCCCTGGTGTCCTGGCCAAATTACCACTAGCTTGTATGAATACAACATTGGTTCTCCAATGAAAATAGCCCATGTCTAGATAGACTAACCCAGTTACCAAAAATAAATAAACTGAATTGTTCTACTGTAGGAGATCAAGAATTAAGTAAATTATACAAGCTATAGTGCATTTCTTTGTGCCAGTCCCAAGCCTGGATTAATGGGGAGGGTTGCGTCAGGAAGGGCATCTGGCATAAAACCTCTGTCAAATTACTTATGCGGAGAATATTTCATATTTCCATACCGGATCGGTTGAGGCCCGGGTTAACAATGACCACCACCAGTGCTGTTAGCCAACAGGGTGCTGGCAGAAATTAGGCTACTGTTGGCTGAAGAAAAAGAGGAGGGGGAAGGCATGCCCAAAGTCAGGAAGAGAGGAAGAAGGTTAGGAGTGTAGTAGTGAGGGTAGGAACTTTGAATGTTGGCAGTATGACTGGTATAGGGAGAGAGCTAGCTGATATGATGGAGAGAAGGAAGGTTGATATATTGTGCATGCAAGAGACCAGATGGAAGGGAAGTAAGGCCAGGTGTATAGGAGGTGGGTTCAAATTGTTCTATCATGGTGTGGATGGCAGGAAAAATGGGGTAGGGGTTATCCTAAAGGAACAGTATGCCAAGAGTAATTTGGAGGTGAAGAGAGTGTCTGATAGAGTGATGTTTATGAAGCTTGAAATTGATGGTGTAATGATGAATGTTGTTAGTGCATATGCTCCACAAGTTGGGTGTGCAATGGATGAGAAAGAAACATTTTGGAGTGAGTTGGATGAAGTGGTGGTGAGTGTACCCAAGGGTGAGAGATTAGTGATTGGAGTGGACCTCAGTGGGCATGTTGGTGAAGTGAACAGAGCGTATGAGGAAGTGATGGGTAGGTATGGTGTTAAGGAGAGGAGTGCAGAAGGTCAGATGATTGTGGATTTTGTGAAAAGGATGGACATGGCTGTGGTGAATACGTATTTTAAGAAAAGGGAGGAGCATAGGGTGATGTACAAGAGTGGAGGAAGATGTACACAGGTGGATTATATCCTACATAGGAGGGCCAGTCTGAAGGAGATTGGAGACTGTAAAGTGGAGACAGTGGAAAGTGTAGTTAAGCAGCATAGAATGGTGGTCTGTAGGTTGACGCTGGTGATCAATAAGAGGAGGAAGAGTGTGAAAGCAGTGCCAAGGATTAAATGGTGGAAGTTAAAAAAGAGTGATTGTGAGGTGGAGTTCAGGGAAGAGTTAAGACAGGCACTGCGAGGCAGTGAAGAGTTACCGAATAGCTGGGTAACTACAGCAGAGCTAGTAAGGGAGACTGCTAGAAATGTGCTTGGTGTGACATCTGGACAGAGGAAGGAGGACAAGGAGACCTGGTGGTGGAATGAGGAAGTACAGGAGAGTATACAGAGGAAGAGGCTGGCGAAGAAGAAGTGGGATTTTGAAAGAGATGAAGAAAGCAGACATGAGTATAAGGAGATGAGACACATGGCAAAGAGGGAGGTGGCGAAGGCTAAGGATAAGGCATATGGAGAGTTGTATGAGAGATTGGACACTAAAGAGGGAGAAAAGGACCTGTACCAATTGGCTATACAGAGGGACAGAGCTGGGAAAGATGT
>NC_056725.1:1597304721-1597492221 GCF_019279795.1 Protopterus annectens | reverse complement strand
CTGTAAGTTCTGATTCCATGATGACACCTTAAATTTATACGTTTGTGCCGCTAGGGATTTGGTCCATTTGGTAACTTTTTCCATCACTTCTCTTCTGCTTTTTCAAATGGACCAGAACAAGCCTCTACAGTGGGTGGAACTTTGCTGTCCATTTTTTTTGAAATGCACACCAAAGCATAAAAAATTGGTGCCCAGATATCTTAATATTGATGGGCTAACAAAAGGCATACATTCAGAGTGAACATATCTGGGAGGAGGGGCGGATGGTGTCCTGCAGCCAAAGGTGATGCTTCAAAGATGTTGCATAACTTTTGCCTCTTACATTGAGATGCTGTGGTTACCAGGTATCCTAGGACAGATTTCTATGCAGACCTACAAACCCCCTGAGTTGATGTGCTCATGAAGTCCAATCCATTGGGATAACTCAACTGAAGAAAGCTCTGGTTCTGGATGCCAAGTCTAATTCATATTGCTTGGTAAAGGCATGGGATTGGTAGAGCAAGGGGCAACAACCCAAATCTTCCGTAAAGGAACATAATGGGACTCAAAATTAGGTGCTTGCAACAATCCAGTCAAAGTCTTTGAAGGTGTGGAGAGTTTGTTAAAAAAAAAGCTATTCACTTGAACAAGTACTAACAAGTGCACTCTCTGCTCTCCTTCCCTTTGGAAAAGACTAAAAACAGTTAGTAACTCTTCCTGCAGCTGATGTTGTACCTCAGTTGTCTGTGAACATCCACATGATGCATAATTTATTCCCCATTATTTAACTGTAGCTAGATGTTAATGGACAACTTAAGTTTTGAATAGATGTAGTCTTTGAAATAAATGTTTCTTTAATCCATGGAATGATTTTAGCTTTGTGTGGGACTAAACCTGCGTTGGTCAGAAAAGGCCCAATCTTCTAGCACCCATTTGGGTGAAACTATAATTACCAAAAATTGTCTTCCATGTAGAAAAAATAAAAAATAATAATTTTGTCAAATTTTCAAGCTCAAAAATTTCAGCATATAATTATGGTCTCAGGAAGAGGCTAGATCACTTACCTGAGGTCTTAGCAAAAAGGTGCCCCCTAAAAAAGAACTTGAAAAGGTCTTATACAATTTTACTCTTAATAAAGTTAAAGTTTAATCATCTACTATAGTTTGGAAACTAGATATGGCTGAAATATACATGTCTGACCATAGAATAACTAAACCACAGATACAAAAGGTATCAAAGATATTTTAGTTCCAAGACTGTTTGTGCTTGATGTAGGGTCCTGTTCTCTCTCATCCATTGCAAATGTTTCTCCATTTATCTGCATGTGTTCTTGGGTAGAGGACATTTAAGCAGCCCTTGAAATGGACTGTCTGTCATAGGTTCCTCCAAAGTACCTGGCTGTTAGGCTAACTTGTAGCAATATGGGTGCCTCAGAATGAACAGTTTAGACAAGCTATGTCTCATCACCAGTATCAGAATGTATTGAGCAGTAACATCTTCATTAGAAGTAAGAAACAACACTACCTGGCCAGTACAGAGCTATAAGAATCAGTCACCTTCACTCTTTCTGCTATTCATAACAGTTTGGAGTTTAAGGCATTGTTGGAAGGGCATACATGAGACCACTAGGTCAGACAATCACCAAGGTTCATAGGTTCATAGGTTCATAGGTTCATACTAGGCTATCTGCCCTAGGGCATTTATAAGCCTAGCCAGAGTGTGTTTGGCTTTCGCCACCCATTTTAAATTAATTTTGCTATGCCTTTTTTTGAGGTTAGTATACTGTGCCTCTGTCTAACAGTGACACAGAAGTGATAGCCGGGGTAAACCTACGATCTCCCATCCACTCATCAAGATTCCTCTTGAAGACAGTCAATGTGGGACTCTGCCTAACCTGGACTGGGATTCTATTCCAGAGTGAAGGGAGCCTCTGGGTTATGAATCTGTCCCTCCAGCATGTCCTATTTATTTCAGTGCTGAGGTTCAAGTCTCTTGAGTGCGTAGCTCAATGGGATTTGGATTTTCTGAGGTGCAGCATGTCCATTAATTCCGGGTTGGACATGGCTTTATATGTCAGGCACAGATCGCCTCTGAGCAGGTGGTATGCCACTGAGTAGAGCTGGAGTTTCTTTAACCGGGCAGCATATGGCATCTGTTTGAGCCCTTTGATCCTCTTGGTGAGGTACTTTTGGGGTCTTTCCAGTTGCTGCAGGTGTCTGGTAAGGTACATCCCAAAAGGGGCATTGTACTCAATTATGGGCCTGATGAGGGATGAGTAAAGAGGCACGATGACCTCCCCTGATCTAGATGTGAATCCCTTCATGATTAGGTAGGCTATATAAAATGTTTTTCTAACCACTTTGGCCACGTGGTTGTCAAATGAGAGATTGCTATCAACTTGGGTCCCCAGGTCCCTAATGACTTCTTCTGTACTTAATGGATTACCACCTATGTGGTAATTTGTGGGCACTTTGTTTTTGCCAAAGGGATGACTATACACTTTTGGCGTTTAGCTTGAGGCCATGGCTCTGGCACCAGTTGTCTGTTTCTATGAGGCCCTTTTGGAGGATGCTTGTGTCAGCTGGAGAGTTGATTATGGCGCCCAGTTTGCAGTCATCTGTGAACTTGGTCAGCCACAGTCCTTCTGTGTTGGCCTGTACCTCCGAGAAATATATACCGAACAAGAGAGGTCCCAGGACTGAGCCTTGTGGGATGCCACTTGTAACTGGTTTGGAGTCTGACATGGCTCCAGCAATTCTAACCATGTGGGTTCTGTCCTTGAGCCAGTTTGCAACCCATCTAGTGACATAGGGGTTTATATTTAAGCTGGTGAGCTTATCTATAATGCCCAAGTGGGGTATTGTATCGAAGGCTTTTGCGAGGTCCAGGTAGGCTGGGTGGACCACCTTGCCCTCATCAATGGACTTGGTGACTGTTTCAAAGAAATCAACCAGGTTTAAGAGGCAGGATCTGCCCTTAACAAAGCCAAACTGGGTAGGATCCAGTGTCTGTAGGTCCCCAATATCTTTATTTATGAGGTCCATGATGATCCTTTCCATAGCTTTGCAGACCAAGCTAGTCAGGCTTATGGGGCGATAGTTTCCAGGATCCGTTGAGGCACCATCTTTGTGGAGAGGGACCACTGTTGCTGTACGCCACTCTTTGGGTACATATCCTGTAGTAAGGCTAAGATTGAACAGTAGTTTTATGTTTGGGTTTAGCTCTTCTTGGAGTTCATGTAGGATGCAGCCGGGACACCATCTGGTCCCATTGATGCTGTTTTTTGCTTTGGAGATGGCGGCTCTTACCTGAGCATCTAAGATGTCAGGGGGGCAGCACTCTGTTGGGATAGATATTTGCCATTTTGGTGGGGGGGGGGGTTTGCACTGAACCTGTCAGCTAGGATGTTGGCAATGTCTGTGGGCTCGGTGTATTTTTGTCATTTTGGACTAATTCTGAGCATATCTGGGAATTCCCACCCAGGTTCCTAACATAACTAAAGAAAGCCTTGTGATTATCCTTAGTGTCCTGTGCAATTTTTCTCTCGAAGCTGGCCTTAGACGATTTTATGAGTGCCCGTAGTTTTTTGCTAATACTGATCAGAGATGCCTTCCCTTTTTGGGATTTTGCTCTATCATGTAGTAGCTTCCTCCTTCTGTTGTATAGTTTGTTTATGGCTGGGGTCCACCAGACAGGACGTCTGCCTTTGGAGGATTGGGTCTTGGTTTTATTTGAGATTGCATGATCCATGCATTCCTGAAGGTGTTCATAGAATGCGTTTATAAAGGATTCTGCGGTCTGGGCCATATTTTCCACAGGCCTGGGGGCTTTGAAGGATTCCACCTTGGTTTTGAGGTGTGAAATTTGCTTTAGAGAAGTTTTTCACTGTGGTTTTCTGGGCATGGGGTGGGGTCGGGATGTGAATATCCAGTGAGATTAGTTTATGGTCTGATCTTACCAGTGAGGGATACACTTCTGGTCTGGAGCATAGTGTCCCCATGTTGGTGATGATCAGGTCCAGTATGTTTTCCCCTCTTGCGGGAGTGGTAACAAGTTGTTCCATAGCATTTGAGTTTATAAATTCTAGGAACCTTTGGGCTAGGGTATTGGAGCTAGAGTAATGCTCCCAGTCTATGTTTGGGTAGTTGAAGTCGCCCAATATAATGGTGTTTGGAGAGACCTTCATATTTTCCAGTATTCTCAGGAAGGCCGAGTGGGGTTCCTGTGTTTGGGAGGGTGGTCTGTAGCAGGCTATAAACTGGAAGGCAGTTTTACCCACTGTTAGTTGCACATGGATAGTCTCTGATGCTTCGTGCTGTGCCACCAACCTGGAGGTGTGGGTATCTTTGACGAATATTGATACTCCCCCTCCTTTTGTGGTTCGGTCCAAGTTTTGGGGCCAAAAAGCATGGTATGAGGTATAACCTGGTAGTGCTGGGGTGCTCTCAGGAGCCTTGAACCAGGTTTCTGTTACTGCACAGATATCAATGTTCTCCATGCTAAGGAGAGTTTTGAGTGCATGCATCTTGAGGTTTAGACTTCTGGCGTTGAGTAGCATTACTCTTAGTTTCTTATCTCTTGTGATACCTATGGAGGTGGGTTTGTCTTTTGAGCCTTGCCTAAAAAGGCACTATGGGGGTAGCAAGAGCCTTTGCCAATATCTGAAAGCCCAGGGGTGACAGGTGCAAGCCCTCCCTAGCAAAGCATCGTGGCTTGTCGAGCATGTCATCCCAGGCTGACAGGCATTGATCCCTTTGAATGACACCAATACTTAAGCCAGTTGTTGAAATTGATCATCTTGTCTTCATATTGTGGCATCATTCTTGGTGAGGGTAAGATGCTACTCAAGGTCAGGGTCATACCGGCCTGGGCTACATGCTCAGAGAGCTCCTCTATGTCTCTTTTCATGTAGTCCAGGGAGGTTCGTCTCAGGTCATTCACACCAGCATGGACAATGACTGAGTCATATTTGTACTTGCCTTGGAGTGACCTGAGTGCTTGTGTTATGTGGTGGATCCTAGTGCCCGACAGGCAGCTCACCATGACCTTCTCCTTGTTCAGCCTGGTGAGTGGGACGTCAGTGTGCCTGGCGATAGAGTCACCTATTACAAGTGTATCAGGTGTGTTGTTTAGCCTTAAGGGCTGTGACTGTTTGGCACACTGGCTTTGTGAGCTATGTGTTGCAGGTGTTTTGTTTTGGGGTAGTGGTTGCTTGGGTGTCTGCTTTGGAGGTCTCTGCTGCTTAGGCAGATTTTTATTTAGAGCCTCCGAGTATGTTTTTGTGTGTTTATGTGTTTGGTTTGTTGTCGTGGTAGGTCTATGTGAGACTGGAATTGTAGTGAGTGTGGTTTCCTTCTCCTCCTGACTGGTTACGCCAGTACTGAGTTGAGAGAGCTTAGCCTCCAGTTTGGCTATATGGTTGCATCTCTCACATGTGTTGGAATTTGTTGGGAGGAGGAGAGGGTTGTCTGTGTACATGAGGCAGTTGTAACATTGCCTCAAGATTCCCAGATTCACCAGCTGGACCGGAGAGGAGATTGACAACTGACCTTTGGACATGCTAGAATAGTATTGGGAATTCCTTTATAATTGAAAAAAGGGCCAATGGGGAACAAGGTACTCAAGGGGAGTTTGTGAGGGTGTAGTGCTTTTAATTTTTTAGAGCTGACATATAATTGCTTTAGTGAGCAAGTGCCAGGTAACTTAAATGCAATGTGTTACAGGTAACTTAAATGCAAAAACGACAAACAGTAACTTTCTTTCAAGTGAAACAAGGAAATAAGTACAGTAAGCAATGCAGATATCACTAGGGATCCACAGAAGTGCTAAAAGGCCACGTTTTAGGTTGAATTAGCATTTCAGGGAAATAAACAAACAACAAGCATACAAACAAAGCTAAATTCAGCAGGCCTGGATCTAGTCTATGCTACAGCAAACAAGGTGTACCAATTTCAGTAAGAAACAGTTAAATATGCAGGCACTATAAGCCTTTAACCAGAAATTCCCAGCTCAGAAGGGTAGAGTCCAGCCTCTCCTCCCACAAGAGTGCAGACCACGATCCTTCTTAATGTAAAATAACTGGCCTGAAGCCCAAGTTGCTTAAACCAGAACTAATACACTTTTAGAATAACAGACACTGAGCCCTCAATCAGCAGTTCTCAACTTAGAAGGATGTAAGCTACCTGTCCTGCCACCACAGTGCAGGCCACAAACCTTCCTAATGTAAAACAACTGGTCTGAAGCCCAAGTGCTTAATCCAGAAGACTTAGAAATGATAGCTACACGTTAATCAAGTTACTACCAAGCAGTAATAAATACAACTGAATACTTTAAAGAATGCCTGGATTAGTGCTCAAGTTATACAAACAAAGCTAGATTCAGCAGGCCTGGATCTAGTCTATGCTACAGCAAACAAGGTGTACCAATTTCAGTAAGAAGCAGGTGACTTGGAAGGTTCCATCCTTTCAAGTAAGTGAGGAAATTAACGTTTTTGCCATTGTGGTTTGTTAGAGGAGTGGATAGGTCTCTATTAGTTGTCCCATTGTTGAAAAGGGTTGTAGCAAATCTTGACTTTGAGGGATCTTTCTTAGGCAGTAAGGCATTTGTGCCTAGGCTTTTCTACTTCCAGCCCTAAATCAACTCCCTTCAGAATTGGAAGGAGCCTGTTCCACTGTGTATGGAGATGCTTCACATCACTGTCATAGTGTGTCTGTCAGAAGGGAGATCTACTACTTGAAAAAAACGTGTAGAACTGTAAAACCAAGAGAGTGCTCATCTCCATCATGTTGGAAGCTGGAAATTCTCCCCATTGGAATAAAATACCAGATAGAGTAGTGCAATAAATAGGCTCCCAACCCTGCAGAAAGGCATCTGTGGCAGCCTGCATCATCAGTGAATTTGCATAGCAAGGACTGACCCTCTAGGATATCTATGGGATTTTTCTCATTAAAGTAAGGCTGTATGGCAGGTCTTGATAAATAGATAGATGGCTGGATGGCTAGACAGACAGACATACCCATCAGACAGAGAGATAACGTATTTTTCAGAATACAGTGTTATTTACCTAGATAGCTAGACAGCTAGATAAGTAGACAGATAGATAGATAGATAGATAGATAGATAGATAGATAGATAGATAGATAGATAGATAGATAGATAGGTAGATCTGTCCCAAAAAAATCACACTTGATCCCTGTGAATAAAATTACAGACTTACACTGATTTGCTGAAACTTTACCATAATGCTTAGTGGTAGTAGGTGTCAGAGAGATGGCCTTAAAATTAGCTGGCCTGTCTGGAGCCGTACAGTATTTTAGCACGATTGTAATAACTGAATGAGTGGACTGTGCATTAATTTTTCCATCTGTGTTAATAAACAAAAAATAATCTCATATGTGGCAACAACTGGTCTTGCATGGCAGCATACAGGTCAATCATTATTTCATCTGGTCTGAAGCTTTTTGTTTGGGAGAGCTGATAAAAGCATGTTGATATTTTCTTCTCTTGCAGGATTGTTCTGATCTCTTGCTTGTTGTGGTGGTAGGATTAGAGAGTTAATTCTGTCAAGGTAGTTATCGATTATTTCTGGGTTAGGAGGGGAGTTACCAGCATACAGATGTTTGTAGAAGTAAAACATTAACTGGTTTACCTCTGTAGAATGTGTTCATGTACCCCTTTGATTCTCTCTAAAGTCTTTCAGTTCTGTAGGCCACAAATCAACCTGTTTTCTCCTGGGCCTAAGCTGATGCTACAGCTACAACAAATTTCATATTAGGAATGAAACTTTTCCCTGTTCTAAGGCAACTTTGGATTCATTTAGGAGTAATGCAATGGTAAGTGAGAGATAGGGTACTGTTAGAGAGTATTTGCCAAGAGGGAGCTGAAAGAATTAAATTGTTGTTGTCTTGTTTTGCTTTGTGCAGTAATTTCTGATTCAGAGGAAAAGGAATTAAAGCATAAATTAAGATTTGAGTCAATACAAAGGAAAAGTATTCATGTTCTACTCTGTCCTGTGAACAGTGAGAGAACAAAACTATCTTGACTTGATTGTTGTGGTATGTAGCATCCAGATATAATGTTTATAAGGTTATACACTGATTGCTAATTTTTGTGCTCTGTTTATGCTGACCAGAAGAGGTTACCCTGGCAATTTTGTTTAGGACATTGCCAATGATTAGAAAAAGGGAAATCGGAACATACTTTTTGCTTACTGTCCAACAAGAATGGCCCCACTGGAGCAACCCAGACTGGGAGACAGGAATGTTTCTCAAGAGCTTTCATTCTTCCTTTTAGTGTTGACTTCTATGATATCAGGAACATTATATGTAGATTATGGGACATGTTCACTATTGACAGCAATGTTCACTCAGTAGTGGGAAACAAGCCCACTATAGTTTACAAGAGGGAAGTTAGTTTAAAGGGCCTAATAGAAAGATACTCTTGTGCACCCACACCGGGTGGTTGCTACAAATGCAGGAGATGTAAACAGTGTCCAGCCATGTTTCAAGGTGAGGCTATCAAAATCACTGGTTATGGTATGGTAAAACCTAGGAAGAGATACTCCTGTTACTCAAAGGGGTGGTGTACATCGCAGTGTGTGACCTATGTAGCAGTTTCTATATTGGTAAGAACAAAAGAGCACTGAGGCAAAGGGTGTATCAATGCCTGTATGACATCAGGAATAAAAACACAAACAGTGCTTTGTACAAGCACATTTGTGGATGTCCCACACAAACTTTTAAGTTTGGGGCCATAGACCATATTGACCTAGGAGCAAGAGGGGACCAATGGATGAATGGCTAGAATTTAAGGAATTGACATGGCAGATTAAAACTAATGCCTGCCAAGTACCATATCTTAATGACAGAATTTCCTTGAGTTCTGTTTTAAAATTAAAATTTATGTACTTTTTATATGTTTATCAGTTGTATTATTTGCAAGAATATCAAGTTTTAATAATATTTATTAATTTTGTATAATGTTTGTTTTAGAGAAAATGGTGTAAGTACATTGACCAATGGCTAGATGGGGTGGTGTATATATGTTTGTCATGATCATGTGATTTTATTCTGATGAAGTCTGAAACTTGATGAAAAGCGCTTTGCTGGTGGTCTGTTCTGCATGCTTCTTTCATCTATATATATATATATATATATATATATATATATATATAAAATCACAAAGAACTTCAGGAAAAAATGTTGATCTCTTTGATCTAAGGGTGCCCTCTATGTTACACTTTTAATAATGATTAATCCACTTGTCATAAAGCTTAATATCTTCATTGCAATAGTGTTTCTGAAACAAGCTGCATTTATGGCATCTCAGTACATTCTATTGCATGACACTATTGAGTTGTTTACAAAATCCATTTGACTGGAATAATTTTTTTGCCAAGAAGAAAGATGACTCCAAAACTTACCTCCTAATAGGTTTGGGAGATGGAAAAGGATATGAAGAAAGTTGAAGTTATTTTGAAGATTCTTGATCATATCTTCTTTTTTCTGTGGAACTCAAATTGTTACTGAACATTCTAATAGAATAGCTTCTGGCATTCATGCAACTTTGTTAAGGGTAAAGTGGATTACTGGAAAATGTCTTTCTAGCTGGATGCTTCCTTTTGTGGTGCTTCTGTTGGAAAAAGTGCTGAGAAGATCCTTTCCTATAAAGTTGTTTCTTACTGGGCATGTAAATCCAGTTTACTATCACTTGATATTATTGATGTTGACTAAAACTGAAATGTTTGAAGAATCTGACCTAAAAGTAATTTGAATTAATATCCATTTAGGTGAAAACCTACCTGACTGAAATTCCATTTGACTGAAACCTCATTTCACTGATTTCAAAACTCATAGAAAATATTCTACATAACAAAATATAGCATAAAACAATTTTTTTGCACGGACATCCCAAGAAGGGGCCTTCACCCTCTACACTCCCCTTAATTATACATACTTACTCCATGGCCACACAACCATGGAGAAAAGAAAAAAGCAACATCCATGGGGAATCAGTGTTAGCACACAAACATCTATAAATTTGGAGGTGCAACATAATGGGGGCACTGCCAGTCCAGACATAATCTTCTCGACTCACTTCCCTAGCAAATCATATCCGCAGAAATGGCACCCTCACTTACTACTTGCACTTCTACACTATTCTATCAGTTGTGAATCAGTGAAATGAGGTTTCAGTCGACTGGATTTTCAGTCAAATGGGTTTTCAGCCAAATTGCTTTTCAGTTAAGTTGCTGCAACCATTTGAGTTTCAGTCAGCTTAAATCCTTTAATTCTGTGGAGCTGGGAGAACATAAATTTGTTTAAAACAATATCTAGTTTTAACCTTCTTTTCTAGATCAAAGATAGTATCATCTTCTGAGTGACTAAATAAAATTATTGTGTCACATGGGCTTTAAGTAATTTAGCACTAACATCTTCATTACAAGATTTAATTTAAGCTGTATAAGAGAAAACTCCTTATATGGTAGTGTTTCTTAAAGACATTTCAGGGTGTTACTACTGTTTTACTCACTTATTAAGTTATTGGCTATTTAATCAGTTAGCTAGTTGACTGAGAATATCTGACTGAGATGTACTATTTTCAGTGGAATCCTGTGGAAATTGCTCCAAAACAAACAGCAGAAATAAAATAAATACATAATAGATATAAGTAGTACACAGGCAACTGATTCATAAATATGACTATAGACAGTGAAATATACAGGTAATATTCACTCACAAACAAGACATAAAAAACAAAAAAGATTCATATTGACTTGCTGAAGGTAGTTTCAGCAAATATAAAAAAATTCAAAAAGTGTTCAAAGAAACTACCTTCAGTGAACATCCAAGAAAAGTATTTTTGGAGGGGATAAGCCCCACTGTACTTCCTCTGTGGGGGGATATATGCTATACCTCCAAACTTATATATGCCAACTCAGAAGTCACACAACAGTGGAGAAGGAGGCAAACGTCACAGTCAATTAATGCAGTTTTGACAAATTTACTTCTGATTATTTTATGTTTGCTAAAACTACATTTGGCAACTGAAAAAATAATCAGATGCACATATTTATTAGATCTGTTATAACAGACTATTGATTAACTCAGCAAAGAGTACTATTATGGCTCATAACAGAAATTATTCGATATCCTACCTTTAAATGTGAAAGGAAAAAAAATGGTTTTATATTAACACAAGTTACCAAGTAAATGTACATAGGTATTACACTAGACCCGTCACTAAGTTTGGCAGAACATATTAATAACATAATCAGCAAAGTTCTAGTTCAACTAAGACTATTTTATAAAATATCACATCTACATTCTACCACTGCAAGACTTGCCTTAGCAAAAGCATCTTCATACCAAAAGTTGAATATGGTTCCCCCTTAATCACTTTTCATTCTAGTTCAAAGACAAATGCAATTCAAATGACATTTAGCCTCATGCCTAACAACCATACCCACCACTGTTTTTTACCTGTTAAAATCAAATAGCTACCAGTCACAGCAGAGTCAGTTTACTTCTTGGAACACAATAAAATAAAAAGAAATAATCAACCAGACAAGGTTATGCCATCAGAAACGATGCAGATGAAGGTTTGGTTCACTTTAGACCATGATTTAAAACCAACATAAGTGAAAAGGACCTTTTCCAAACTTGGATCTGCTATTTTTGATCATTTTTCTGATGAAATCAGAATGCATAATACTCTTGCTATGTTTAAGTCTACATAAAAGTGACATCTCCTAAAGGATGCAACTTGTACTTGCTTCAAAGAGAATGATTAAAACAGTTGTTCACATTCAGTACTCAAAAATAATGTGTAAAGATAGTTTCTAATGTTGTTCCTATTACTCACAGCTGCTAGTCCTACGTTAATCTTGTAAACAATACAGCTAAAGCTGTGATTACTGTAAATAATAACAAATTCCATAAACAGTGTACCTTATGCTGTAAATATTGTAAATTTCATACTGTCTATGTTGTATGCATGACTTCTATATAACTATGTTATTGTAGTTTTCTCCTTTATTCTTGTTTTCTTTCTAGTTTCTTTCAAATTACTGTTTTGTTTTAGTCTCTGAATACACTTGCCTTTTTATACTTTGTTTATATCCTATGTCTACAATAAATTTCTACTTTTATTGATATTCTGTCAACATTTAATCTGTATTGTTTGCCATTTTGGTCCGGATCATAGGTGGAATGTGCCTGCAGCCAGCCTAATTACCATGTTATCACACTGAAAATAAATAAATAATGTATTTCTGCTATTTTAGACTTATACTCAGAAACAGAAGTGTTGTTATCTTACAATATAAATTATAAGCCGGATACAGATCAGGTATAAGTCACATGGAGGAGGGATACTTTGTTCAATATGACAGAGAATGAAATATGAATAAAGAGAAGAAAGGGCAGATGATAAAGAGAGGAGAGGCAGGAAGAAAGAAATGCTGAGGACAAAGAATGACTTGATGAGGAGCTTTATATAGGACAAAATGTAATTAAGAAAGGGAGAGGCAAATGTAAGTAAATAAAGGAGGATGCTGATAAAGGACATGAAGGAGTAAAAGAAAGGAGAGGTTGTTGAGGGGAGACAATGATGGTATATTAACTAAATTATATATTCATTTAAGTTAGTATGCAGAGTGAGCAAGACTGTCCTACGTGATGTCACATTTGTTTACCCAGCTAGTGCAAAATTAAGACAAAAGCAGGCTTTTGAATTTCTTTAAACAATTAGCCTTTTTTTTCTAAGGATGGAGCTTGTTCTGTGAGGATATAGCCAACATATTAGAAGACAAATTTAATGCTGACTTTACACCACCTAACTACATTGTTGGCTTTACTATCCCAGAAAATGTAGCTTCCCTTCAAATCACTTTAGAATAAAATGTTAGAATCTCTGTCAAAGGCTAAAAGTCATACTTCCATGGGACTAGAAAACATTCCAGGCTGTATTTTCAGCAGTGACAAGCATGCACAAGCTGAACATCTCTTTTAAATGTTCAACCTCAGTTTACCCACATGCATTGTACCCTATGCAGGACAGCCACTGTGAGTCCCCTATAGAACAATAACTCCTTTACATGCACAGGTAATTATAGGCCCAGTAGTCTTTTGTGCAAAGCCATGGAATATTTCATAGCAAAACTATTTTATGTGGACAGTTGCAACTTAACTGATCCAAACCACAATTATTTTGATTTTATGAAGAGCACGTCCTGTCACCTAAAGCTAGTAAGTTGCTTAAAAAGATGACAGAAGCTGTGGACAGTGGTCACTGAGTACGTGTTGTTTATCTCAGTTTAGCTAAAGTTTTTGACACAATCCCTCATGCTGCTATTATTGAAAAATTAGACAAACTTAATTTAAAACCCTATGTTGTCTGCTGGATTATAAATTGTCTGTCCAAGAAATCCCAAGTTTTCAAAGTTTAACATAAAATTGTAACTACTGTGGTACCATATGCATCAGTGTTGGGCCCTCTTCTATTTGACATTTGTTTTACAGACATCTGAGTGAATAGCCAAGATATGTGGATAACCAGGTTTGCTGATGACTGCAAGATGGTGACTATTATCTGCACATCCATTGATACTAAACATCTTCAGCAAGAGCAGAAATATGCATCTACCTGGCATACTAAAAATTATCACAACTGCCAAACACAATGTAGGGTCTGCTTGGGTTGCTGAGAGCGCAGAAAATAGCAAAAAGCAATCAAAATCACTATACCAGCACAAATAATGGTCCTAAATAATACGACCTGGCTCTGAAATAAGTGTTCAAAACATTTATTACATAAATAATAAAATGCAGACTTCCTAACAAAGAGTGAATGTACAATTGTTTTAAAACTAATGCTTCTTTTTCAGTACCTGGTCTGAATTAAAGAAGTCAATACTGTAGTTTATAGACACCATAAAAAGATATCATAATTAAATAAATAATTATATAAATGATTGGAAACTTTCAGAATCCTTATTTTTGAACCATGCAAAGTCTAAAGAGCTAAGAATTAAGTTAGGTAATTATGAAAGTGATAAAGTTGACATGATGTGAAAAGAAAATAGTATAAAATGATTTAGCTGCTAATAGCAGTGCCAAAAAAACATAATAAACAATGCCACCTAGTGACTGCATATGATGTTGCATAAAATTTTATAACAAGTGATAAATATTAATTAATTCAGAGGGCAAACGTTGCTCCTAGTCTTACAATCCAGTTCTGTTCATTTTGAGAAAGCAGCTCATGCTAACCTACATTTATTGTTCCGGAGTTCTGGATGATCACAAGTCATTCATACCAATAGAGTTGAATTTAGCTTGTGTTTTAAAGGAAAAAACATGATCTCCTACAGTTAGGTTGTCTTTCTCCCAACAGGATAGTTCTAGTATTCTTTAGAGACAATAATTCTGCTTCTACTTCATGAAATGTTCATCTCCTTTTCATGGAATCAAAGGAAGGGAAAGCCCACTGACATTTTTAAAACTTAACTTCTTGCATATGTTGGCAGAGGAATTTGTCTCTGCCTGAATGACATTTCATGGACACAAGGAAATATGTAGTTCTTCCTGTCAGGTACAGTCCACAACCTTGCATAAGCAATTAGTTCTACTGATGTCCACAGATCAGTAACTGCTATAAAGAATATAGTGTTGTGAAACTGTTTTCCACTGCCTTCATTGCAAAGAGGAAGAGAAACAATATTATTGCACCTAGCTGACAGGGTTACCACATCTCTTTTTGCAGAACAGTCCCAGGGTAGGGGGGACATGTTAAATGGCAAATGTCTTTTTGCACTTTTTGTTTAGTGATCCAATTATAATTGCTTTTTTGTAACTACAAATGTTTTATTACATTTTCTTATACACAGAACTACTTATTTGCCATGCTCATGCATTACAGTTTTGATGAAGTGTTAGCATGCTGCAGTTTAACAGATCAAAGTGTAGCAATGCACCAGAAGTGGGAACATGTTATGTATGAAGGCATCTGTGCCCAAGTTTAAGCAAATTACTAACAGCCCTATGGAATTGTTCAGCATTTCAGGCTGAAAAAACATTCAGGATGTTCAAATTTTAGATGCGCATCTTAGTGACATCCATTGTTGTGAACCATCCAATCTATCCATCCATCCACAACCCCTTTTTTCCATTTTTGGACATGGGGTGGGGTTGTCACTTCAACAGTGCCAATCATTTAGAGCCAAGGTTTACACCGCCAGGTGGCTAACTCTGTCTCATTAGTTCTTCTATACCACACTCACATCTATGGCCAATTTAGATTGTCCAATCCACCTACTGCATGTCTTTGCAATGTGGAAGAAAACTGGAGAACCCAGAGGAAACCCACATGAACACAGGAAAGATATGCAGACTCCACATAGAAAGAACCCAAGCCGAGAATCAAACAGGGGAACTTCTTGCTGTGAGGTGACAATTCTATCAGCTGTGCAATCTTTGTACAAGCACACTTAAAAAAAAAAACCTCCACCTTGGAACTTAGAAATGCGTTTGTTTTTTTTTTCACTGTAACTTTGTTTTATGAGTTATTTTAATTCGTAAAAATAACACTAGGTGCTTCTTATAACATTTTATGTTTTTAATGTTTCTCCACAAAATGGCCAACATGAGACCTGACATATTAACAAGATCTTGTTTTAGTGCTTTCTTTTCCCCTGCACAGAGTCCTTTTCAAGCCACATTTTTATGAGCCATGTTAGACATAAGGAGGTTCTTTTGTCTTCTTAGTCCATTGAGATAGAATGGCAGCATTGTAAATCATAGGCATCTTAGACACGTTCAGCAGCAAGCATGCTTACATTTTACTCCTGAATGGCCATCATATACAGTTCTCTCAGATCTCGTTTAAACAGTTCAGACCAATCAACCAAATAAGGTAGCGAAACTATAGGCTTTTAAAAGGATTTTCATTTTGTAGTCCTGTGTTATGAGCACTGCCAGACCCCCCACCACACTCTTCCTGAGGTGCTAAAGCTATCATTGTAATCCAAGAGCACTTGATCAACACTTCAAAGAACTTTTTCTGCCACTCACCAGAACTGTGCTTACATCAGTAGGAAGATAGTTTTTTGTTATCCTGAATGTTGGAGAAATATTTTAATAAATTTGCTACTTTTGTTCAAACTTATTTTATAAGAACAGTATGATATATATATATATATATATATATATATATATATATATATATATATATATATATATATATATTTTTTTTTACACAGATATATATATATATATATATATATATATATATATATATATATATATATATATATATATATAGTTTACTACTGAAACCTTGAAACTGCATAGGTCGACCGGTCACATGGTTGACTTGAAATCCTGAATCCGAAACAGCAAAATTGCGGCCAAGTCAAAACTGAATACATCGACATCCATAGTTCAATGTATTCACCATTGTAGTAAGTGACGTCAGTCACTCATGCTGTGCACCTTAATGTACCATGATATTCCATAGTCAACAGTATGTGCATTTTACTATTTTGCAGGGGAGCAGGCCCCCATGAACCCCCCATGTGGGAGGTTGTGCCCCCCACACCCCCTGTAAAATATATATACTAACTCTGAGATCCCACTACAGTGAGGAAATGGGCTGATTCCTTGTTTCTCACTGAACAGCGATCTTGATGCACAATGCCAAACTCAGATACTCGAACTACGCTACCCATTCACTGTAGTGTAGTCGATGTATTTTGAGTCGACATTCTACCCATTGGAAAACTGCCTTTTGACCACATTCCAGTTGATTACTTGCACACACACACACACACACACACACACACACACACACACACACACACACACATAGCCATTCCTGAATAATATTAGTAAATTTTTTTAAAGTGAGTCACAAATGCCCTTGTACATTTCCAAGTTCAATTTCCAAGTTGAATTGCATTGCTACCTGTTGATTTGTAATATTGCAGCATTCTAACACTTCATTAAAACCATAATCTTTGAACATGACAATCAGTAATTATGTGTGAAAAACGAACACTAATTTACATAAAACTGTTGTAATTATAGAAAATATCACTTACAAGCATGTCACTGTACAAAATATGTGGTCAGCTATTGTGGTCAGTTATTATGGTTGCCATCTTTTTAGATGCCCAAAGTGGGAAGTTCTTAATAAAACTTGAAATTGTGCAGGGAAAAAAATAAAACATGCCATCATTAAATAAAAAATAATTATTTTCATTTCCATTACCAAAACAAACAGTTTTGTGTCATTTTAGTTAGTTATACTGCATTATATGATATTAAGATGACTTCATGTAAAATCAGAGCTTTCAGTGACATCAAGAAAAGAGTCAAAAATATTTTTTCTTGTAAAATATCAAATCATTTGCCTTTTTCATGCCTCCTCCCTAGTATAGAACTTTCCAAGATCAGTACTGCTCTGCAGAAAGAGAGACAGGTGGTAACCCTATCAACTATGTGCACAAATACTGATTCTATTCCTGTCTGCAATAAAGGCAGTCAAAAACAGTGTCACAGCACTCTATCTTTTATAGCAGCTACTGATCTGCTGCCAACAGTAGGACTAACTGCCACTGCAAGATTGTGAGTAGTACCTGACAGATAAACTACGTATTTCCCTGTGTCTGGGCTATGTCATACTGGTAAAGAAAATTCCTCTACCAAAGTATGTGAAAAGCTAAATTTATGAAGAAGTGGGTGGGCTTCCCTTCCTTTGATTCCAAGGCAAGTAAATGTTTCATGAAGCAGAAGCAGGTTTCTGTACCTAAACCATACTGGAATCATATCACAGGGAATAAAGCAACCTAACACAGCAACATTCCTACAATGGGGTTAGGGCAGGCTCAGGGAGATGATGGTTCTTCTGTTGTAATAGGAAGTAGTATTCCAGAACAAAAAAACACAAAAAAACTGACAGGCCAAAAAAGAGCCATAAGGATGATAGCGTTGACTATTGAGGATTAAAAACAATTATGCATTGTTATTATTATGCAAGAAGCCTAGAATTTCCAGAGAGAAGATATACAGAAATATTAGGAGAGAAATTAGAGGAAAGAAAAACACTTGCACAAGAAAAACTGTCAAAAGCCTCAAATGCAAATTTATACTCATTTAATACAACAGATTCATGAAAAACATTATATAGACCAAGAAAAGAAGCAACTGAATAAGTGTGAAAATATAAATAACAAAATCTAGAGATTTTTAAAAGGTATAAAAAAGAAACATGGACATGGGAAAGCAAGAGAGATCCAATATGGTGTAATATTTATGCTAAGGAGAAAGCCAAACTAATGAATACAAAAAAAATCAGCTCCACGGATATTTGAATAGAAATAGAGACAAAGACACCCAGATATGGAAACTTTCACAATACAAAAAATAAGATCACTAAGGGAGAATGCAGAACAGAATATTAGTAAAGGATGTAAACAAATAGAAGCTGAAGTTATGGAATATCTGTAAAGTGAAGAATTTAGTGTAGAAAATCTAACCCAGGTTATGTCACAGCATGATGGAACAATGAGCCCTCAACGTAAGGAGAAACAGTAGGAACGGAAGACATTTGAAGAAGAAATATGGACTTGGGGAAAAAATTTAATATGGTGCAATATTTATGCAAAGGAGAAAGCAAAACTAATCAATACAAAAATATCCAAGCACAAGACAAGTCATAGTCAGTAGAACAGGGTCTTTGGATAAAAAATAGAAACACAATGTCCACAAAAACATCCAATAGACCTCTCAATGGCTGAAGATATTATTAAAATTCCAACAAGTTTATTTGTTGAGTGCTTTCATGGTATAGATACACCACTTCATCAGACTTCTGAAATGTCCAGAATACTGTCCCTTGTTTTTGGTCTGTTCTTCATAAAATGTGGGCTTTTCCTTGTTACTGGAGTGCTAAGAAAATCTTCTGTGGTACCGGAGCAAATTCTCAGCAACAGCTTCCTGAACCTAAGTAGTTAGAGTTCAAAGACACTGAAATCCTTCCTCAAGGCCAGGAGACTGCACATGGGTTGAAATCCTGTATATAAATATATGTTTTTTTATATGTGTTGTTTTATTATAGATGTGATGGTTCGTATCACACATTTTACAAATATGGCACATTATTGTAACAATAGGTTTATCCATATTGGCGCTTTCGCTATGGTTTTTATGCATGCTTTTCATTATATTTGAAAGGATTGCATATGTGTGCAACAACAGTAAATTTATGTATGCCTGTGTTTTAACTTTGATAGATGCTTATGTGTGGTATATATTTTGGTATGCATATTTTTTGAATGTAACATTTGACTTATTAACATCAGCTGATATTTTAGTATTTTTATTACTGCTAATAATACTTTACTCTCATTTCGATGAGGTATATGACACTTAGAGTTTCATATAGGGCTTTACTATTCATTTTTGAATAAGTGATGTTGTTCCTTTATATTTTTCAAAGTTGAGATGATTAGCCTAATGTTCTGATTGGCTGGAGAATAGTATAATAGAAAAGAGGGAAATGTAATGTGGTATCTTGATTTTGGTCTGAAGAAGCTTTATGCAAAAGCACTTACCAGTGTGCACAATAAAGAACGACTGTACTTCAAGGACTGATTCTGTGGATTTATATATACTTTTTTTTGAGCTGCATGGTTGCTACCACTGTTTGGATTATTCCTGCTGTCTTTGTCTATTTTTATTACAGCGGTGCGTTTACCCCAGAGAGTGTTTTGTGGTACTGCTTTTTAGTTGAAATTAATATATTTTATACAGAGGATACTGGTAGAGAAGAGGTTAATCTTAGTCCAGATAACTCTGAAAAATAGTCTGAAATTAAATTACCTGATTTAGGCCATAAATATTGTATCTTACAGTTCTGATTGCAGCCAGAGACAAAATTTCTGTGAAAACCAGGACTAGCAATCCTACTGTACTGTCCTTAGGGGTGAACTAATTGCTACCCTGGAGGATGGTAATTTTCAAAATTGTTTTACAGCTTCCAGATGGTGTAACACATCTTAGCAAATTGATGTGTGTGCATATTATGACACATATGTGCTAGATTCTGGTTCAGTTTCTAGTACAGAGGGTAGAGTGGGAACCAGAATCAGATGAACAGATGTGTGTGATGTCATTCTGTAAGCCAGCATTGAAATGATGCTTTAATATTAGATGAGACAAAAGTCTCAGGGCAGTCTGTTTTTGAAACCTGACAAACAAGGATCACTCACCCACTTCATCTTGCCTTGCTTTAGTAAGTAACCTTGGAATAGGAATTCTTTAGATCAGTCAGGAAAATATATTGAGATTAATTAAGTAATGTTTTTCTCTATCTGTGTGAATCTATCCATCTGTGTTATTTTTAAAATATTTCCTGTTGCTGAAACTCTGGTGTTTATTGTAAATAGATATTTAGTATTTTCATGTTTTTTATTATTATTTAATATTAAAATATTTAAACTTTGCATTGTGGTTAGTCTTTTTGGATAATATTTTAATCTTTGAGAGTACTTATATTTACCTGGTGGCACTGTGGCCACTTCCAAAAACTTTTCTGCATTAGTCAAACACTACCATTTGTATTAGTATTAATTTTACTCAGTTTAATTGGGTACCCTTGTAAGATCCTTAGAGTAACTGGCTTTGGAGTGTTCTGGTGGCAGCCTAGGCAGAGGGGGCATAGCTAGTAAATCTGTGCCAGCCATTCCCAGGTGTGTGTGTGTGTGTGTGTGTGTGTGTGTGTGTGTGTGTGTGTGTGTGTGTGTGTGTGTGTGTGTGTGTGTGTGTGTGTAAAAATCAACTCTCAAAGAGTGCACGTGCCAACTACTTGGGGCAGGGACACAGAGCACACTTTACAAAGAGGGTAGTGGAGGACTTGGCTTGGAACACTCAGCTAAGGACTCAACTCTACATCTGTGGTCAGTGTGAAGTCATATATGGGAACTGGTGAGAGAGAGGGAAAGCCAGCCCCTGGGTGGGAGTGTGTTCTTTGTGTGCTCTTCTGGGAAATTGTGCTTGTTGCAGAGAGCTGCACCTGGAAATAATGTGTATATCTATCTTTGTTCCAAGTGAATGTCCCTCACCATTGCCTGTGGTGAGGATTGAGACTTCTGGATCATTGGCCCAGAGGAGGGACATCACAGGCTGATTGACTGGCTACTAAAGATATTGGATCAGTTGGACAGGAAAACAATAAAAATGCTTCAAACTTATCAAATGATTTATAAAAATCAGTGTATACCAAAATTATGTATTCCCCATTCTGAAGGACATATGGGCCTCGTTCATGTATGGATCTACAGTTATAGGACTGCATACAAATCTGCTGACCTCACAAGATCCAAACATAGTGAACTTTTTAAAAAACGAGGAGAACAAGTCTAAGATGACTTGCCTGCTTAGTTTAACAGAAGCATATCAGTCTCAAGCTGGAATGGAAATCAAATTGTATCCCATAATTTCAAAAGTGCATTTAACTGAAGTCTGTTTAAGATGCCTGAAAAAGTAATAAACAGCAAATGACCCTGAGCCATTACACAAGAGAAATTACTCCAGTGCTGACACATGGTTTGGAACACTGAAAGTGGTAAGAAGAAATGAAGAACCTTACTAGCAACACTGGCTTCATGCACCTATGATAGTTCTAGGGAACTTCAGCATCAGAGCAGCTAAAGCCTTCATAGGAAATAGAGTACTACTGATAAAACTCTGAATGTGATGGAGACAAAATTAGATAGATATAACCCAAATGCTATGATTTATTATTACTGTGACTATTCTCAAAGAAGATCTACTCTTACATGCATTTAATGAGAACTGAAAGCCCTCAGCATAAGAATATGTTGTGTAGGAGACAGATGGACTCCCAAGGGTCAGTATATGGGCCACTTCTCTTTGTAATTACTTCTCAGAGTCAAAAGTAATGTTAAGGGATTGTGGTTGACCAAGTTGGCAGATAACAGCAAACTTGCCACCATCATAAACTTCTCAGAGGACACCATGATCCTACAAGAGGGCTTGTCCCAAATAAATAGTTGATGCCAAAACATGGAGTTAAACTAAATGCCAAAAAAAGGATAATTGTATCTTTCAGCAAGCATGATTTCATTTGTAACTACCATATTGACAACAACCAAAAGTTAACTGATCCCCAATTAGAGATCAGAAAACTATAAGGACAATAAACTATCCTTTGATCACCACATATTCACTATTGTAAGAAAATCCTTTTTCATCAGCTTATATTGCAGGGTATGACATCCAGTTTGAGGGACATAATTGTTCTTTTGTTCTTGACATTCAGTCCGATCACTAAGTATGCTGTCCCCTTTGGTATGCATCGGTCCAAACACTTGTCATAGCAGGAAAGACCACAATGCGTCCTCACTAAAAAAATTCAAAGGCCTAAATCCTAAAAATTATGCAGACCATCTCAAAGCCTTGCATTTCTTTTTGCTACCATACATGGTACTGAGAGATGACCTCTGTCTCACATGGACAGCCAAAATGGATCCTGTTCTATGAGACCTATTACATATTCAGACGTCTAATGGTATTGAGGGGCATGGCCAGGATGCTGACAGGTTGACCGTACATCTTCTTAGCTTTGCTATCTAAGTTATATTTCTGACAGAACATTTCAAAACCTTGGATTTGTAGAGTAATTAAAACCTACAGATTTATATCTACTACAGTCTTTGGAAGTTTACATTGGATTATTTTATCTTAATTCTTCAGTTTGTCTGTAAAAATTTACCTAGAAATGGCTGTAGCTTTCCCTCAAGATGAGTTGCTCAAAGAGCAGCTCACAGGATCTATCAATGAAGAAGGAACTACAAACTTTATTGACTATTATGCAAGACCTATCCTTGAAATTTGATAAAATGGACAATAAACTAGATTTCTTAAAGGAGAAATATACAAAACAATTGGAATGGTTACAGGAAATTATAATGCAACAAAAAAACTCAGATTACCACATGGAATATTCATTAAATGACATGGAAAATAGAATTACAGAACAAGAGTTTCAGCTTAATTTTCTAACAAAACAAAATGCTTCCCTACAAAGTAAAATTGATGACCTAGAAAATAGGTCTAAAAGAAATAACCTACATATCTATGGATTACCTGAAAAGACTGAAAGAGACAATACAGTAAATTCTCTTACTTCTTGGCTTCCAAGCATTTCAAATTTACCTAAATCTCTTGCTTATGGGATTGAAAGAACCCTTAGGTCACTGGCAGTTTGTTACTCTCCTAATGGAGTAAATAAAAACTTGAGATTAATAACAGTAAAGTTTCTCTCTTCTCAGGATAAAGAATTAATACTGAAAGCAACATAGTCAAATTCACCAGTCAAATTTAAGGAAATATAATACGATTTGCTAATGACTACTCATCAACAGGAATCTCTATGACAAAAGAATATATACCATTAATAAAAGAACTGAAGAAACGACAATTCAAAATGCATCCATTGTTTCCTGCAAGACTGAAAATCTTCTTTCCTGAAGGAGTCAAAACATTTGATACGGTGGATTCTGCTATATCTTATTTAACATCTAACAAAATACTTAATCAAACGGAAGAAAGGGACTGGAGTGGACTTTCTCTAAAGTGTCAAGCAGAGAAAAATTACTGGAAAACATTAGACAAGAAGAAGAGGTTAAAAGAGAAATATATTTTAAAACTTTCCCCTGGATTTACAAAGCCCTGTAGAATGTGCAGGATTAGTCCAAGAGTTATTTTCGGCAATATGGCCGACGTGGGATCCAGGAACGAGCTCCCGGGACGTGCACGTGAGCTCTTAGATTAATCCTGCACAGACTGAGCTCCTGTATGCAAATTACCTTCATTTGCAGGTGAAAACTATGCAAATGATGGTAATATGCGATCCAGGAAGCTGGCATGCAGGACGAGTGCAGTGTACAAAAATGTATTCGGTTAGTAACTGAGTACATTTCTGCAATTTACAAAACCGAGCTATGATAGCTCCAAATAAAGGCTGCATATCATTGAGGAAGCATGCCAATGGCCAAGTAGAAGGTCATTGGCATTGCAAACTGTTTAAAAAAAAACTTTTATTTGTTTTTTCACTGATCTCGCCTGTTTAAGCATAGGGCAGCGGCGCGCAAATGGTATCAGGGGAAAATAAGAAAATAAACCTAAAATAACCATTCTAAATAAAATCAGTAGTCAGTCATGCAAGTCAATGGCAGGCAGAAGACAACCTGGCCAGTGAGTAATGGTTGTTAAGGGGGAGGCTCAGTGTGGGACATGTAACTATGCATTAGCAGGCAATCCTATGCAAATGAGGGAAAGGTTAGTGAATCCCAGATTTCCCCAGGGTGTGAGGCAGATCCCAAAAGTGTAAGAGTATAAATAGCTGGGTGCAAGACTAGGATATAGGTGACATCATTGGGGTGTGTGTCAGGCATACTGTAAGTGGACTGGAGACCTGTGGCTCAGGATTGCTCCTAGCTTAGCACAGCTAAGCTAGGGGTGTGTCTAAACCTGCCTAGCACTCTTTACAAAGTGTAAGCAGGTGTGCGTGCCATGCACCGGGTTTTACAGGAAGAAAAAGGAATTTAAACCAGGAAAAAGCAGCTCTGTTCACATTTGAGCACTCCATTTGCAAGGCATGCCCACAGGCTTAAACAGGGAGGCAATGGGAAGGGAAAACAGCAGTAGGAAGGTAATCAAGGAGGACTAGCTTAGCTGATAGGTGAAATGTATCAGAATCAGCCAATTACACAGGCAGCAGACCAGCCCAGCCCAGCACACCACTATAAACTATGCAAACACCTTTCTCCCTTGTTTTTCCCAAAAACTCTGCACCACCGGTGTATACAGACAGGGAAATTTTACAAAACGAAAGCAAGAGAAAAAATGTTAGGGGCTGCTTTTGCTATCATAAACCAGCATGTGGAAGAGGCTGAGGGAGGTGAGGATGTGAATGCTGCTGAGCAGCCCACAGTGAGGAGACGGAGAAGAGTGTACAGACACAGGGTAACCTACCAAGGGCTACATGAGATGGAGATAGTGGAGCACTATAGGGTGGACAGGGACCTCCTACAGCAAACTGTTGAGCTGTGCCGGCCATGCCTGACACACAGAACTAACAGAAGGGAACCCATCCCAGTGGATACCAAGGTATGTGTAGGCCTAAGAATACTACCTACAGGCACCTTCCAAAGGCCAACTGGGGATATGATGGGGATTTCACAGACATCAGCATCCAGGGTACACCACCAGTTCCTGGATGCCATGTCAGCATATGTTGGTGAGCATGTATATTTCCCCATCACCCATGAGGCGTTGGCCAGCAATATGCATCTCTTCCACTAAATAGCAGAATACCCTGAGGTAATGGGTGCAATAGGCTTCACACACATATGCATTAAAGCACCACCAGGTGAGCAGGGTAGGGTCTACATCAAACGCAAGGGCTTCCCCTGCATCAACTATCAGGTTGTGTGCAATGCCCAGGGCATAATAATGAATGTGTGTGCTGGCTGCCCTCAAAGCTACCACGATTCCCACATCTGGCATCTGATGCAGCTGTACCAGACATTTGCCAATGGGGACATCCCACATGGTCACCTAGTGGGGGATGCTGGATACGCACTGGAGCCATGGCTGATGACACTCATCAGAAATGCACACACACCCGAACAAGTACTCCATAATGAGGCACACGCACAAACACGAATCATAATAGAGCATGTGTTTGGGATGCTCAAGTCATGGTTCCGGTGCCTGGACACATCCGGTAGAGCCTTGCAGTACTCACCAACTACATGTACCCAAATTGTCCTTGTATGTGCCATGCTACACAATATGATCCTGCAGAACCAACTGCAGCAGGAACAGCATGGGGCAGGGCCACACAGCCCCCCACCAGTGCCAAGGCCTGCATAGGTGCATAGTGACTTGGAGGAGGAAAAACCTGAGCCTACCCCAGTAGGCAGAAGGAGGTGTGCCCAGTATGCCCTGGCCTTGGCAAAGAGGCAACTCATAGCACATGCACTGACACAGTGGGGACCCAGGGAATGACACCTATCTCTGACTCGCACATACAGCAAAAGGGATGCCAAACATGACACTACCTGTGCTCAACCATGTATAAGGAGTGTACTATGTGCATCCGACATAGGCAGCCCTGCAGCACCACCCTCAATACTGGGACACCCACAAGGTAAGTGACTCACACATGCCAGTTGGGGGGGGCACATACCCAACAACAGTCACAGCCAGCAGGATAGGTGTAGACAAACACAAACAAATGCTGTACTATGGCCTCTGAATGAGCCCTATGGGTAACCCCTACCCAGGCCTACACAGACAGACTACAGCAGGTCAGCCAGTGGGATGTAAGTTTTGAAGACTAGGAAGTCAGAAACTAATATGTAGGTAGTTAAAGCTAAGATCTGTAGTACACTGGTATGCCTCTAGCCAGCATGATAGGTACGACTATAGACTGAAATTGTGTACCCAACATACTAGTACAGTCCTAGCAAATGTGTAAAAGTGTAAGGTGTGCCCCACCATCCTACGTACACTTATAGTAACAGTCAGGTGTGCCCCCCCACCCCAGTGTAGAAATGTAGAAACAGTCAGGTGTCCCCGCCCCGCTATGCAGAAATGTAGCAACAGTCAATGTCAAATGGCCAATATATACCCTGCAGACACAGCATGCTACCTGTCGGTATACAAAGGTCAGCAACACAGTACAAACCACATGGACTTGATCCGCACATGCAATATAGATGGCCATAATGGGCATGCTCACACACTTAGAGGAATGAAGGCAATGTCAGACAACAACATACTGAAAGGTCATACTGGGCATGCTCACACACTTAACACATGAAGGCCATGTCAACAAACACCAGTGGACCAGACATATCTGGCAATTGCAGTTCTTAGTGCAGACACATGTCAGTATGCACCACTCCTGCCTTGCACACACAGTGGATAGGAATACAGACATATATGTAAGGACAACACACTATAATAAACCAAAGGTAGACGGACATAGATGTGTTGAAGAGGGTGACTGTGACAAAGAGCCACCTGGGCCTGTCCCATCCAGCACACAGCCAAAGGGCCCCAAACACATGAGGTGCAGGTGTCACTCACTGCAGATACTAGCCACCAGTATCTGTCAGCATGACGGCATGTTGCACGTGCCAGCTGTGCAGCATGACTGTACAAGGAAGTAGTCACCTAATAGCTGTATACACGTACCTGTGTCATATGACCCCATGTGTGCCCGCATGTGGCATGTCAACCCCAACATGAACAGGTTATGGCCCATGCACACACTGCCCTCCCCATAGCAGTATCATGACAAGCCGGCTGTGGTCATCCAATGTGAAATACACCTTTAGGAGAGCTGTAGCTCAGTAATTCCCATGGTGTGTCCCATAAATGCATACTGCTGTAGTGATAAACTAGTTAGGTAGTAGTTCTAACCCCAAACTTGGCAACTGTATGAGTGTGTGTTTGTGTGCATGTCTCTCTGTCTCTGACTGTGTAGAGAGAAATGCTTTTTAGGCTACTCACACTCCGTACAGTTCATATACACAACTTTGGCAAGGCTGCTGATGTCACTCACATAGAAATACACCTCTGCGGAAACCATAGCTAAGTAAACTCTGTAGCATGACCTGTAACTGTGTACTGCGGTAATGTGATAAAGTAGTTAGGTAGGTGTTCTAACCCCAGACCTGGCAACTGTGTGCATGTGTGTGTGTCTCACTGAGTAGAGAGCAATGCTTTTTAGGCCACTCACACCTTGTACAATACATATACTCAACTTTGGCAAGGCTGCTGATGTCACTCACCCAGAAATACACCTCTGGGGCAAGCATGGCCCAGTACTTTCCGTAGCACATCCTATAACTGCATACTGATGTAGTATGGTAAAGTAGTTAGGTAGGTGTTTCTAACCCCAGACCTGGCAACTATGTGTGTGTCTAACTGAGTAGAGTACAATGCTTTTTAGGCCACTCACACCCTGTACAATACATATACTCAACTTTGGCAAGGCTGCTGATGTCACTCACCTAGAAATACACCTCTGGGGAAATCATAACCCAGTAATCTCTATAGTATGTCCTGTAACTGCGTACTGCTGTAGTGTGATAGAGTAATTAGGTAGGTGTTCTAACCCCAGACTTGGCAAGTGTGTGTGTGTGTATGAATCTGTGTGTCTTTGTTTCTCTATCTGTTTATGACTGAGTGATGAACAATGCGTTTTAGGTCATACACACTTCTTAGAATTCATATACCCAACATTGGCAAGGCTGCTGATGTCACTCACCTAGAAATACAGCTCTAGGAAAGTCATAGCCCAGTAATGTCTGTAGTGTGTCCTGTAACTGTGTACTGCTATAGTGTGATTTAGAACTGTGGTACGGTTCCATCACCACACATGGCAGTTCTGGATGTTTTACATGTGCTGCAATGTCTGTGTATGGAGCAATGCATCATGGGCTACTCACTTGCAGTATATTTCAAATGCCCTACTTTGCCAATCCTGCTGGTGTCATTCATTGTGAAATACAACTTTGAGGAGAAAGTTCCCTGTAATCCCCGTGGTGCGACCTATAACTGATCAATGCTGTAGTGTGATATAGGCCTTAGTCAGGGGTTCTATACCCACACATAACAGTTGTGAATCTTTTGTGTGTGTCTCACTGTCTGTGTAGGGAGCAATGCATTTTAGGCTAGTCACTCACAGTACAGGTGAAATGCCCCACTTTGGTAATCCTGCTGATGTCAGTCACTGTGAAATACACCTTTGGGGAATAAGTACTCTAGTAATGTCCCTGGCACATAATATAACTGTGTAGTGCTGTAGTATAATAAACTAGTTAGGCAGGGGTTCAACTCCCGAACATAACAGGTGTTTGTGTGTAACTCGTATCCTGTGTAGAGGTGAGTGTGCGGCCAATGTGGAGGGTGGCCCTATTATATATCACAATGTCAACCATACAGGGATAACAGATATAAATTAGCTGGGAGGCTGGGGTGCAAACCATACCTATACATGCGACATCAAGGCCAGCCAATCCAAATTAGCAACCCCACTATTACCCAGAGCACACACTCAACCCATGTGTCATATGCACACACATGCCTAGGCATGTGTGTGTCATATGCACACACATGCCTAGGCAACAGCCATTATGTGGGTAGTACACTGCATATTGGCCACTGATAGTAGCTATGCAGTGATAGCAGTGGGCTAGAGAGGGCATGTCACCCTGCTCATCTGTCCAATATGCACGTACATGCAGACAGTGCACCTCCACCATGTTCCCCAATGGACACCTGTACCACCTGTGGTGCCTTCACATGTGACTCACAATAGACATACCATGCCTGACAACATGCCCTATATGGACAGATGACACTGACATCAGGGAATGCTGTTGGCATGCTATCAATGTAGGTGAAGGGTAAACCTGCTGCTCATTACCAGTTCCTGCCACAGGTGGGCAAGACTGGCACATCTGATGATGATCTGTGTTCACACCATGGGCCAGACACCCCAGGTACAGTTCCACATGTCACTGTACATGCATGTGGGAGGTGTGCACATCCCAGACACCATCCATGTCATGGACTAAGGATCACATACATGGCATGTGGTGTACAGCAGTGGCCACACACAATAGTCACCCAGTTGACTGGATGGGGGATGCAATGCCCACCTGCGTGGGTAAATGCAGTAACTACAGGTCTGAGCCACAATGCAGACCATTGTCATGTGGCCTGATGCCATGGTATACCCATTGCCTACACTTGTACAGCCTGCTGGCACAGTTGATCACCACACACCCATGCAGACATGCACCCATGCATGTCAGAAATGGCACCCTGTGTGTTCGTGTGTGTGTGTTGTATGGTGCGTATGTCCACATCCACACTCACTACAACCCCCAGGGCATACTGAAGCATGCTGTCTGATGTCTGACATCTCCTTAAACTCTTTGCCCATACAGCTTCTGTATGACCCGTGTTGTGCATGTGATACCTGCACATTGATGTGTTGTGGCAATCCCACTACTGATGAGTTGCACTCCTGGCCCTGCCAAGTGTGTCAATGTGTGTGTGTCCCTGTGTGAGTGCGCCTGTGTTGATGCCGGCACCTGTTCATGCAGAGAGGCACTTGTACGACACCTACCGTATACCTACCGTATCTCTGTTGCAGATGTCACTCACCCTCACATATATGTTCTGAGTGCGCCACATCAGGTAACCCATGTGGTGCATCCAGTAACTGCATCTTACTGTGATAGCACTAAATAGTTGTCGGGAGTTTGATACCCTGTGCTGGTTGGTGTGTGACACAAACATGCTTCAGTTTTACCCTCCCACCCTTCTCTGACATGTATCTGCCTCTGTCTGCCTCCCCCACTCCCTCTCTGGTGGATGTGGAGACCCACACCTGCCTTGCTTAGGCAGCAGCATGTGTATTTTATGTGATGCTCATGATCAGCTGATGGCCTTTGCATGAATTGCAGCCCTCTCCTAGCTGATTGCATGTGGAACAGCTGTGGTAACAATCCCATAGCCAAATGCATGGAAGCACACTCCAGTACCTAGGAACATCATGGTGGTGTTGGGCCTTTGCAGTCACTGTGAGAAGGAACTAGATCTGATGTTTGACAAACAGCATCCCAGATGGAGTGGGGATTTACCTCTAACAACATACACCATGGAAAGAGGGCAACCAACATGAGGGGGATGTGCCTGACCTGACTACCGACTGTAAGTGCTGCTATACTGCCTTTGGAGTAATGTTAGTTTAACAGTGTTTGTCTGGATATGCCTGTCATACATGTCACAATTCCTTCCATGTCAGTTCCATGTATATGAGGAATCCCCATCTGCAGGGTCATCTGCAGACTGGGCAGTGTTGTGCCTAGGGTTTCATGTGTTAGCCACAGTGCTTCAATCTGTGGAATGCAGAAGGTAGTGTGAGGATTGCAGTCTGTAGATGGTGAAGGCCATGACAGTTACTGACTTCATATCCCTTATAGGACATATGTTGCAACAAATCCTGTTACAATGGAAAATATATGAGGTTATCACAGCAACATGTCTATACTGGCCCTGTGTATGTGCTGTCAGCCACACCTCTGTCAGCCTTTGCACATATGGCGTGCATGAAGTGGTGCATATGTGCTGTACATCATAAATACTGTCATCATATCTGAAAACAAGCCAGTGATATATCAGATTGCTTCACATGTCATGTACAGTAGTGGTTATATTTCATGACATAAGCTGGACATTCTGTGGATATTTGTACAGTACTGAGGTCTGTGTAGTGATGGTGAATGACGGCAGAGTCTGTATTGTTAATATGTACTTCAGCCTGTGTACAGAATGTGGTAGATGTCATTGTTCTAGCTCCCCTTCTATCAGATGTTACATGCTGCCCCACTGCATGGTACCATTTTGCCATACATGTTTGTAGGGCTATACACACACATGTCCCATATCACAGACAGCCATCATAACAAACTGTGTAGCAGCCCAGTATATGTAGGGTCATTCTGTGAATGGCACATATGAGGATGGTGTAGAACAGATAGTCCATATACTGTAATATTATGCTAGATTACCATATTTGGCTGTGGCTGTGTTCACATTGGTTGTGGTTATGCACTGTCACACAGGTGTATCTTACCCTGTGCTGTGACATGGCTGTTGAGCCTGCTATATATGCAGATACATGTGCATTCCCCCATAAGTGATGTAGGCCAGTGTTGAGCCAGTCTGCCTGTAGCCTGCACAGTGCATTGTTACATGCCAAGCAGCTTAGTGTACTTAACTAGTGGGATGTTATGTGCAGATACTTGCCAGATGTACTGCTGCTGGGCCTCCCTTAAATGTCATGTATGTCAGACAGAGCAGTGGGATGCTGTACAGATGTATGTCAATATCTAGTGGGTGGTATGTGTCCATGGCACCCCTGTACCAGCAGTCATTATGTGTCAGGCCAGACAGGAGTGTGTGAATCCAACACCTATGGTGCCAAATGTATACCAGTCATTATGTGTTATACCCATCTACATGGCTGTCTACATCCATATTGTCAGGCCTGGTCCACATGTAGTGCACTAATGGATTATGTGCATACCTCTGGACTGTCCTGGGTGTGTCCAAAGTTCCACATATAGTGGCCAATATCTCTGCTGCACTCCACAGGGGCATTACATACTAGCAGCGGTACCTTACAATGATTTCCTAAGGATGTCTGTCAGTAGCCAATGGCACACATGTTATAAGCAGTTGTTAGCATCCACACACACCATGTCTGTGAAAACAATCCCAATGACAGTAGCAACAGTCTAGTAATATACCTGCTATACATACCTGTCATCCCCTTGCACTACGACTTTGGGACTGTAGGGGCTGGTGTACGGCTAAACTCCATGTCCAGGACCTATGGTGGAAATATATGTACATATACTTATCCAGATAGCCATATATATATAATTATACATGCGTACTACATTGAATTACCACTGTCATGGCAGCCACCCACTATAAATCCCTGTAGCATGTGGGCGTGGTGCCTTTACATTTCCTGTGTGACAGGCACCCTTCCTGTGTTTGTGGGTATCAGTGATACAGGCAGCAGGTAGCAATACCTCTTAGAGGAGAACCTGCATACTCAGAGTGGCCACATATTTGTAGGAGGATCAGGAACTACAGACAGACTGTGGGTAAAGTTGTGTAATGCTTTGCATAGTACTGGTGTTATAGGGTGTGTGTGTGTGTGTGTGTGTGTGTGTGTGTGTGTGTGTGTGTGTGTGTGTGTGTGTGTGTGTGTACATACTAGTGTACCTTTAAATGCAGTCTGTCTACATAGCTCACTACTGTAGGACTAACCACTTGCTGGACAGAGGTATACCTATCATGTGTTGTCTGTCCACCACACAGGTCCTGTGTCAGATATTACACTGGCAGTGTGTGCGTTGTGTGCTATCAGTACATGGCTACATCCATGTCAATATCTAACCTCAATTCCCTGACTAAGGGTATGTTGCAGACTACCCTGTAACACCAGCGCCTTGCTTAGTGTATGGCAACAGTGTTCCACATATGTGCCTGTATTCCAGCTACTGTCCACCATCTTCATACCAACCTTTACACATATGTCATGCTGTTGGGGGTTGTTCTGTAGTGGGCTGTGAGTACATCACACTACCATTGTTGCCATTAGTCCACTGCTGTTGTATCCCCCACACATACAGTGGGGCCGGGGCCATATATGTGTGGCTGTTACCTGCACAACACATGTGAGCCCTTATGCACTGCAGAGGCCAGTGTATGTAACAGTGGTATATGGGCTTGTATTACTGAGTCTAGGTGGGGAGCACCATAAATGACCTAGGCTGTTACAAAATGTGAGGGTATCAGGGGTGAGCTTCCACAAGGTATGTGGATGTACAGTACCACAATCTCAACCTATATTGACATTACTTACATGACTTGGGGAACTGCAAGCCTACTGCCTCCTACCATACAGACTGTTCTGTGCGTTATGCCTTGTTATGTACTGGGGTACAACCCATTTGATCACAAAACATCTTTACCTCCTACGGAGTTTGCACAGAGTGTAGATAGAGGCTGCTGAACTACACACCTGCAATACATATTGTTAATTGTATGGTACCCTGTGGCCCAGTCTGTCTGCACTATTGTCCATTCTGAAGGGCTTGGCCTGGACAGCAACAGTTGTAAACCTTTCCAGACTACTGTATTAGTGTAACTGTTTCACAGTTGCAGTACTCCATTTATATGGTTGTCAGTATTTGAACAGCTATATGATATGGCATATAGAACTTTTATAGAACACAATTAAAGGATTCCCATTTCTGCAAACCTGTGTGTGGTGTCTTTCCTATGACCTTTCTATGGGTATATGTTGCAGGCAACGATTGACATTAGTATGTGGTGACCATACAGTGTCCAGTTGTTCAGGTGTTAACTGTAGGCATAGTGGCTGTTCCATATTGTGTGCACCTCCTACATATGTATCTTACTGTACATATATCTGCATGTGTATGTGTAGTCACATGTATATATATATATATATATATATATATATATATATATATATAATACATATATATGTATATATGTATATATATATACACACACACACACACACACATATATATATATATATATATATATATATATATATATATATATATATATATATGTATATCTGTATCTGCATATATGTGTCTGTGTATCTGTATCCTGGGGATGTTGATGGCTTCCACATATTACAGTGTATTGCAGGGCGCATGTGTTTGGCTGTGGGGGATGCCTATTTGTACAAGACGTATAGTGTGTGGGGCCTCTCAACCCCATTAACGGTGCATGTGGACATAGGTGTATTTGTTAATCTGCAGTTGCTATCTACAGATGTATGGCCATATATGCTTATATATATATATATATATATATATATATATATATATATATATATATATATATATATATTTATCTGCTAACAGATATATAAGTATATGTGCATAGATAGTGATATATATGTATATAGAGTTAGTAAAACAACATATATATTTATATATATGTATATCTATACATATATGGGTATGTTGTATCTGTTAAGGTTGCAATATAGTTAGACACGCAGACATCTAGATGTTGGCATACATTCTCTGTACTATTGCGTGACAGGACTGGCTGATATGTTTCTGAAACATTGAATATCCGCGCATCTGTCATGGCTTAGTGGTACATCACTTTGTCTAGGATGTGCAGCGTCCTTGGTTTGCGCCTTGCAAGAGCTGTTTATTTTGTTGCTGGGTAGAACACGGCCCATTGGATAGAGAGTGATTAAGGCAACTTAAAGCAGTTGTAAGCAGGTTTGCGCTGGGTTGCACAGTGCTAAGCACTGCCTACATAGGTTAAGCAATTTAGAAGCTAACTGAGTGTATGAAAACATAACTGGAGGTTAGCAGTGCTTACCGTCGTGCAAACCTGCTTACAACTGCTTTAAAGTGCCTTACTCACTCTGTATCCAAATGGCTGTGTTCTACCCAGCAACAAAATAAACAGCTCCTGCAAGGCTCGAAACAAGGACCCTGCACACCATACACAAAGTGATTTACCACTAAGCCATGGCAGATATGCATAATCCTGATGTTTTCACATACATATCATCCAGCCCAGGTATACAACACTACACGGAATGTATTCCACCATCTAGATGTATTTGTGTGTTAATATGTATTCATCTTTAGATGGATATAACATATCTATATATGTAGATATAGGTATATATATATATATATATATATATATATATATATATATATATATATATGCCAGTAAATTCATATATACATAGATACGCATACATCCATAGATATATATGTATACATCCACATGTCCACATATATACATCACTAGGAATGCATATATATGGCTCACCTTTCAAAGGGAGAAATTCATGTGTCCAAAAGCTGGAAGGCCAGAAGTATGTTCTCAGCATTGCACAATCTTGCAATACATGCATCGAATGTGCAATGAGCGAATGTCACTATGCAATCACTCATTGCAGATTAAACAATTTGTTTGCGGATGGCACTATTGTGGGGATGGGTAATATTTGCCTATCCTCACTGTAGTGTAAACTAGGAGTTAGTATATCACAGTAAGGGGTGCAGGGGGGGCATACCCCCGGCTTTACGATATGTATTCAGGCTTGCAGTTCGAGAGTCAGCAAAGGTGCCTTTAGAACTGCTGTGTTTTGAACTGTGGTGCAGTAAGAAATTACTGGTTTGTCCTTTCGGTTTGCAGAAAGGGCCATTCGAAGGAATGATTGTCTCCCTGTCAAAGTTGAACACATATATATAAATATAGGTATATATGGACATACATCTGTAGATGGAACTGGGAATGTAACCACAACATATATGTCCACATGCACCATTGATGGGTTTGAGAGACCCAAACAACATACATCTGGCATGGATAGGTATCCCCCCCAGCCAAACATGTCTGGCCTGCAATACAATACCAACATTAGCAGATCCCATAAGCAGGACCCTACACAACAAGGGCAGTACATGTTAACAGTACTCCATCCCAGCTGTAGGATGTAAGTCTAGCATTACTAACATATCAAGCAGTACAGTCAGGTGACATGTCATGCTTGGGGGAATCCCCTGGGCAGGTGCAGTATGTAGCTGGGATCCTTCATACAATCCAATAGGCCTACACCTGACAATGGATTCACCAATGTTGGCAGGGACGACCAGAAATCCACTATGTCAGCTGGGAACTACCACCCAGTAGCCTGATGACCCTGGTCTGCAGGGACATGGAATATGTCAACAATGAACCCATGGCCAATGTCACTGGTAATCTTAACACATGGGACCCCGCCAATGTTGGACTTGTCAAAGGCAGAGAATACAACCTGAACCTGGTATACCTCCTTTACCCAGTCATGACAGGTGTAGATGAGGATTAGGAGGTGCATAATGCCTATGTAGATCATAGCAGGCTTTTGTACACCATCCCACACACACACACACACACACACACACACACACACACACACACACACACACATACACATGTGTAGACATGGCTACACACACAGACATGCACACATTCAGTCAACATGCATGTCAACCCATACAATCCACCAGACAGTACCTACAGACAGCTCCTGCACCTCCATAACACACACAATAGCAGGCAATGGTGCAGTACAGTATCACACACAAATCTGTAATTACACACATGTCAGCATGCAGGACATGTGGCGCTCAACAGCATGCTGTGCAACTGTATTCAATCTCCGTTACCAACATTATACGTGGCTGTGATGCATGGCTTCTGTTAGTAGCTGATGGCCCTCCCCCTGAAACTCACTGCACCCATGTCCACAGCATTGCTGTGCATCTGTTCAGCACTCTGGCATGTACTGTGCACCATACCTCATGGGTGTACACACCATTGCAGGATGTGTATCTGTGTGTCAGTTGTGTTTCTGCTGCTGATCACAGCCTCTGTGTGTTTCTGGATCACATGTGTTCACATGTGTTTAGTGAATGCTTGATGTGTATTCACAGATGTCATCATCTGTGGTGCATGTATGAGTGATAGACTACCATTAGGCTGACCACAGACACAATGTACTGTACCTATGGTGAGTGTAGAGACCATTATTGACCATGATTGAGCCCTGGCTGATGTTGCCTGTGGTACTCATAGGTTCATAGGTGAGTACTGGTCTATTGGTCCTGGGACCTACATAAGCCTAGCCACAGGGGTTCCCAGCCATGCACCACCCACTAATGTTATTCCCCTGTGCCCCTGTCAGGCTGTGGCACAGGCATACTACCCAAGGTGAATTCCCTTTTTCCCATCCAATTGCCAAGTGTTTCTGTAAAGAGGGCCAATGAGTAGCATTGCCTGACATGTATGGGTAGTCTGTTCCAGAGTGTGGCAATTCCCTAGGACAGGGCCCAGTATGTTCTGTGTAATATGTTGATGAGGTTTAGGATGCTGGAGCATGGGTTAGCAGAGGGAGTGGAATGTGTTTATATGTAGCATGTTCAACTGCTCTGTGTATGACATAGCTGTGTATGTTGGGCGGATGTCAGCTGTGCCTGGGCAATGTGCACTGGAGTGTAGCCACAGTTGTCTGAGATGGATTGTGTATTGCATGTGTTTGACGCTGGCAATCCCATTAGTGAGGGGTGTGCTTTGTCAGTGCACATATACAGCATGCATTATGGGTAGGAGTGTTAGATGTGTACATGGCCTATACCTTAGCTATGGCATGCACAGTGAATTGCCAAGCATAACCTTAAACCATACTCACCGGCATCCGGACACTGCCTTGCTAGTATCCCAGAGGTACCTACATTGAGATGGGATAGAGTTGATGTCAGTGGCCAAAGCTGTGGCATTGCTACAGGGTGGCTGCAATATTACAGTACAACAACAGCTGAAGTCCACAGTACTACAGATTATGCATTACTGCTTATCAGTGCTGCACAGCAACAGACCCCACATCTCACATATGCATGATCTAACTGTACAGATGCATATACTGCAGTAGTCGACTGATATGCCCTGGAACCTTACCTGCATGCTCCATGTCTGGTGTGTGTGTAGCACCCACCTCTATGACTGTATAAGTCTGCAGCTCTTGTGGGTGGACAGGTGCTACCAGGCTCATGAGCAGCTCCTTCACTCTGGTGAGGGGGGATGGATGTTATGGCCTTCCCCTGTTGCAAGGTGATCACCCCACACGGCAGCGGCACAGTGACATACTTGGCGGAGCAGGTCACTGCAATGGTGGTAGACCTGCTCATATGTACGGCTGTACATCCCCACCTCGTTCACCCTGCGGACCACATCATTCCACATGACTGTTCTTTCCTGCTGGTCCTGGCATGTCCGTGAGAACAACAGCTGGTAGTTGTGGATGATGCTGGTGATTATAATTTCCTCCTCAGCGGCACTGTAAGCAGGATTCCTCAGGTGTGCCATACTCCCTGAAAGACATAATGATGAAAATATGTCTGAGCAACTCATATGTCAAGTTTAGCATAATACAATACAGATATCGGTCTCCTGCCACCATATCAGCTCCAACATAATGTTCACACAACACTAGTGGTATGTGTCCGGTATGTGTACCATTGGGTCATATATTGTATTGTACAACACTTTCTGCTATGTGTTTATAAATATGCTCCCTGTGGGGACACTAGAGTTGCTGGGCTGTTACAGGGTATTTCACCTGCATACCATTGTTACTGCCACTTTGTTTCCACATATGCATGTGGTAGGTCTGCTATGTGATTGCTACACATCTGCCATTCTGTGATATTGGGGATATCTATGCATGCTGTTGGACATGTTCTGGGATTGTGTGGACTATTACAGCCCACATATGTTCTATGACAGTTACACACCAGTATGTGTAGAGGATATTTGCCAGCAGGAATACCACTCCAACCTAATGTGCACATGTTACCAGTCCACTTCACATCCATGACCTACCATGAAACCTCTTTATCTATTGTTCCATTACTACCTATATGTGGAACCACCTCAGGGGATGGTGTTCCCCCCATGGAGCACACACACAGACATATGTCTGTCACCCAGTTAGGTCAAGAGTCTTGTGCACAGGGAGCTCCACAGAGACATGGGGTATGTGCTACATCACCTGGAGGCATGGAATACACATACACAAGGTTGGACATGCATGTCCCTCCTGCCCAGCACACAGCCCAGGCACCTTTATGTCCATGCAGATGCTGCAGGGACTGCCCATGGGTGGGCACCATGTTCCTTTTGTTCCTATGTGGGGGCTCAATGACCTCCACATTCCAAATGTAACTACCCGTCCACAGTGTTTAACCACCACATGTGTCATATACCAGCCCTGTATGCTGTCTTGTTTGGCACACAACCAGACCTACATACCAAAATGTGCTTAATACCCTTCACCAACATATATATCCCAACTTCTCATACAATTGTGATGTGTTCCCAACATGGGTTACACACTACACTCCACACTCCATCTTGCAGACATGTACTGGTGTGTAGGTATGTTGTGTATTGATGTGTGATGTTCTCTAACACATGTCATGGCAGGGGACATATATATATATATATATATATATATATATATATATATATATATATATATATATGTAGACATACACACACACACACACACACACACACACACACACATATATATATATATATATATATATATATATATACATATGTGCATATATGTGTAGATATAATTTTGTGTTGTTTATATACCTATATAAATGTATACCTGTCCGAGGTTCAGTAAACATACACAGCTGTGAATATGTATCACACATATATGTATCTGTATGTGGGGTGCATACGAACCTCTGGACCACACTCATGTACCCTTTTTACTTCACAGCTGAACTGTTCTGCCTTGCTGAAACACAGACAGGTGTCACATGAGAACACAGACTAACATTAGGGGGGTATATATGGTGACAAACTTTAGATAAGCATATTATACTGCTATGGCAGTTGGGCATGCTATGCTACACTTTAACATGACTGTCCTGCAGGTGGTGTGGTCTCTCACCCATGTGTCTATCATGGCAGTATTAATACCCCCACCAGCCATTGGCCACAGAAATTTACAGAACACATATATCATGGGTCACATCTTTGCCATTCACTGCTGGTCTGCACATTTGACAGGTATGTCCTACTGCCCACAGGGACCTACACTACTGTCCAGTGCAGTTGTTGAGCAGAACATCATTACAGGAACAAGTACTGATGGCACATATACATTCTTTCAGAGTATACATCCTATTATTCTATGCCATATACTACATGTCAGTAAATGCATATCTGTTCCACATACCTGTTATGTTTTTTCCACTGTAACACAATCCTGAGCTTTGTGACCTTTCTTGAAAGTTTTTTTTTCCTCCCTCTCTCTCTCTCTCTCTCTCAGTCTCTCCAGTAGAGTGATTGAGCTGGTTTGAATAGATTGCAGCATGCTTTTGTTGGTATTGCACATGATCAGGTGGTGGCCTCTGCACCAGTCAGTGTCCACCAGTTGTTAACTGCATGCAGCCTGCTGTGTTGTACTTCAGATAACCACTGTCATGGCAACCCTGTACTATAAATTGCTGACTTCTGTGGGTGTTGTCCCTTCACCTTTACAGTATGGATGACATCCTTCCTGTGTATGGACATCAGTGTTACAGACAGCAGGTAGCAATACCTCTTACAGCAGAACCTGCAGACATAGGGCACATCCACATTTGGGTAAGGTTCCAAACCTACAGACAGCGTGAGTACTGTTATTATGTGCAATGTATCTTGTTGCACTGACAGGGTTTCTGTGTACATGGTACTTTTTCATGGAATGTTGTCTGTCTGCATAGCTCTCAACTGTGGGCCTATCCATACGGTGCCAGGGTGATTGGCTGTTAGGTTTTGTCTGTGCACCACGCAGGTATTGTCCCAGATATATCTGTGGCATTCTGTCTGCTATCAGTACATGGCTGCATCCATTTGTATTTCAATGCCATATCCCTGCATAAGGGTATGCTGCAATGAATCCTGTAACACCAGCAATTTCCGGGTGTGTAACAGCAGTAATGCAAATATGGCCCTATGTTCCTACCTCTGTCCTCCACATATATGCCAATATTTGTCCTGCTGTGATACAGGAAGGGTTGTTAGGTAATGGTCTATCATTATTTACCACTAGTATTACTGTTATCATCCCAGTCATGTCATGGATTCCCACACCAACTGTTGGGCCAAGTCCATATATATGGGGGCAACAGCTGGAGAACATATATGTGTCCTTGTACATTCCAGAGGTAAATGTGTGGTACACAGTGTTCCTTGCCCTTGTACAGCCTTTTATGGGGGGGTGGGAGGTTCTATGCCATTAACCTAGGCTATGGCACCTTTTCATGGATATAACTGTTAAGACGAGGGTCATTCAGTGTGATAGTGAGATGTTAAGTTAAGCAATGTTATGTACAAGATAATGTGACATTAACACAAGTGCTACTTTTACCCCCTAGGGCTTGACTACAGGGTGTAATTGGAGGCTGCTGAACTACATCTGTAATTGTTGATTGTTATGTATCCTGAATGCAAATCCTGTTTCTACTGTTGTACTAATTGAAGGCCTTGGCCTGGACAGCATAGTAGGGTATATACACATTGAGAAACTGCAATTAAAATACCATAAACGCCTTGTATTAAAAATTCCGCGTTTTCGTCCACATATAGAATATAGAGAATTATGGTGGCAAGTAACCCTGGAATCGGGAAAAAGTCCAGGGCTAAATTACTTTATTTCTATTTTGCCACTTTTAAAACTGAGGGCTGCTAAGCTTTGAATTGTGTTCAATGAATGTAATATTTCTTGTGGACTGAAAGTGTCACTGTTGCCTATAATGGCTTGTTAAAGAAATTCAAAACCAATTCATGCACTTTTAGTTTTTAAAGTTTGTTTGTGTCTTTCAGCTTTTCCCAGTTAGGGGTCGCCACAGCGGAACTCCGGTCCGCTAATGATTGATAGTGGATTTTTACACACCGGGTTACCAGCCCTGATGCACAACCTTCAACGAAGGCACGCCCCATTCACGTGTGCCTCCACATAGAAGACACTCTAGCTGTACATTTTATATATTTTATAGTTTTTTAAAACAAAGTGTTTATTTATTGTAATCTAAAATTTTATGTATTGATGGTAAATCTTATAAATTACTACACAGAATGGTTAAGAAATTCAATTCAATAGCAACACGAATGGAATGAAGAATAACTGAATATTCATGAGGTTATTTAAATATTCATATAGTTCAACTGAGTATTGGTTTATTTCTTAATTGGAATTTTGAATCTATTGGTTCTTGGGTTTTAGAGAAAATATAAAATAATTATAATGAGGTTTAGGCTACACATCTGAGGAAGTCTGATTTATGTGGACGAAAACATGGAATTTTTAATACAAGGCGTTAATGGTATTTTAATTGCAGTTTCTCAATAAACTATGAGTGTTCCAGCATTAATTCATCTGTTTCTTTTGCCAGTGGCACCCTGTTTGTTTTTACCAGTTGTTTCCTTGGGAATGCTACCTGCATTTTTTGCTTATATATACACATTGCTTGCATCTACTGTTTTGAGTGGGCCTTGCATTCATGACTGATTACATATATCAAACTTTATGTGGTTTCAGTACTGGCACACATTATTGTATAGTATTCAAATAAAGGTTATCTGTGTATACATACCTGTGTGTCGTGTCATGTCCTTTGAATTGTGGGTGGGTATATGTTTAATGTCAGTATTCTCATTTGTGGGAATGGTTGCCACACTACACATTTCACAGGTGCCAGTTGAAGGGCTTGTGGCTGAGGGATATACTTTGCACCCAGTACTTCCACACTACTTCTACATATGTATGGTTACTGATACCTTTTGTGTGTGTATATGTGTATGTACCTATATATATCTCATATGGCTATATCTATATATATGTAGCTATAGATATGTACATCTGTATACATATATATATATATATATATATATATATATATATAAATATATATACATACATATGAACATATGTATGTATCTGTATACAATTGATGTTATATGATTATTTGTGAGTCATACATTGATATATATATATATATATATATATATATATATATATATATATATATATATATATATATACATATAGCTGTCTATCTGTCTACATTTACAGATATATATCTGTCCATATGTCCATGCATGTTCGGCTCATATTTCGGCCTGTTCCTCATTCACTTGCCAATTGTCATGGATGATCGCAGCATTGAAGTCAGTAACTAGTGGCAAAACTTTTGTGTTTCAGACTTCATCTCCTTCTACATATGCGTTCTAATAGATATAACTGTGTAACTAGTAACAGTTACGTAAGTGTATCAGAGCATTAGTTGACATATATTCCTATTTGTACCCAGAGTGTGGCGTACTTTGTCCAGACTTCTTGCATTAACAGGTTATGTGGTGTGATAATACTACATTTCCTGTACCGTTGACTGATTGTGCTGCATGATATGTTTATGAAAACTTAAGGTTATGTATATCTGCCATGGTTTAGTGGTAAATCACTTTGTGTATGGAGTGCAGGGTTCTGGGTATGAGCCTTAGAGAGGCAGTTTATTTTGTTGCTGGGCAGGACAAGGGACGTTGGCTACAGAGTGATTAAGGCACTTTTAAGCAGTTGTAAGTGGGTTTGCATGGGTTTGCGCGATGGTAAGCACTGCCACCCTCCGCTTATGTTTTCTTACAGTCAGTTAGCGTCAAATCTCTCAACCTGTGTAGGCATAGCTTACCCCCATGCAAACCCGTGAAAACCCGCTTACTGCTGCTAATTCCTTTAAAAGAAAAGAAAAAGGGGTTGATAGGACAGTGGTGAAAACGGGGCACAAAGAGGGAAAGACAGTAGGGAAAATAGCTAGGCATGTGCAGGAAGGGGATAGGAAAGGTCCATAGTTGCCCATTTCTTCTACAGCAACAGCTGTGTGTATACACTATATTTGCAGGTACATTTGGACCCTCAAACCCCTGGGAAAGGGGTGAGGACAACATATATTCATTGTGATGCCAATTAGACCAGATTACATGTCCAGTGGACACGTGTGCAAAATGGACAGCTATGTACGGGGCAAGATTTTTTTGTGGGAACAGATTGCCCTTTTTTTTTTCAGGTGAGAGTGGGATGTTGGGGAGAGGTAGTAGGTATATTTGGGGAGGTAGGTTGGGTAGGTTAACAGACAAGACACACAAGATGCATACAGGGCCGGTATATGACACATGTGGGGGGTAAACACCTTGGACGAGGAGGGGTGTTTGGTTTGGAAGTCGCAAGCCCATGAACCCCCAACTGGAAACAATGGGACTGAGGTTCCCACCCATGGGCAGTCACCACTGCATCTTCATGGCCCCAAAGGTGGCTGTGGTGGGGGCTGTGTAGGAGGGGCAGGCTCACCCTCTAATAGCGCCTCTCAGCCCTCAAGCTGGTGTAGCCACTCTCAATACTCCACACCGAGCTCCTTACACACCACAGCCAGGACCTGTTGATGAGTGATAGGTTCCCTTCTGTGCCTGCTCCGAGGGGGGGAAATCCCCATCCCCTGTAGTGGTTCCACCCAAAAGTGGCACAGGGCCCACAGAGGAGGAGGTCCCAGGCTGGGCCCCAGATGTGCTGTTGCCAGGTGCCATGGCCAGCTGAGGTGGGACAGGTGGGTCCGCTGGGACCGGCCTTCCCATGTGAGCTGTGTTGTCACAGGTTTATGACAGATATGGGTTAGTAACAGTCAACAGCATTCAGTATTAGTTATAACAGCATGCATAGGTATTCCCATTGACCCAACACACCAGATTTAACACAGTTGCATGGCAAGCAGAACACATGCATATATGGAACAACAGTGGCCATTTCAGGAGCACGCATGTTTCATTGATGGCAACAGGCCACTAATATGGGTGTATTTTCACATGGCACATGCATAGAAATAAATGTGAATATTATTTCTACCATTAGGACACATACCAGTTGAGGAGTGTCATTGGGTTATTATGCACATATGGTAGGTGTGAGAGAGAGTTCAATTAACAACTAATATATCCTTGTAGTTTTCACAACATTCTTAGTCACTGCAATGGTCTTTCCCTTACATGTATTATTACACTACACAATGGCCTTATATTGTACACTGGTATGTTTATAAATTATTATATACGTGACCTGTGTCTTACATACAGGCATGACAGGCTGCAGGTGTTAATGCAACATATGTTGAGAATTGCTGTCATACACTTTGGGTGAGGTGCTAGAATGACAGGTTTGTTTCCATATGCATTCTCTGACTATGTACACATTTGACTATCAGTTGTATGCCATTGACAGCTGCCTACAATTCTTGGATCATCACACTGGATTTTCACGGGAACAGCATACCAAGCTGGTGATATGGTTCATTTATCTGGACATGCTGGACAGATTGGAACAGTTGTGGGGTATGAATATGCATACAACTTACAATTTGTACATTCTAGCAAATTCTGTACTGTTGTTGGATGTAAGTATGCATACAGCTTTCTATCTGAACATTGTATCAAAATCTGTACAGTTGTGGGGTATGATTATGCATACGACTTAGCACTCCCAGGATTCAAACCCCTGCTGTGTGTGACAAAACATTATAGCTAACATCACAGTGCACTGTGCTATCAGGGAATTGATGTAAAGCTTTCGAATGTTTTCTATCTAAGTCTCCCTAACTTGTACAATATAACTGACCTCTTGGCACTTCCAACATTGTTATGCAGGACTTCATACCCATTTTATCTGCATACCACGGTGTGGGTGACTCTGCTTAAGATACAACAGTACTATTTATAGTATGGAACAGATTGCCAACATATGAGAGAAGAATAAACAGAAGCAATCCAGGGGTTATACCTTTATTCACAGACTATTACACATTTATTTCTACTTGTACAACACTTTCTAAGGTTCTTATATTTATTTGTTATGACAGTACATGCATACTGATTTCTAACCTGCCTCACGACTCAGCCTTTGCAGCCCAGCATCATAGGCTTGCTGGTTCACAGCCCTCTCATTTGCAGCTGTCAGAAAAATGCAGTGATATTTAGCCATACCTATCCATAGTATACACAAGCTAGGCAATTATTTACTACTTAGTAGAATGAGTACTTACTCAGTACTGAGGCATTGGGCATCTGCCAAGACTCCTGGATCCACTGTTCCAGTACATCCCCCCTCCGCTGCTTCAGGTCAGCATGGTGGTGCCTGATCTGCTCCCCAGTCCGGGGGATACCAGTGGCACTGGTGAGGTCATGGGCTAGACTGTCCCAGGCCTCCGTTTTATACTGCGAGCCCTGGTACTGGCCCTGCAGTAGTCTCTGATCATGGTGTTTTACCAGGAGCCATACCATGATTTGTGACTCCTGGATGCCCCAGCGCTGCACTCTAAATCGAGTGCCTTCACTCATACCAGCCATTCTGCCTGCAGTAGGAAGCTGCAACCAGTTATGGGTAGTATTCCTGCCTGTGGGGTTTAAATACGGCAATTTTCCCGCACTTCCCCATGATTGGCCTGTTTTAAAAAGGCTAAGCTATGGGCAGACCTGCTTACATGAGAGTGGCACTGCTTAAACAGGTATACCACTAGGCAGATTGAACTGGCTCCCCTACACATTGCTTACACTTACTAACTTGAGCTGTGCTGCGGTTAGCATTGCTTAATAGTTAATTAGCACCATATTTGCTATTTGGCAATGATTTATTCTTCATTACAGGTTATATATGTGTCTGGTATCCATGATTCATGTGTACATTCACTATATGAGAACCTGGGGACTTTTACACTTTATTACAATAACACCTCAAATATATGCTTACGACAGCACTCCAGTTCACATATTTATGTTCTGTGGCAGGTTATCCAACATCACACCGTACATAGATTCAGTTCACATGTTTAGTTTGATTTTCCTGTGGTGAGGATTAGTTTGCTGATACCTCATTCATATCTATTGTTATGATGGCTTTGTAGTTAACTACTGTGACTATAGTGTACAGAATCCTGAGTTTGAGCCTTGCAGAGGCAGTTAATTTTTTGCTAGGCAGAACAAGGGCCATTGGATACAGTGTTATTAAGGTACTTTTGAGCAGTTGTAAGTGGGTTTGCATGGGGGTAAGCACTGCCTACACAGGTTAAGCAATTTAGAGGCTTACTGGATGTAGGACACTGTAACTGGAAATTAGCAGTGCTTACCTTCACGCAAACACGTGCACATGGCCTTAACTCGCTTACTAGTGCTGACATATGCTTACTACTGCTTTTTGCTGATTAACCTAACTACTGCTTTATGCATAATGATACTGACACCTCACATGTGCATTTTCTGCAGTACTCTAGGTCATATATGTATATATATATATATATATATATATATATATATATATATATATATATATATATATGTGTGTGTGTGTGTGTGTGTTCTTCCGTGGCAGCAGTACCCCAGTTCATGTATATATGTTATTCCATGGTTATGCAACATACATATTGCTCAAAACATGCTTTGCCATGGGAAATGGTATGTCTCAGTTACCTTCCTGTTTCCTCCCCTCCTTTCTTGCTTACATCCATGGGGCGGTCCCATTTGAATGGGTCCGTCCAACCCCGGCATGCCTCAGCCCATAATGTCTTACCCATCATTCCCTCCACCCCCTCCCTCCTCCACATCAATCATCCTTCCTACGGGTTCCATCCGAATCACACCACACCACTACACATTGCCCACTCTCAATTCTGAGGACCCATCATGTAAGTTGTCTCACCCCATGGATCTTCAGGGTTCCCACACATTCAGTCCACGAACATACATATCCTTCTTTGCTTACCTGTAAGGCATAGTATGTTAACCCGAGGACTCTTTTTAGCAGAATTTTTGGGGTCATCCCGCTAGGGATGAATATGCTTTTGTTTAAAATTAGACTTTGCAGGCTGACACTGTTTCTCCCACTGGTAGTATCCTGCCAGTAGTCTGGGTAGCAGTGCTGTGCAACACTTAGCAATGCTTAATATTCAATTTGCATTATATTTGCCTTTTAGCATTGATGTCTTCTTCATTGCATGTTATATATGTGTCTTGTATCCTTGATTCATGTGTATGTATGCTGTATGGGGTCCTGGGAACTTCAACACTTTATTGCAATAACACCTCACATCTGGCCTTACTGCAGTACTCCAGTTAACATATTTATGTTATGTAGCAGGTTATACCAATTCACACTGTACATGGATTCAGTTCACATGTTTGGTTTGATTTTCCTGTGGTGAGAATTAGTTTGTTGATACCTCATGCATATCTATTTCTATGATGCCTTAGTGGCTAACTACTGTGACTATAGTGTGCAGGTTCCTGAGTATGAGCCTTGCAGTGGCAGTTTATTTTGTTGCTGGGCAGAACATGCGTCACTGGAACCAGAGTGATTAAGGAACTTTAAAGCAGTTGTAAGCGGGTTTGCATGATGATAAGCACTGTTAACCTCTGGTTACAGTTTCTTACACTCAGCTTCTACTTTGCATAATCTGTGTAGGCAATACTTACTCTCGCACAAACACACTTAGACATGCTTACTACTGCTTATTTGTGCTTAAACCTGCTTACTAGTGCCTTATTCATTATGACACTGACACTTCACAGGTGCATTTCATACAGTACTCCAGTTCACATTTAAATGTTATTATGTAGGTTATATGGCAAAAAGATGTAAAAATAGGTTCACATACAGATTTCACATGGAAAATGATATGTGCTGCATTGGGACTTGAACTGGGAATGCCTGTTCGTTAGATGGATGCTCTAACCACTACAATATTGCTGTGTTGCTTCATTTGCATATATATTCCTTGTTATCCTCTTCAGCCTTTTCAGCTGCTTTAACCATAGTTAAGTGATGGGCAAACCCACGTACCTACGGTTAGCTGTACTCGGGGTTTTAAAACAAATAAATATAAGGGTTTCTTCATTTTATTTCAATGTACTGTTGCTGTTGAACACATGGGGACTGTTGGTGGGGATATGTGGACACCTATGAGCGGTCTCGCTCATTTATTTACACTTTCTTCTGTTCTACTTTGCGGGGGCATGTTTATTCTGAGAGCTCTGCTCTCAGACACATCCCCTGCACTCGTCCATGCTTAGTGTAGGATTTGGAGCTCAGGCAGAGCACCTTCATTAATGTGTATGGAGCGCTGCCGTCTTCCTCTTAAACTGCTGCTTACATGCTTGACTAGTTTAGTCCTGCACAGCAGATTAGTAAATCCGGGGGTTTGTCTTTATATATTTATTCTCTTCTTTTTTATTACTCTCACTACAGCCATAAAGTTCTATATAATAACCTACAATCCTACCTTAAATTAATAACAAATTGAAGCATATCATCTAAAAGAATACAATGCCAAAAGGAAATAATGTAAGCACATTTTATTCTTATTACTACTCTGTTGTTGTCACTGAATTGACTCTCTGATAAAGCTTGAAAAACTCTAGTGATTATGTTACATAACTTGTAAGAACATTACAATTATTATTTAATATTTATATTTATATATATTCTGTTCAGATATTAAGCTTTATTTAATTTCACAAAAAAAGAAAAGCAAGTGAGTAAAACAGAACAAAGCTTTTTTACAAGACATATCACACTATACTCTACTAAATATAATATTGGTATGGAGACCAAAAGGTATACTGAATGATTATAAAATCCTGAAAAGATGTAAGTTAAAAAAAAAAAGAGAGAGAAAGAAGTGTTGAGAACTTGCTTTACTAATATTTGGTTTGGTTGTTTGAGACATATTAGTAAGTGCTTTTGCCACATCACATGACAGTTAATTTTCCCCATTTTCCCAGTTTATACTATCTATAACCTCACATAACTATTTCCAGCATTTGATGTTCATTATATTGATCACTGCTGCACCAGCCTTAGCTATGTAGGTTATATCCTGCCAAGGTCATAACAGCCAACTTCCACACACCCAAACTAAGGCAGCTTGAGTGGAACTGACTAAAAGACAAGTTTGGCCGCCAAGCCCTTCAGAGCTTTACTTCCGCCAAAGACTACACTCCTCTGAAGCTTTCAAGGATTGCCAGTCGGCTTGTGCTGTTCCTTTGCTGGGCAGATAAGCTTCCATTTAATAATTTTAGTTATTTATACTTTTCTAGGGTGGCCACGGTGGTGCAGCGGTTAGCGTTGCCACCTCACAGCAAGAGGTTCTCCAGTTCGATTCTCGGCTGAGGTGCCTTCTGTGTGGAGTCTGCGTGTCCTCCCTGTAATTGTGTGGGTTTCCTCAGGGTGCTCTGGTTTCCTCCCAAAGACATGCTGTAGGTGGATTGGACACTCCAAATTGGCCCTAGATGTGAGTGTGTGCATGTGTGTGTGCCTTCTGTGGAAGGTTGGGTGCCGGGCTGGCACCTCAGTACCATAAAACTCCACTGCCAATCATGAGTGGACAGGTGATCTGCTGTGGTGACCCCTAACTGGGAAAAAGCCAAAAGAAGAAGGTTTGGTTGTTTCATGTCTTGAACTGTTTTGACTACTGAAATATATTTAAGGTGTAAAAGGAAGCTTTTCATTTTTTTTATGCAACAGGCTTAAAAATCATTTTCTTTACAGTAAATGCCCTTTATGTACATGGAGTTTCTCTGGGCTACACTGACAGCCATGCAGTGAAGTGGAAGGAAGTCAAAGCTTCAAAACTCTCACGATGCATATTAAACCATTTAAACTATTTACTTACTTGTTTCTCGGCTTTCCACCGAGGTTGTGTTCTAAAGAAAATATTCTGCAAGTTTAATGATTTAGGAATCTTAAAAACCCTTTGTGAATGTGGGAATAGTTTAAAACAAAAACAAATGGCTCAGAAATTATGCAAGTAGCTGGATTAAAGGTCAAACATGAGCCATTTGAGTTTCTTGTTTTCTTAAAGAGATATTACCATCTTTTATTTAAAAGTGCATTAATGAAACAACTTTAAAAGTAATAAAAAAGATTATATCACACAAGTAAGAATTTTTGAAGAAAGTGAAATAATGTATATAAATACACTCTTAAACTAACTGACATTGATATGAATTAACAAAATATTAAAGAAGAACATTCACCTCAGGGATCACTTCTGCGGCACTGCTTGACAGGGGCACAGGAAAATAATTTTCTTGGGTGGCGAAAGCCAGGGAACCTTTTTGGCTAGGCTTATATAGGCTCCAGGGCTGATAGCCTAGTACCTACCTATGAATCTATGAACCCATGATGTAAAGTACATGAACATATATTACAGTATAATACTGACACTATAGTCACATTGGCTTCAATTAAATGAAAGAAAATGTTGTCATGCACTTTTGGGAAAAGCATAAAGAAAGCTCAAATATATAAGAATGTAATGAGAAAGCCACTTTTAAAAGTATTGTGTATAAAGGAATGTTATGCTATTAGGCAAATTACTGCCGTATAGATTAAAATACCCTTCTGTGATTAATTGTTTACATTATTAAAGAAAAATATATCATATATAAAGGTAAATAGGCATAATAAGCTGCTTTCTGTCAAAATAAGTACTATTTATTTATTTACATTTGTTGACTGGGAGTGTCCGACTGGACGTAGGTCCATTTTCAGCTGAGGCCCAGGGAGAAAAGCTCCACAGTTAAAATAAACAGACAGTAGTTACATTGGATTACATAGCGATTAACAATTTGATTAACATAGCAATTAATTACAAACATATTTTTCAGATGAAGAACATAGTACGTCAGTAGACAACTAGAATCTTTATCTGCGAAGTACATAACAGACATTAACAAATGTTACAATAAGATGTTCCTGCTGTATGATGAGTACTAGGCTTATGATCATCTGAGCTTGCTATAATCAAGGTAGTTAGTGGGGTGAAAAGAAAGGTAGTCCTTGGATGACGTGGGTGATATTAGAGTGGGAGATGCAAGGGCATAGCCAGCATGTTTTTAGGTGTGCTTTTAGTAAAGTTTTGAAGTGGGTGCATGATGGTACGGAGGTAATTGTGGGTGGGAGGGAGTTCCATAATTTGGCTATGGTGCAAGAGAATAGTGCTTCACCAGCAGAGTTATTGGCTTTAGTGATCTGCAAGAGATTTTTGTTGCTGGATCTTAGTGGTCTGGTGGTGCGATAGGGTTGGAGTAGATGCTGGAGTAATGGGACATTTAGTGGATGGTTTACTAGTTTGTGGGCGAGTGAGAGTTGATACCATTGAAGGAAGTGAGGGAGTTCAAGCCAGCCCAGTTCAGCAGTGAGAGATAGTGGTGACTACGGTAGGATGCCCCTGTGGCGAATTTGGCAATTTTGTTGTAGCAGGTCTCTAGCTTGTTTAGATCGCATTGCCTTAGGTTGGTATATATTGGAGAGGCATAAAGTAGGGTGGAGATAAGGTGGGAATTTGCTATTGAAATCTTTGCTGCTTTGGTGAGAAGTTGCTTATTTCTGTATAACGCTCCTAGTTTTTTGTGGACTTTTTTTATGGTCATGAATATGTGAATGTGAAATTTTAGTTTATTGTCTATTTCCACTCCTAGCAATTTGGTGTATTCAGTCGGGTATATAGTGGTGTTGTCTTTTAGTGTGATGTTAAAGTGAGAGTTGTTTTGAGTATGTTTAATGGGTTGGAAGATGAGTAGTTTAGTTTTGTTTGGGTTGAGTATTAATTGGGCATCGGATAACCAAGTTTCAACAGAAGAAAAGGCTTCCTGTGTGACTTTTTGCAGTTTGGGTAGGGACTGGGCTGAGCAGGTGATGGCTGAGTCATCTGTGTATTGTATGAGTGTGCCATGTTTGGTGGCAGAGGCTAGATTATTGGTGAAAACAGAGAAGAGTAGGGGTACAAGGATGGATCCTTGGGGAACCCCTATGGAGACAGGTAGTTGGGGAAATATGTCATTCTGCCATACAACAGATTGTTGGCGGTCAGACAGGTAACTCTGAAACCAGTTGGTGACTGATTGAGAGAAGGATGGGTTACTGAGGACAGAGATGAGTTGTTTGTGTGGGACCACATCAAATGCTTTAGATAGGTCTAGGAAAGTAGCAGAGGAGAGATAGCCATTGTTTTTATGCTGAAGGATAGTGTTAGTAAAGGAGAGTAAGGCAGTGGTGGTGCTATGGTTTGGTCAGAAACCATGCTGAGTATTGGAAAGGAGGTTGTTAGTAAGGAGGTAGTCTGAGACCTGAGAGTGTATGCATCTCTCTAGTGTTTTGGATAGTGGAGAGAGAATAGCTATGGGGCGGTAATTGGTTAGTTCTGTGGAGGGGCCACCTTTGCGGAGGAGAATTATATGTGATACTTTCCACAGTGTGGGAACATAACTTTCTGACAGAGATTGGTTAATCAAGATGGATACTGGGTAGGCCAGAGCATCAACTGCAATTTGTAGGTATTCACTTGGGAGGTTGTCTCCTGCTAATTTGGTGGGCTTAAGTTTAGTTAAGAGTTTTTTTATGTTGGAGGTAGGTACAGGAGAAAAAGAGAAGGCAGTAGGGAGATTACTAGTTGAAGGTGTCGGTTGGATGGGAGAGGGGGTGTTTTTAGCTAGTGATAGTATGGTTTGTATGAAGTGTGTGTGTTGAATGAGGTAGCAATATTTTTGGAGGAGTGAGGGATGTTAGGAGGAGGGGTACTGACTTTACCTGGGTGAAGAATGGAGTTTATGGAGGACCAGAATTGTTTGGGGTTGTGTTGGGGGAGTCTAGGGTAGACTGGTAGTACTGGAATTTGTTCTGTTTTATTAGCTTTTTGACTGTATTGCATAGTTCTAGGAATTTCTGTCTAGTTGAGGGGGTTTTGGTTTTGCGCCAGTGCTCCCAGGCTTTAACCCTGTTTTTCATTTCTGACTTAGTGGTTTTCTGTAGCCATGGGGAGGGTTGTGCTTTGGTTCTGGAAAGTCTTATGCGGGCATGGTAATTAAGGATGCTCAGGAAGATAGTATTAAAATATTCAACTGCGTCATCAAGCCTGAGGTACTTTAGAGGATGCCAGTTACATTCTTTGAGGGATGAGATGAATGTGAGTGGGTTAAGTTTAGTTTTGTATGTATTTGACAGTAGATGACAGGTTTAGCTTGGTATAGGTATTTTTTTGAGTAGGAATGTTGGGGAGTGATCACTGAGGCTATCTGATAAGGAGCCTGTTATATATGACTGGGGGCTCTTACTGACTAGTATCCAATCCAGGGTAGTGTGCTTGCTGGAGTTTTTATTTATCCTGGTTGGCGACTGGACTAGTTGGGTGAAGCCATGAAGGTTTACATGATGGGTTGGATGGTTGCCAGAACAGGATTGCCAGTTAATATTGAAATCACCTAAAATTATAGTTTCTTGGGGGAGATGGTAGGTAGACCAGCTGAGGAGGTTTTCTAGTGGAGGGATGTTCTGGCCAGGTGGGAAGTAGCATCCAATTATTTTGATGGTTTTGTTTTGGTTTATTTTGAGGTTGGTATATATTATTTCTTCATTGCCTATTTGTGGAGCTGATGATTTTAAGATCTGGATGTTTAGATGCTGTTTAAATATTATAGCTACACCGCCTCCTTTCTTGTTTAGTCGGTCTACTCTTAGTATGCCGTAACTAGTAGGGAGTATTTGCTCACTGGTAATGTGAGGTTTTAGCCAGGTTTCTGTCAGGATGACTATATCTGTGGAGTACAAGTCTATGGTGGCATGGAGTTCATGTACTTTCTTGGATATACTTCTAATATTTAGGCTTAGTAGAAGGAAGTCACGTGGCTTTCTATTGGCTGTGATATGGGAGAAGTTGTGGTTTCTAGTCTGATTATGAGGATTGGGGTTGGAGATGGTAGGGCCAGGGTTGGGGTGAATGTCTCCACTTAGGGTTAGTTTTGATATGAATGAAAATATTAGTTTTCTCAGTTTTTGAATGTGTTTGATTATTAAGGAAACTTTATGATTGTGCTCTGTGGGTAATCGGTATGGTGGGAGGGTTACTATGTTAAGTTGTAGGGATGTTTTATGTTTAAGTAATATAGTTGGTAGAATATGTGAGGGGTGCATAGGGATAGTTCTTGAGTTGGTGGGAGGGGAGCTGAGTGAGGGTGAGACATGAGTGGTGGTGTGAGTAGTAGTACAGTGGTAGTGGTTGAGTGGGGGAATGACAGAGCTTTAGTAGGATGTAAGATATGCAAGGAGAGTGCATGCAGTGAGCACAGGTAAGGTATGCTTGTGCATGTTAGTTGAGGAGGTGTGATAGTAGTGGGAAGACGGAGGAGATAGTTTTGGGTTAGTACTGTGGTTGGCTATTGGAAAGAAGGGAGGGGTTTGTGAATGTAATAAAGGTAGGATAACTGGGGGTGGGAGGATTAGGGGGCAGGGTGGGGAGCGAAGTGGGTAGAGACCCTGTCAGTAGCTCTTATGAGGGGCTGGAAACAATCAGGTAACAGAGTAAACTGGTAAATGAACATATGATAGTGACAAATGGTGGTTGTAGTTTTAAAAATGGTGCCTGACACGGGTAATATTTATTAACTTTGGGATTGGCTTAAGGTAATAAACAGGGAAGGGGGAGGGGGAGAACAAGGGTGTGAGCAGGCAGTTCTTTTGTACTGCTGCTAATGAGCCAAAGCAAAGACAAGTTTGTGTTTAAGAAACAATCACAACTGACCAAGGACTGCTCTGAAACTGTAAGTCATTTCTTAACCATTTCTCAGGTGGAAAAACAGGATAACCTTGTATCAGTAGGCTACTGTGGTCTCAGTTTAAATTAACAAACACACAGTATTGATCAGTTATGGATACTATTTGCTAACAAAAGGGAATAAGAGAGAAAGTGGAAGATGAGTGTGTGTGTGTGGGGGGGGGCTACTTATAGGCCAAAGCAGAGTGCTCTCCAAGGGAAAAATTAATATTGGCTCAAACAGGTAGACACATAATCAAAGTTAACTTTAGCTGTTTGCAGACAGTTCAGACTATTAGATAGTTAGACTAAGAAATGAGTCTTGGAAGAGGACTTAGAGGGTACACTTGAATGTATTTCCTCATAAGAGGTTTGGACTGTTTTTTTTTTTCTTTTGGTAATGCTTTAAATTGGGTGTCTAGGAAGAATAATTACTTTGTCACAAGAGATGGAAAAAGTCATTTCACTCAGTTAAACCTGATCATCCTGTGTTAAAGACAAAACAACAACAAACTGATGAAGTTTAACATTGATTAAACTAAAGCACTCACGTATTGTGATAATAAACTAACTATGGTTTAGTAAATCGTCCGTTTGCCTGCTCCATTTTTGTTTTTTAACATCCTGTGGCAAAGTTATTCACATATGGCTAACAAGTGTGGTAGTAACAACTTATCTGTGGAATGTATTTCTATCAATATAAATGGTTTAAATAATAATTGTAAAAGGGGTAGTCTTTTAAAATATTTGAGAATGCTCAATGCACAAATTATTTTTCTACAGGAGATTCACCTTGTACAAGAAGACATAAATAAGATTAATACAAATAACAATACACTTTTAGTAAGTTCTCATTATAAACAAAAAAAGAAGGGGAGTAGCAGTTTTATGGAAAAACTCAATCTTAATGCCCAAAATCATAAACACATCTCATGATAGATCAGGGATGTTTTGTCTAGTGATGATATAATTAAATGGGAAGATATATATGCTAGTAAATATCTATCGGATACCTTCATTAGATGCCAAAGTGGCAAAGCAGCACTTGGAAGACATTTTTCACCACTTGAAATAAAACGTAATAATAGTAGGAGACTTCAATTGTGTAATGAATGAGTGTGACACTGATAAAAAAAAACACACATAAGAAAATAGCAACTTCAAAGGTGCTGTCTATTGCATGTACACTGAACAATATCATATTGCATGTACACTGAACAATATCAATACTTTTACTATTCACATAATCAAAACTTAAGAAAAATGAATTGATTTATTCACACCAACTGTTACACTCTGGGAAAATTCTAACATTGGAGCAAGTAACAAGTAAATTTAACATAGATATGAATTTGTGGCTAATAGTTCAAGCTATAAGACAATATATCACAAATAGAGTATAAACAATGCAGATAACAGTTAAAATGTGCCTAAATTTATAGAATATATGATCTTTTTTACAACACAAGCTGCTTATAGAAAATGTCACTTATCAAACATATATAAAATAATAAAAAAATTATATCATAAACAACATTTTTTTGACTATTATAAAACTATCAATAATGAGTTTCCTGCTGGTCATGATAGAAAGTTGATATTTGCCTTTGCAAAACAAAGAACTCTTTCTTTACAATGGAAACTATTCACATGAAAATGTATTCATAAATCTTATACAACACCACATAAAATGGAACTAATGTTTAAACAAGATATTGGATTCTGAAGGTATAAAATAAAACTGAAAGCAAATTGGCAACATATGTTCTATGATTGTCAACTGCTTAAAACATATTGGAAGAAAATAAATTATTTCTTACAAACAGTTTTTAATGATAAATTGTCTAAATCATTGATTTTATTTAATTCTCCTGTACCTGAGCGTGTTCCTAGAACACAAATTTCATGTTTAGCCATTGCATGTAAAATCATAACAACAAATTGGAAAAGCGAGACTTCTCCTACATTTAAAGAATATAGAAGCATCGTATTGACTGTTTCATGAATGGAACTAAACACCATCAGAAGAAGAACAGAAAGGATGACATCTCATTGCAACTCATGGCAAAAAGTGATTGAAATACTAGAGAAAAAAAGACTGTAATAATTCTTGAGATGAATCTTGATTGTAAATATGTAAATTTTGTTTTGTTGTTTTATTATCTTTGTTGAAGTTATTTGCTGTTAACCTGTATAAATGTATGTAAATATTATAAAGACTAACCAAGCAGAAACTTCTCAGTGTGGAATGTGTGAAGTTCACTCCCTGAAAAATGTTATGCACCTAGTTTACTAATAACATTTGAACTTTAAAATATTTACTGCAAAATAATAAAATAGTAGGTAGTCCACAGTTGAGTTAAAAAATGAAATATCCTTTATTGAAACACACAAACAAGTGATTGTCACCACCAGACAAGTGCCATCTGAGGAAGGTCCAGAAGTGCAGCTCCTACAACAGGGATGTCTGGTGTATGTAAGTCCCTGCCAATAACTGCCCAGTAACACAGCTGAGTACTGCTGGTGTACACAAGCATGCATGCATGCAAATTGCCTTTTGCACTGCTCAACTCAGCCATGTGGGGGATGGTCAAAGAATATAACTATTCCCAACTCCTTCTGGATGCCACAGAAACCCGCTCAGCTATGCTTAAACTTGACCTTTAGATAAATAATTAAAGACATCTGGTTTCTATTTGTAGATATCTGAGGAAGGCATAGTTTGGATTGTCGAAACTGGTCTGTCTTTTGCCATATTTGGAATAAATGTTTGCTCTCACACCACTTTTGTGCTGGCTATTTTCTTTTTGATTCTATTTGTAGATGTCTGGTGTCTCAGCACTGCATAGCACTGCTGCGCTCCACCCTGCGTCACACAAACATTAATTTTTAAAAAAATTTAAAAATTTAAATTACATTGGTATACTCCAGTTGGATAATGCAGGGAGTGTGTTACTCATCTGCGGGCACAGTTAGCACCACACTCCCTACACTGATTCAATAACCATGCCCCATGGCTCTCCCTCGGTGATGCACCATGATTGGTATGCATAGCATGCTGCCGAGAAGGAACCGTGTACATGGACACGGTAATATATCATGTAGGCTCTACACTATGCCTACATGGAATTTATTAAATCTAGGGGAGAATGTAAAACATCATGTTAAAAAAAGATATTCATAACACTCCTACTAATAATTAGGGATTTCTATCTTTCCCTTAACTGCAATCCTTAGATGAGCCACCAGTATTGTGAACAGATGCTGTTGATGACCACTCCTATTATAGCTGAAGCTGATTGATCTCCTGCCTTGTGTGTGGGTGGTAACGAGGGAAGTGCCACCAGACAAGTGCCATCTGAGGAAGGTCCAGCAGTGCAGCTCCTGCAATAGGGATGTCTGGTGTAAGTAAGTCCCTGCCAATAACTGCCCAGTAACACAGCTGAGTACTGCTGGTGTACAAAAGCATGCATGAATGCAAACTGCCTTAGCAGACATTGCACTGCTCAACTCAGCTATGTGGGGGATGGTAGAAGCATATAACTATCCCCTAACCACTTCATGATGCCATCTGCAGTGCATGCTGTTGTCTCGCTTTCCCCATTGCTCTAAGATTCTAGGAATCAGAAGAAAAGATGGCTAATAAGGGATAGAGGCCTAATCACTGTCAGGGATGTCAAAAATATTATAAACTGTAATGTATATATGTTTGAATATTTACAGTAATAAATTATTAAATGATTGAAGATGCTACTCCTCTCTGCCTCTGCCTTTGCTCACAATACTGCTGGCTATTTCTGTGTAATGTGTTCAGCACATTTTATGTTTACTATGATATGTCATTTCACAAGCAAGACCATTACTTTATATCTCCTGCCTAGAATTTGTTTTCATTCCCGTGCAATTCAGTGGTCATCTTTTCATCACTGACACTTGAAGGGGGCAAATATGTATTTGAATAAATCTTTATTTTCTAAGCCAGTGATGGCAAACCTATGACACATGTGTCAAAGGTGACACTTCACAACAATTTGGGTGACACACCAGCATTCACCAACACCCGAGTTACCAAAGAAACTGAATGAACAAAAATACAAGAAATATGTGGCCCTGCACTTATCTATTAAAACTCAACAACAAAAAAGTCATTAATTAATGTTAATCAAATCAAATGCAACATGTTCCATATTTTTTCAGTTCAATTCAAAATTACTATTAAAAGTACGGTAATTTTTTGGTGCACTGTTTTAAGCCCAATTATCAGTGTGCATATCATTTTCTCTATTGTAAGTCACTGATTTTTCTTTTACTTTTATAATACACAGCAGCACACATGACTGGACTGTATCTTTTTAAATAAATGAATATGTGAAGAATTTCTTCTATTTGTTCGGGGGAGGGGGGGGAGACACACCAGCAGAGTGAAGATATGCATTTTCCAAATTTCTGACACACCTAGCCCAAAAGGTTTGCCATCACTGTTCTAAGCAGTTCTCTACTTTGCAATACATGACTGTAAAAGTTAACAGAATAGGCTCACAAGTGTGAAGTTTATAGTACTTTGAAGGAACTACTACAGATATGATACACTGCATTTTACTATGTGTTTTTATGTAACTTTTATGCAGATTAGGCAGCACATTGGTATTATGGTTAGCACTCTTTCCTCACATTGTTTTCTGCTCTGGTTTAGTTCCTGCCTAGGGTACTGTTACCTCCTCTGTTTGGGTTTGCATGGTCATCCTTGTGTCAGCATGCATTTGTACCAAGATCTTTAATTTTGTCCCATATCCCAGAGGCATGTGTCATGGTGGAATGGCTATGCCTAAACTGTCATAGGTATATCATCCTATAATGGATGAGTATTCCATCCAGGACTAACTCCTGCCTTATATTAATTGCTTGCATTCCTTTGAGTAAAGTGAGTATTGAAAATAGAGGAATACGTAATTCATTTTTAGTCTTGTGGGGCACATTTATATAGTAATTGATGATGTTGCCTCTAATCTCAAGGGTCAGAGGTTCAACACTGTCCTTAGAAAGTCTGATGTCTGTATAGTCATGTGTACAGATTTCCTTTAGGGAGTCCTGTTTCCACCCTCACTTGAAAACTTAAGATGGTTAGGCTGAGTGACCACTCTAACTTTGTCCCTCTGGCTTTGTACTGTGGAGCTTTTTTCCAGTGCCTTTCATGTAAAGGAGCATTTGGATCAGAGGGATTTACCTGGTCAAAATGAACAACAAAATAAATATGAAAGATAAAGACAATACAGTCAGTCACATAAATTCCTGTTTATGCTCTGCAAGCTTAAATTAATCAATACATTGAAACAATAGTTCTTAATTGTAGCAGGTGCAAGCAGATATTTTCTTACAAAGCACTGTAGTGATGCAGATCGCGACTTCATTCTGTCAACAAAGATTTATTGTGGCTTTCTGTCATTAAAACTAGACTGGCTTATTGCCAATGTAAACACTTCAGAAATGTTATGTTCTCAGAAGTAAAATGTTATATTATCACCTTTACAATAATGTGGGGGTCTAATGCCTTCAACATGAGTTATATAAAATTTTATTCAACACATTATTAATGTGATCTGCTAACATCTTTCTACTGTTCCTGCATTCAGAGGGCATGTACATATTTCTTTGTTTTATATTAAAAGTCATTTTGTGTTTTTCACCATTATAAACACTGCAACACATTCTCATTTTATAAATTTGGCCTGATGCTCTGTGTATGTAAAAACTATTAAAACCATATTTCTTTGTCTTCACAAAACCCATTGCATCACTGCATCTTGAGTGAAAATATTTTGCATGTGTAAGAAGAAGCAAATTATACCATGACATATTTGGATTTTGTGACTGCAGCTTCAGGCTGTGATAAATCTCAGTATATTACCCTGTGTTTCACATTTTGTCCTCCTGACACTGGCCAGAGCCTGTTTGTCAGTGCAATGTGTAGGCATAGCACTAACCCAGCCTCTTGCAACCCTTTAATTTCATCCCAGATTAGAACATAAGCAGTAGTTTCACTGTCGTTTGCTCTGATGTGAACGTCTGTTTGATGGTAGTGTGAAGAACGCCACAGTACCCCATAAGCAGCATAATAATATTGTGCAACATTCAACTACTCAAGAAAGGAAATGTGGGAGTTAATGATGTGTTTTTGCATATCAGATGGTCTGAGTGAAGCAGAAATGTTCAAGTACATACAAATTAATCAGTCAAATACCAAAACTTCATTTGAACCAGCAGGTTTTCAAATGCAATCTGTACTGCAAATGTCTTTTAAACAGCATTTCTCAAATGCAAGCATGCAGCTGGGGTATTCTGCAGAAGAAAAAAAAAGTTATTACAGCAATCTGTTATAAAGCAATATGTCACAGAGTGACATTTGACAATCTTAACTGTTGTCTACATAAATTATTAAATGTGACGCTTTTTAATCTTACAAATATACATTGTGGGATGGTATTAATGCTACTACAAATATAAGTGAGCGCAGTAAATCTGTGGATATGTTACAGGATTGTAACAAATTACTTCAGTCTGTGTAAGATATGTGGTAGGTATTTACTTAATACTTTGGACTAAAGAAGTAGCAGTACTGAGAAGAATGGGAACTCTTGACATTGGTAACTATGACCCGGAGACAGAACTGGCCAATAATAATGGAAATAATGCCAATATTTTGAGGTCTTATTCGCTTAAAATGCAGGGTCATAAATCCAGTAAATGTCAAAAAGGTCTGATCACAGTTTTTTGCTAAATTATTTAAGCTTTGTATGGTTTCCTTCCATATTCCAAAGACATGCAGTAGGTGGTTTGGACACTAAAGTGACCGTATGTGTGAGTGCATGTGCGCGTGCATGGTAAGGATGAACTACCGCAGCAGGTCCAGCCACCTGGCGGTGTGAACCTTGACTCGAGATGATTGCCACGGTTGACACCCCAATGGGAAAAAGGGGGTTAAGGATGGAGGGATATAATCACATGCAATCTCAAATGAAGTATCACATATGCTTTAAGAATTTTTATAGTTTTATTTAAAAGTGTTCCTTAAAGGTAAAATGAGGTAGTTATTGAACTAACAAGGCCATACAGAAAACTATGTTTTAAACACTCTCTTAAATTAATGAAAATTACCAAATGTAGTGATATACCTCAGCAAACTGAGAGAAAAATAAGCCAAACTGTATGCATTCTCACTAGTGCCCAAATAGTCATCAAATATCTGTGTCTGTGTCTGTTCTGAACAGTGATTTAACTGTCACTGTGTGCAATTAACATTTCATAAATGGAAGAATTAAATTTTTGTCTGCAGCTGAACTCATAAAGCATTACAAAGAAGCAATTATATTGTTACTAGGAAATGATTACCAAATAAATTGCAAGACTGATATTTTTGGCACATGGCAACCATTTTAGTTAAATTTTCAACATAATGATCTAAGTGTCATGCCTCATAAAATAGTAATATCAATTTTCAATTTTCTTTTAGTCATGATAATTTTGCGATTGTAGTATAAAGCAAACATTCGGGAGAGAAGTGTATTATAAATGCAAAGTTCATGATGCAGGACCCAACAGATGTTTTGTTAATATTTTTTATGCTAACATTAAAAAATAAACAAGAAAAAAAACATATGTCAGATGGAATTCATAGACATTCACTCCATAGTTGTGTAGTACTTATACAAGAAGGCAGCATTATGTGGTGCAAAGAATTTGTCAGAGGTTTTAGAGAATCAAAAAGTATTAATGGTACAAAAGGAAAATGTTGCCCCTGCACACAGCCCAGATCGGTGATTTACAGGCCTCAGAGCAGAAGACAGAAGCAAAGATTGACTATTTATAAAACAGAAGCAGGTGCAAAAATTAATGGTTTATTGGAATAGTAGAGGGATTGGAAGATAGTGACCCTTGGGTTTTTATAGTGGGGGTGCTTTCCAAACTATTGTATCTAAACAATCCACCATTGATTAACAGGGCCCACAGAATTGCAGCAAGAAACACGAACCTTAATCTTTCAAGGCACTTTATTGTCTGCATTTTGAATTAGTGGACAGACAGTGTATACTAACTAAGTGCAGAGAATTGGATAAGAAAATGATTACTGCTGGGGCTCCAGTATGTGTGTTGGCAGATTATAACAGTGCGTTGTTTCAGAAAAATGAATCAATGCGTTTTTGTTTATTAGAAAGCTTAAGGACTAAGGGGCATCTTGCCAACTGCAGTTGCAGTTCAGTTGCCTGCATCTTTCTGTATCAGGTTAACAGGACAGAAAGCCCTGTTTAATATTCCAGAGGATGTGGAACTGTTCATTCATACCATCATATCACATCACAAGGTCTTTCTTCTTCAGGTTCAGAGACAGAAATGGAGACGTAGGTTACACAGAAGGAGGGTAAGAGAGCCATCAGATCAATGCCATTTTTCAAATCACCAACAGGAAAGAAGCAAAGGGCTAGCTCCATCTTAAAGTCTGCAAATCTCTTCAGGGAGGGGCAAAACTAAACAGTGTCTGTTTCTTGAATGTGTAACAATAAGTAATAGGTGCACTTCACTGGCTACAGAGTCGGGAGCTTGTCTAACAACTTCCTGACACCTGACCCTGTTTTGGAAGACTTAGTTCAGCTTAAAACTCATAGAACAGAGCCGCCACTTTACAAGAGGTGATATATGCTACTAATGGCCTGATACTGATGTTATGGTCCAGGTAGGTTTCTTTTTCCTGACTCTGCTTTCATCTGTCTGGGGCCTTGATAAGATTGCCCCTATTTATGTAGGGAGTAATCTCGTAAACAACAGCCCCCCCTTCTCCTTTTAGTAAACCTGTGATGCAATGTTATAAAATACCCGATATGTTTTTGCTGTGTTATTCATGTATACTGATTTCTAGTTGAATTATTACTATTCTGGGTTTAACATGTAGTAGGTAGCCATAGATACACAGTAGAGAAAACTTCATAGTTTGATTCTGGATCAATTTGGCAGACTCAAGGATCTCCCCAGGTGATGTAATACAGAGCAATGATCTTCTTTCTCAAACTCGGCATAATTTCCATCCCCACCACAGCACAAATACTGCCTTCCTCAGTTTTACTATCACCATAAGCTTTCACAGAACTACAGGTAACATTGCCTCTTCTCCTTTTTAGACTTATCTAAAGCCTTTTAGACAGTTTCACCTCAGAAATTACTAACCATACTCTCCTCTTTAGGACTTGATTACTCATGCAACAAGCTGTAAAATAGCAAAACAAATACTCAGCACTTCTCCTTGTCTCTGTTGGTATCCCCAATGATCAATCCTAGGACCATTCCTGTTTAACATCTTTATAAATCATTTCCACACTAAAAGCAAGCATGCCAGCATAGTGCAATACAAAGATGACTCTACCCGTATCCCTTAACTGCTTAACTCCTAACATAATGTACCTTTAGCAGGTCACTCAAGAGTTCTTCTCATCTGCTGAGTCATGGTTACACACCTCCAGCTTAATCCTAAATCCAAAGAAAACTAAGTTAATGCTATTCTTACCAAAACAGTACCAAAACCAAAACAAACAACAAAGCTTTAGTATTCAGTCAAAAGACAATACTAGAACAAAAATTATTGCTATTTAGTTGTCAGAAATTTCAAAAATTGTGTATGTCTCTTTAATTTTGAGTGTTGTCTTAATTTCCTTCAGTTGTATGTAATTATGCTTAATTGATTATTGGTAGCACCAGTGTATATATACTGCATTTGGAGGTATGTACTTTATTCCTTTGAAGGCTGTTGGGCCGAGGTACCGGAATAAATTTTATCCTGCATCCTGTATCCTGCTTTTTTGGTTTGTTCTTATTCCTGCTTGCTGCTGTTGGTTGCTGTTTTTCTTGGTAAAGCTGGGATTGGATTTATGATGGCTAATTACAATACTGAAAATGAAGGAATTTTATTTGCCAACTTGGCTAGAGAAAGGGATATCAAGTTGGCTCAATTCGATCCATGGACAACTTCTGGTAACTATGGTTATGATAAGAAATTTGAAGACCTGAAGAGATTGAGAATTAAGGAGACATCCTTATTTTATGATATCTGTCTTTTAGAGAAATATGTTGAACTGTCTATCACACCGAGAGGTTAAGAATAGATAAACTACCTGCATATAAATTCGCTGAAGATGAAGGTGAATTTCTAAAAGAATGGCAAGCAGCGTCTCACCAATGTACTTTAACCTGGCTACAGATTCTTATTAAACGTAATCGGAGGAGTCTTGGATTGCTCCAATCCAAAATAGCTGAAAGTGAGGTCAGTTTATCGTCACCAGAAACAAATGCAACTTCTTCTTCTTTTGTACTTGCAATGAAAGATGTTAACCTAGCTGTTTCCAAAGCCGAGGGTGAAGTAATAGCTAGGAAGAAGAAAAAGTTAAATAGAGATATTACTGATTTTAAGAATAACATCATTTATTCTTGGCAACGCCAGCGTCAACGGAAGAAAAACGCCAATGGTACAGTCCGAGGAAGATCTTCAGAGGGAGGTTCACGTAGTGGACGTGACTCCTCAGTGTCGTCATCTGACACAGCCGGTGGAAGCAAGAAGAGCGTTTCTTTCGAGCGAGTAGATTTGGTGGATGAAAATGGCCAAGAAATGGAAGGAGAAGAAGAACAAGGCAGATGGAACTTTCGGCAGGGTGCAAAAAGAAAATTCCGACACAAAGGTCGTAACAAAAGGTACTGAATTTGGTGTTGATGCGTTTGCTACAACACATGTTATTTGTCCATACATTTCACATGGGCGCACAGCTGTATGTTCGGTTAATGTGAACGATGGTGGGGTTCACGCTTTGGGTGGTGAGAGCTTGTTGACTGAATATGCACAGTTTACACAAGTTAATCGATTGGATAGCAATATCATTCATGAAAACAAGGAAATTGGGACTAGTATATTGAATTTAAGTGACTTGGCATTTACACCAGATATGATCACGGTATTGAATTTGGGCAGTAAGTTTGTCCCAACAAAAGTTCCAGTATTATGTGACATTCTTCTGGATATTAAACGTTTTTGTAGAAAATTATATTTAAAGATATTTTTTGAGAATAGATGTGTTTTGAATGATGCTAATGATACTATTGCAACAACTTTTGAAAACAATTTACTAGTTTCTGCTGATCTTGATAATACAGAAATTAATCTCTCTGCAAGTTTCAGTGATATAGATGATTTGGATGATTTTTCTGTTCTTTTTGATCCTTTGTTGGACATTTCTGTTCATGAGGTTATGGCAGAAAATACATTTACTACCCCTAGTCATAGGGATAATAGCACAATGGTAGGTAATTATAAGGCAGGTTTAGTAGACACTCATTCAAAAAGATTTTATACAGGTTATGGGAAATTTATTTTACCCGAACTACCAAGTCGTAGTAACTTTTACCCACCGAAGAACTCTGCAGTTTTAAGGACATTTGAGAATGTCCTATGCAAAAAGGTGGAAATTGAATATGCTAATTTTTTGAAGCATTATTTTTCATTTAATTTAAGCAAATCTGAATGGAATGCTTTAAAGGATATGAAAGAAGCAGCAAAAAATATGCCTTTTGCATTGCAGATAAAGGGGGTAAATGGGTAGTTATGAACAAGTGTCACTATTTAAAGATGAGTTATGACTTATTATGCAATGATCAAGTATATGTGGAATTGCCTAGTAACCCTATCATTGAATATAATGCTTTGTTATTAGAGATTCTTGAGAGAGGTGAGAGGCTGGGCTTTTTGAATAATAAAGATGTAAAACGTTTATTTGTGGCCAACCCCAGGGATCCCATTTTTTATACCATACCTAAGATACATAAAAATGTGTCTGATCCTCCAGGCCGACCTATTGTGTCGAGCTGTGGTGGTTATTTGGAATTTGTGGGGATTTTTTTGGATAGTGTGTTAAAGGAACATTTGAAATATGTTGTTTCTCACATTGTCAATACAAATCAATATTGTGAGTTAATTAGAAACTTTAAATGGAATTCTAACCTATATTGGGCTACGGTAGATGTGAAATCACTATATACGAACATCAATAATAGATTGGGTTTGGAGGCTATAATGAAAACTTTAGGAGAAGGTCCACGTACATCATTTATAATTTCTCTCTTAGAATTTGCTCTCAGTCACAACTATTTTACATTTGATAATAAGTTTTTTCTTCAAATGGATGGCACTGCAATGGGAGCAAGTTTTGCTCCATCTTACGCTATTTTGTTCATGTCAATTTTTGAAATTAATTTTTTGTATTCTATGACATTTTTTCAGAACAATGTTGTTTCTTATTTTAGATTTATAGATGATTTAATTTTCATTTGTAGAGGGGATGTTTCAGAGTTTGACAAGTTTGTGGTAGATCTACATAAAAACAAATTTGGTTTAGAATTCACATATAGTACTAACAAACAGAAAATTCAGTTTCTGGACATTCTGTTATATGTGGATAAACAGGGGATTGTCCAATTTAAACCATTTCGGAAGGAGGTAGCCTCTAACAATTTTCTTCATGCATCAAGCGCACATCCTATGCACTTAATTGAGGCACTCCCTTATGGAGAATTTAAACGAATTTATGAACATACTTCTGAACATAGTCTTTTGAGTTCAGAGTTTGACTTAGTTTGTGAGAGGCTATCAAACAGAGGTTATTCTAAAGCTTTGCTTAGAAAAAATCGTGCAAAATTTGATTCTGATCAGAAGCATCATATTATTAAGAAATCTAATACTAATGTTACTCGTAAGGGGATTGATAAAGATGATAGGATATTTTTTGTCACAAAATTTTCTTTATTTTCGGATATTTTGTTTGATATTGTTACTTTTTTGTGGCCTTTAGTTTGTAGTAATGAAGAGATTGGGCATCTTTTTCCTAAACATGTCTCCTTCTCATATGGTAGATATCCTAATCTAAAAGAAATATTGAAACCTAGATATCTCTTGAGTGATGTTACTATGTCAAATTCTGAAAAACAAGTAGGCATGTTCCAATGTGGAAAATGTAAGATATGTAAGAGGGTTAAAAATCTATCAGGCAGTGTTATAAATGGGGTTAAATATTATGCTGAAAACAAATTTAACTGTAATTCTTGTGGTGTAGTTTACATCATTGGTTGTGACTGTGTAGTGCCCAAATATTATATAGGCCAGACAAAACGACAACTAAAAAAACGCATATTGGAACATATTGGTGATGTACGTAATGTTAGAACTAGTAGTCCAATATGTGAACATTTTCAGAATATACACAAAGGGTCTGTGGATTCACTATTTTTTAGTGCTTTGGCAAAACCTAATGCTTCTTTTGGAGGCAACTATTTAAAAAGTTTATTGAATTTAGAAAGCAGATTTATCTTAAAATATGGCACATTAAAACCTCGAGGTTTGAATTTAGAAATAAATCTAAATATTTAATAGCTATTTTGATAGTAATTTATTGCTATTTAGTTGTCAGAAATTTCAAAAATTGTGTATGTCTCTTTAATTTTGAGTGTTGTCTTAATTTCCTTCAGTTGTATGTAATTATGCTTAATTGATTATTGGTAGCACCAGTGTATATATACTGCATTTGGAGGTATGTACTTTATTCCTTTGAAGGCTGTTGGGCCGAGGTACCGGAATAAATTTTATCCTGCATCCTGTATCCTGCTTTTTTGGTTTGTTCTTAACAAAAATTATATCACAGACTAAATTGCTGGATGTTACTACACATGAAAATCTAAATTTGAGCATAATAGTCTTCAGTCATGAAAAACACACGGAAAACTTACTGCATTTTACCAAGCTAGTCCATAATGCTCTGAATCTGCTAAGAAATCCATAGCTTCTTATTTGATTTTAAGGGGACTTCTCTAAGAGATGTCACCTTCCTTATAATGAACCTTTAGCTCAGGATATTGCTAATGGTGTGTTTTCTTCCCCAATTAATCTTTTTGGAGGGGGCAACAGGGGTACATGCTTTCTCCGGTGCTCTTTATTTGGGTGATTGAGACATTTGTGAGTTGTGTGACAAAATTATAAACAGAGGATTGGAGTTACTCAAAAAGAACTAGCTTGATCTACTTGGCTTGCAGATGATGGAATCCTGTGGTTGGTAAAAGGTGATGAGATTTTTTTGTAGGTGACACAACATTTTAATTATTTTGCCTCAGTTTCAGATCATAGATTCAACACTGTCAAATCTGTATTAAATCAGGCAGGCTTAGTACAAATTAAATTTATTTGGGACACCCTTTACCAGTTTCCCTGTCATTAGAATGTGTTTTTAACCAATTGGTTTTCCTCTGTGACCTTTGTACTCATTTTTATTCAAATATATGGAAATTCAATGGATTTATGATATGAAGAAGATGGTTGAAAAGAATATGATGGATTTTCACTGTTATGTAAGATCCACCATTCAGAGGTGGAATTTTCTATTTCTCCATTTTTTTGGCTAAGATGACAATAATTAAATTTTGTTTAACTAAATATATATTTTATGTTAGACATTTACCTAAGTTAGTAAATCTCTTTTCTGCAGTAAGTTACAAAGTATGGTTGACTCCTTTTGTGGGAATTGTACCCACCCCGTATTGCACATAAACATTTGTATGTTAGCACAAAGGAAGGGGGACTAGGTACCCTGGACTTTTTGTATTATGCTAAGGCTACCAATCAGTATATTGACAGTGTAGATCACTCCCTAAATCTGTTTGTTCAGTTCCAGAACTGGAGGTAATTTGTTTTATGTTGCAGTCCAAACCACAGAAGGAAAAATATCAGGGTCTGGGATTCTGATGTTTTAGAAAAGTTGGCTAAGAAGGATCATCTAAGCTGAGGCCAGTATGGGAGGAAAACGTGGCTCTGGAACAGAAGATGAAGCTCATCATTATAGCTGATAAATGGTCACCTGATACACTGGCTGTCTTAAACAGATCATGGGATTCCCTTTTGGAGGGAATAATTCCCTGTGATAGTTTTGGTATTACTTCCTTTGTACAAGTTTTGGGACAGAATAGTTCTGGAGGTGCATCTTTTGGCAGTACTTGTAGCTCCAGTCTTTTGATTGGCAGGAATGTAGGATTAAATCAGATAGTGCACCTGAAAAGGCTGATCCATCTACCATCCATCATCCCTTTTTCCTATTTTTGCACATGGGGCCAGGGAGTCACTTCAACAGTGGCAATGATGTAAAGGCAAGGTTTACACTGCCAGGTGGCTAACCCTGCCACAGTAGTTCTTTCACACCACACACTCGCATGTACACTCACAACTATGGCCAGCTTAGAGTATCCAATCCACATGCTGCATGTCTTTGGAATGTTGGAGGAAGCCGAAGCACCAGGAGGAAACCCATGTGAGCACAGGGAGGACATGCAGACTCTGACAGAAACCACCAAAGCTGAGAAGTGAACTGGGAAACCTCTTACTGTGAGGCAACAACACTATCTGCTGTGTCACTGAGAAGACTGATGTTATTCTCAAATATTTTAAATGCTATAGATTGCATTTTAAAGTATGCTTGCACAATTGCTATGCTTTTATAATTACGTCTTCATAACACAAGACTGTGCAATTTAAAGCACAAAGAAGAAGGGATGTTGTTTACTTGCTTAAGACAGTGGCAGTGGAGAAATGTTTTACATTGGTGGAGATGCTCTCAATTTGCATCTGAGCTCATCTTCACCCAGCTCAAGTCAGTATATCTTTGACAAGACTTCCAGACTCTCATTGTCCTTCCCTCCAACCATCCCTGTTACACCAATCTAACATTTAAAATTTCTTACCTAGATTCAGTTGTCCTCAGCCATCCTATGAGGTTAGAGTAAATACCATTACTCTGCCTTCCTTTTCTCTCTATTAATGGAGCATATATTATAATCAAATTACCATCTATGCCTTAACCACAAATCCCATACCATCATCTACCTACTCTTACTGCTTTTGATTAAATACTCAAATCCTAGATGTATTAATTTCTTACTAAAAATGCCACCAAGGGACATTCCTCCAGACCAAAAGACCAAGCTAGTTCCCATAATACTCTTTAACTTCCCTCTCTTAAGATGTGAAATAAACTGGTATTGAAACATCTGTGATCAGGCACATAACAGAGCCATATGCCTCTTAATCCATGATGTTAAGTCATTCACATTTGACATTTTACTAAATCATTGTTTTGAACCTCTGTTTTTTTTTTAATTTTATTTCACTTATCTTTTATTTTTCACATCTCTGCCATGTAGATTCAACTTGTGCATGATCTGCTGTGGTGTTCTCATGAGTATCTCTTTTCTCAGTTTTGATGGATTCTCTATTTCCACCTGTTCGTCATTCCACCTCTCTCTCTCTCTTGTTCCTGTAAACTCCCAGTGATGTGACTATTTTTCTGAAGCAACACCCCAGATTCTACTTCATCCTGTTCTCCTTCATCAGATCCCAGAAATGTCCTCACTCCCTGATTCTACTTTCTTAACTTGAACACTGATGGCACTTAACTTGAACACTGATGGCACAAGCTTCACCATCTCACTGCTAATCACTCAGCACTGTATGCTCACATTCTGCAGGGGGAGTAAGACCCATGGACCCCATAATGCGGGGACTCCAGACTCCCCAGACTATAAAGATACTGCATCTGAAGTTGCACAAACTCAGAAAAAGTATATTTTCAGACACATTATATGCATTTCAGTATCTTGCTCTAAATGTAGAGATAAGCATTCAGCTGTAAGCAAACAAGCCATAAACAGCTGGACAGTGAGCAAGTGAAAGATAATCAGCAGCCTCCACTAATCACGCTTTTTTGTTGTTGTTACTGTACATCTTGTAAAGGACAATTATCCCCAAATGCCCCTTATTCTTATGTTTGTAGCAACAAACTTTATATGTGAAATTATACAATCCCTCTGTCACATACTTTGCTTCTACGTTTGTTGCTCTGAGAATATAGATGCCCAGTTTCCTCACAAAAATAACACTATTTAGGTAGCCGGCCATTATAATGCAAATTCCACTGAAATGTTTAACAAAACTAACATTTGACAAATGTACGACTTGATTATCTTCTGCTTTGAATGGTATAAATTCTTGCATGTCCATCAAAAGCCTTTATTCAGAAATATTATCAGACAGTTGGAAGTTTTGTCATAATATCTTGGCAAGTGACATCATTATGAAACTGCACAAATAAGCTACATTTTTCTAAACTGATGGTTTCTGTTGCTCGACATCCTTCTAAAGATACAAATGGCTGTATCCATTAAAAACTATCAAAACCTTTTCCAATGTTTCTATCCATTTTAGAGTAACATCATAATCATTTTCCTGTAGGACAGTGAATAGTCACCTGCAGGCCCAGTGGCTGTAACGTAAAACATCAGAAATGTTCCCATGCTAGTCGTTTAAATTTTAGATATATCGTATTCAATCTTTAATACATTATTTCCTCACAGGAACATTTGTTGTACCAAAAACAGCCTGTCTGTATTACAAAACTTTAAAATATGACCTGGGATCCTCCTGGCAGGTTCCTCACTAATGTCTGATTTCCATTTTCCCTGTTTGTGGCTCAGCTTCCATCCCTCTCATCAACATGCCTGATACGTTTTGACCAAAAAAAAAAAAAATACAGGAACAGATGCTTCAGATTTCCCACCACTGCTGGTCAGCTCCTTTCCAGTTTTCTCTAGTATCTGATTTCATAACCTTTTCTGACTGCAGTCTTTATAGTTCTGGTTCATTTAATAACTTCATTATCCAAATCTAAACCCAAAAGACTAGGCCCTTTCCCATCCATCATATCATACATACTGCTCCCAGCCTTATTATCTGCCAGTCTATTATCTTCCATCCTCATTATGCAGGAAATGGGCAGCATTCTCACAGAAGAGGAATGCCCAAATGGCCCTGGCCTAAATACTATTCATCAGTATAAATACCAGCTCTGGTTCCCCCTGGAATAGGCCGTGGCTGGTGGGATTAATTTGATCAGTAAAAAGTTCATAGATAAATGATTTGCAATGATCTCATGATGATATGACCTGGTACAGACTGTGGACCAAACTGTCTGAGCACTTTTTTAAAAAGCCTGGGTTGCTCTGATTTAACTCTATAGTACAAAATTAATAAAAGGGTATCCCCATCATTCATCTACACACACAGGAATCTAATGAACTATGTGCCTTCTGACTGGTTGAAATAATGAAAAATCCCTTTTATGTACTGAGGAGCCCACGTATCACTGATCAGATCATCAGAACATACATTAGAAATCTTCCTTGGCAGAATGTTGTAGTTCACAATTAGCATTAAGCTTCCAATCCTGTAGCATGGCACTTTGATGTACTTTTGAATAAGAAATATACAACTCCCACTTCCTAAAGCAACTATTTCCATTGCAGTAACAGTAACGCTTTCTTCACATGCATGACATTTGTTACAACCTGGGGCATCCTATTAATGAATTTATGGATTTTTGTAAATGATAAATTGAAGAAATTCAAAATACCTCTGGACTCAAGCCAGTATCAAGTATTTTAAGAAATTTTCCAACATGGATGACACATGGGTCCATATCAACAATTACGATTCTCTCTGCCTTATTTATATATTATATAACAACTGCTTTGAAAGACCACCAAGTAATAGCAACTGATCATTCTGTCCACCCCATAAGAAAATGCATTATTGTAGAAAAACTGAATGGTTTGTGAATCATGACCTGGTAAAGGACCTAGTGAATTGTTTTAGAAAGTTTCTCTGTATGACTATCATCTACTTATTATGTATGATGCTTTACATTTTCCTCCTTGTGACTTTTTGCAAAAAAGTATTAAATATTATTTTTGTGTGGAAAAGTATGAATAAATAAAATTGTCTATAAAAAAGGCAATGGTGGATAGTTAATGCCACAGCAGTAACAAAAACTGGTCAGTAGAGGGCAGCACTAAAACACACAGCTTTCTTGGTACCAGTTTTTATTTATTTATTTATTTATTTAACATCTGTTTACCGGAAAAGTCCAACTGAGACAGAGCCCATTTTCAATGGAGGCCTGGAGAGAAATGTTGCAGATGCGTGTCTTTAGAATGCAGGAGGAAGCCGGAGCTCCCTAAGGAAACTTACATGAAAACAGAGAGGACATGCAGACTCCACACAGAAGGTACCCCAGCCAAGAATTGAACCAGTGAACCTCTTACTGTGAGGCAACACCGCTGCACCACTGCACCACCCAGTTCTAGAAAGAAGTGGCATGACGAGTCATCATGATAAGGGTCATCTATACATTGGAAGTATAATAAGATGATGATAACCATTGCAGTAACATCATGAAAGCAGTTTTCAGAAGGAAGAGAGTTGTTAAATACTGATATATTGGCAAAGTCACCCCCAGAGTTGGAATGTGATAAAGAACACATCAAAATCTTTCTTCTTAATGGATAAAGAGCAGACCATAGCAAACACATTTAGTTCAAGGCAAAGGGCAATACTAATAGTAACAGTACAGCACAGACATCTGGGCTACTGGTTATTCATTACTAGCAAAGGAGTACACCCCTCCAGACAGATAATGATGTGACACCCCAGCACTGGCCCAGTAATCAAGGAGCCTCAGTCCTCACCACTGGCAACAGTGAGGAACATACACACTGGGATGATGACAAGTACACACACAATAAAGTGTAATTTCCCTTAAGAGCACACAGAGATCACAGACAGTCTGAGGATGATTTCTCCCTCTTTCTCCAGATCCCCAATAAGACTCTCCACTGGCACAGCTATAGGGTTGAGATCTCAGCTGAGTGGCCAAACCAAGATCTCCAGTACCTCTCTGCCCAACCAGTGCTTCGTGTCCCTGCCCAAGTAGCTGACACATACACTCTTTGAGATTTGATTTATACACAAACACACACACACACACACACACACACACACACACACACACACACACACACACACACACACACACATACACACACTCTCTCCTGGGAGAGGCTGGTACAGGTTTACTAGCTATGCCCCTTCTTCCTAGATTATAAGGTAGTTCCAACTGCAACCAGCCATGCTTTATCAGCTACTTTAAGCCCCTTAACAAAGGGGTGTCCAATCCTTCTGTGTAATGTTGCTATTAATCCAAATGGTAGTTTAACCAAACACCAGGCTATTAGGAGTGGCCTGTACAGTCTCACCAAATAGATATGCAAGTACTTTAAGTGCTTAAATATCTCTAAACAGACCAGCCACAATTGAAAGGTTTAAATATATTTAATAATAAATAATACAAGAACAAGACAATACTCAGTAAGTAACCAGTTACATCAGAGTTCAAAATCACAGGAAATATTAAAAACAACATTGCAGGACAGTCTCGAATAAATAAAGAAAACATCTAAGCTATATTTACTATAGTCCTATCTGAATCTAAAAGAGTTACTATGCCCTAGAAACTTACTTACAGGATAACAAGCAGGCAGATGTGATAAGTGGATGTTCTTGTTAGGTCAAAGAGAAAATACAAAATGCCCTCTTTTTCTCTTTCATAGAGTTCTTAAATTAATATCAAGTATTACTGCTGGGTTAGCTTGGATGGCATTACTTTTTGTCACCTGACTTGAGTTCCCAAGCTGAACCCGCAGTGTCAGAAACTATCAGCATTTAACATCGCCCAGTGAAAATACATATTCTTCAGATGTTTGCAACTGCTGGAAGACATAAAACAATAAAACACTTACAAAACAATGCAGAAGACACCCCATTTCTAGACATCCTGTCTTCTTTTGACTCCAACTGAAAGATAACATCTCTTGTTTATGGCCCATCAATTATAAAAACAATTTAATTTCAACTATTTTCATGAAGTTTTGCAAGTTAACCCTCTGTGTTCTAGTTCCAACAGTTAAAATATATACATTTACATAATTACAAAAGTTTATATACATTCCTGCTCTAAGCCAGCAAGACATGCTGTGGTTACATTTTAGCTCAGTACATAACATACAGTTCTAACACATTTGTAAGAAAAGCATATGAATCATGTTGGCATTCACAAATGACACATAACCTCTTACAAAATTCCATATAGCTGGGCTGGCAGTATCTCCTTCTGTCACACGTCTATATAAATCATATTAATATTCTCAAATGACATATAATTATTTATAAAATTCCATATAGCTAGCCTGACAATGTGGCAACTGACATTAAGGACTTGAGTACCTATGCTGGCAATATTATTTGATCACCATGCATCTACAACATTTCAGAAATCCTTCCACTCCAACCATATTCCAAAGGCATCTTCTCTAGAACTAAAGAAGTGTAGAACTAAAGAAGTGTTAGCTCCCCTGTTCTCAACCCTCACAAAGTTCATCATTGCCTACAATGCTTCTTTCAGCATGTATTTCTCTAAACATAATGCTTAACTTTAGAGGCCTCAGAGATTCTTAAATAAAAATGTCACTGGTCTCAAGTCTCCTAATTACCAAGATAAGACTAGCCACTGTCTCCCTATACTTAGTTTCCTATTTATGCATTCACATTACCTTTGCCTTGCTTTTCGAGCTAAGAACGACCCTGCCATTTCCAAACTCTTGCACCTCCAAAGAACCAACAGCTCTGTAAACCATCATACAAAGGATCTCAGTATATATTTATTTTATTTTACAGTTGTTAACCGGGATGGTCTGACTGGATACTTGTCCATTTTCAGCGGAGTCCCGGGGAGAAAAGCTCCAAATTACATATAGAAATTACAAATGACAAATATTAGGAACATTTATATCAACAAATAAATGAAACACATTGATGCGATAAGTACCTAACTTGGTGCATTTCATGCTTGTGGAATAAGGTCTCCCTTCATATCAACAAAAGCAGTACTCTGGCCACTTTCCAAGTTGATGTTGATAATTGCATGGTTAGCCATAAATGTTTCCCCGGGTGTCCTGTGTAGCCTTTCTATACAGAGGGACTAAACACTACCAAATTACATACCAATTCCAGAGGTTTATTCGGTTAGGCTCTTTGTGGTCCTAGTGACTGCCTAGCACCAATCTATGAACCAGTGACCCTATGTGCACAGAGAAATATCCCTAAGCTAGTACTGTATAGCAGGAATGTATACAGGACATAAAGGAAGAGCAGGACAGTGATCATGGAATAATTGTCCTTGGTGATGACATAAATATGGCCAAGGCCAAAAGACAGAGACAGAATTATGGAAGATGACATTGTGGCAGACAAACTTGAAGAGAAGGTCACAATACTTGGGAGGAAATTGGTTATATTTTAGACCTGTTAAAAGAGAAGCAATGGATAATTGTTAGAAAGGAGTTAGCAGAAATAAAACAAAAGAATTTTTCAAGAAACAATAGGAGGAAGCCATTTACTGCATATAAAGTAAATAAGGAGACAATGTTACAGAACACTTTGTTCAAAGAACCATGGAGCAGGAAAAATGCAGTTGTCTGCATAAATATAGGGAGAAATGCTGAGGATAAAAAATATCTAAGAGGCAAAGAGAGGTAGAAGGGAAGAAAAAGGAAAGGCAGCATGTTAGTGAATAATATTAGTAAAAGATGGGTAGATAGTGTAAGACAGATACTAGACAAATTAAAGGAATTAAGAGAGAATAAGGTATCTTAACTGATAGGCTAAACATTAAGACTGTTGAAGAACATGATACTGGACAAACTATGGCTACAGTAGTTTACCAAATCACTAAGATAACTATTTCCAGACATGAAGTGATGAATGTGGGTTTACTCTGTAAGATGGTGGGGGGGTCACTGTATACTGAACTTCTGCACAGTATAATATCATTGTAGAAATGCTGCTAGGATGGATCCTGAGGAAGGCAGAAAAGTGTTGAAGCTGCCCTACTCTCACTTTTTTCCCCACATGATCATCCCTCAAAGCCACCCCTAATGATCATGAGCCCAGGATGGATGATCCAACATTAGTTGGCCCTCCGCTCTTCCATTGTCCAAGCCGCTACTTGACCATGTGACATTTAAGTTGTATGCAGGGCTTTATCCCTCAGTGCTACAAAGGTGGACTCTGGCCCTACTGTCACTTAATCTAGTACTATAAAAGTGTCATGATAAGACTTATTCAGTGGATGTCATATCTCGAGAATTGGTGTCTCCATTTAGCTGCCATTTACAAAGAGTGCCATTCTGTTACATTAACCGAAAACAAAAACAAACAATGACTTAAGAGTGAATAGAGAGAAACTCTTGTTCATTTAAATGTAAGAAAAGTGCAAGAAAATTGGTTTCTCTTTGTCAATTGGTTTTGTCAGTTCTAAGTGAACCTCCTATAACCCAACCATTTAAATACAGTAATCAGTCTTGTGACTAGCTATATGTAGCATTCAACACATTCTATTGGAAACGAAGCAATTCTTGCCATAATCCAAATGGAAGGAAACTATTATCATGAAATACTAAATATAATCAGTTTCATGAAGAATGCACCATGTGCAGTATATGTTGTCAATAAGGTATTACTTTGACAGTGCAAAATGGAAACATAGTCCATAACATTCTCTTCACATAAATTATTTTCAGACTGAAAGAATCATCAAGAGAGATATAATTCTCATATAAAGCATTTAAAGCATCATTTAGACCTGGTAGGTATAGAGGTCCCATATTTATAATCCATTTACAGTATTTACACTCACATTTGTCCATTTATTTAAATAAAAATATATAGTAAATGTATTAGTGTTATATATGCCAATAAAAATATCATTGGTATGATCCAAAGTATGCTTATACAAAAAATTCATAGTTATTTTTATATCTAATATCACTAAGACATGCACAGATTGGTATCCTAAAGAGACATGGGTTTTGTTCCATGTAGAAGGCTCCATATATGCATTGGGTCATAGGATCATAGGAGGTTGCTAGGCTAATGGCCCTGGGGTCCTTACAAGCCTAGCCAAGAGTTTATCCTCAAAAAAGAAACCTCAATCAGCACCTGTCACCCCTGTCAGTGAGAGACACAGGTGGAACACCTGGGACAAATTTGTGGTTTCCCATACACTCATCAAGGTTGCACTTCAAGAGGGTCAGTGACGTACTTTGTTTGACGTGTATGGGGCATCTTTTCCAGAGACTGGGCAGCCTCTGGGAGACAAACTTGTCTCTCCACCAGGTTTTGTTAATGTCACATATTAGATAATATGTGAGGAGTTAGACTTACAGATATGGAGCATCTCTAGTAGAGCAGTGTCTGAGATTGCCTTGTAGGTAGGACACAAATCACCTCTGAGCAATCTGTACCATACCGAGTAGAGTGATAGTAATTTGAGCATTTCCACATAGGACAGGTGTTGAAGACCATGGATTCTCTTTGTGAAGTATTTCTTTGGCCTTTCCAGTTGGTTTCAGGTGTTTGGAGAGGTGCATACCAAACGAGACATTATACTCAATTATTAGCCTAATGAGGGGGGGAGTACAGAGAGGTAATAACCTTCTTTTTTCTGGACCCAATCCCTTTACTTATGAGATGAACCAAGTAAAAGGCTTTTCTGACCACTGCCGCTACATGATGGCCAAATGTGACATTGTTGTCAACCTCTGTTCCCAGGTGTCTCACCACAGGTTGTGTGCTTAGGGGGTTGCCGTTGATGTGGTAATCATTGAACTAGATAATTCAATTAATCAATCAGTCAATCAAGCAATCTAATTGATCAATTATTTACTATTACAGGTAATCAGGTCTTGAATATGAAAACTCCTATGGTTATTTTATGTAGAGAAAGCTTTAATAGGTGGGGAAATATAAGAGCAAATGAGTAGAATACAGAGGATAAGAGCAGGGGAGGGATTTCACTGTGTTGCCATGTGACCAGTGTATTACTATGGCAGCTATTACAATGTCTGCATGAGTAACAGACCCTAGAGGCAGTACCAAAGAAATGTGCTAGGGAGATAACATTCCAAATTCTCTTCTATCACCCCAAAATTCCAGATGCATTTTTTGCCTTTTTTTTCTAAGTTAAGATACATCAGTTGGGGGTGATACATACAGAGACAGAGAGCTCATTTCCAGATGTAGAATTTGTTGAATAAAGATTAAAAACTGTAGCGCACATCACTGAACTGCAATAAGAAATAGCTGACCAAGAGGATGAGTTTGAAAAGAAAGCCAAAAGTGAGACCATGTGTTATTCACATAAGGTTACAACAAAATGGTGTCATAGAAGCTAACTCTTAAAACTAGTTATATCACTGTAATTTCTAAGCCTGGGAGCAGTCCATTCCATGCGCTGGCATCAGCAAAGAGAAAATTCTCACACCCGACTTGTGGCATGCTCAAGGGCTTAAAGCACCATTGGAAGTGGGCAGCCTACACACACACACGCACACACACACACACACACACACACACACACACACACACACACACACACACACACACACACACACACACACACGTGAGTGCACAGACACACAAAAACACACGTGAGTGCACAGACACAGAAAAACACTCGACTGCACACACACACACACACACACACACACACATAAACATACACACAGACATACAGACACACACATGCATGTACACACACACATGCACACAGACATATTCACATACGCACATGCACGCGGACACACATACACACACACATGCATGCAGACATATATATATATATATATATATATACACACACACACACACACACACACACACACACACACACACACACACACACACAAGTACACGGAGACATACACACACACACGCACACATAGGATAGGCATGCCAAGCCTCTCTGCTTGCACTGTGAAAAACCCAAGCTGCTATTTGCACTTGGGTGACCTGGGTTGTAGTTGACATTTTATCCCTCTACATGACTGGCGAAGATGCACATAGAGCTGTGTTGGCAGGGAATATTTATTCTCTATTTTGCTATTATTAGCCACTGACTATAACTTGAAGTGCATTACACCATTATTTTTCCCATGTATTTCTCATGTTTTTTTTTTTTTTTTGTTTAAAAGTCAGAAATGTGTATGTTGTTTATCATGCTTTAAATACTTACCTTCACATTTTATTGTGGCTTTATCCTGGGTCATATAAGACAAAGAGCATTTTTTTTTAGTCAGTCCACTTAACTAATTGACAAGCATAAAATAAAACAACTAAATAAATCTGTTTTGGTTGCATTCAGTGATTTTATTTGGTGAAGCATGAGAAGATGGGATAGAAGGTCAACAAGCTTCCTGCAGGATGGAGAATATATAAGAAAATGAGTAGAGTACAGACGCTGTGAGCAGGGGCGGGACCTCAAGGTGAAGTCTTATGACCAGTGCGTTGCTCCAGAATTCAGATCAGAATTGATCCCAGTCTTCCTGCTTAGAATAATCAGCCTAGATACTGGTGATATGCTTTAGATATATATTATATATACGTAGTAACCTGAGACTTACACTGGCTTAGTTCATCTAGCTGAAAAGTCAGCTAGTTTCATCATTATAAAACACAGGGAAGCTATGGAGGGCAAACTAAAAGGAAATGCATCTCAGAAATTCATCTGATGGACATGGCTCCCACTAGAAATAATGTCTTTCAACAAACTGCTTATAGATTTTTCAACACAAGGTATGAATCTGAAGAGGGCACAGGACACATTGGAGGATCTTAGAAGATGCCCTTTGGGTATGTTTTGCATATCTTGAGTACTGCAAAGGAAAACAGCCCAGTTCCACATAGAGCAAAAAAAACTGTCTACAAGATGAATTTTAATAGAAATATAATTTACCCCCCCCAAAAAAAATACACTCAGAAAGATAATCCAATATAGTAAGAACAGGAGTTGAAAGGGAGTCTGGATCTCTATCCTTTTGCCACAAGCAGAAACCTGTCCACCTGTCTCTGTATGTCTTTTGAGTATTTGGCTTTTGGGAAGGTGCCACATTCTATATGATTGTGCAGACAAGAATAGATTACTGGCAATTACTGCAACTGGATAAGGCAAGCGGTGTACCTGCAGGAGTGAGTGTTAGCATGAGGATTACCCAAGTGGTAGGGACCTGAATGTAAGAAGGTTTCACCATTATGTACAGCAGAGTCTGGGGAACCAAGCTTCCTAAGGTCAGTAAAGGGCCATGGGAAATACTTTTGTTATGTGCAGTCTAATGTCCTGGATGACCCTCAACATTAGAAGAAATGAAGGAAAAGTGTGAATCAATCCATGTTGGGGGGGGGGGGTATTTGTGTAAAAAGACATCCCTGTATCATCCTTTTTTTTGCAGCTTCCTTTACCATTAATCATCCATCAAGAAAGACAGAAGCACAGGAAGGAGCTAGCAAGAAAATCAACCACCTATTATTTGGATGAGTACCCAAAAGAAGTGTATGGCAGTTGTTATTCCTTTCTGTAGTTTTTGGTAATTGCAACCTATGGATAGAATCCAAAACTATAAGTGTGGAACATAGAACTTCAGACTGGACATGCAGATGCAGTGAATTATCTACAGTAAGTATGATCTGGAGATGGGGCGGTCATGGTGGTGCAGTGGTTAGCATTGTCACCATACACCAATAGGTTTTCCAGTTCGATCCTCAGCTGGGGTGCCTTCTGTGTGGACTCTGCATGTCCTCCCTGTGGTTGCGTGGGTTTCCTCCCAAAGACATGCTGTAGGTGGATTGGACACTCTAAATTGGCCCTAGGTGTGTGTGTGCATGTGTGTGCCTTCTGTGGAAGGTTGGGTGCCAGGTTGGCAACTCAACACCATAAAACTCCACTGCCAATCATGAGCAGACAGGTGATCCACTGTGGCAACCCCTAACCAGGAAAAGCCAAAAGAAGAAGTATGATCTGGAGACAAAGTCATGATCTAGCACATTTTCAAAGCAGAAAAGGCTACCAATAATGTCACTGAAGAAATCACAGCTTTAGTAGAATAGCCTCTGACTTGCCCTGGAATCATTTTCTTAAAGTGCATTGTCACACTTTCCATAGCAAATGCAAATAACCAGCCCTCTGTGATGGGAATAATCTCCTTACCAAATACTGAATCACATTTTACAATGTTTGAGGCAACTAATGTGCTATTTTCACAATTAATTTCATCCATAAAATCCTCCTTAAAATTTTCTTGAAACTGAAAATGTCTGACATGACATTGTTAAAGACTGTACCCACAATTCCTCGCTTCCTACATTAGTCACCATTTTTGCATGCTAGCTGCAGCAGTAAGAGAATCTTTTATCATAGTAAGACAATTTGTCAGCTATTTCTCCAGGTGGAACACCCATCCTTGAAAATTTAACACATTTGATGCTCTGTTAGTGAAACCATAATGTAAATAAGTAGTTATTGTTGTAAATATGTATAGTGCACGTGGTTATCCAGAATGATTTATAAGTGTATGTAAATTATTGCCAATATCTAACCTAACATCATTTTGTGGGTGTGGTCATAAGGAAAAACTGAGTCAGTAGTAAATCTAAAACATAAGAAAAAGTGTTATGTCTGTTTTGTTTTCAAAGTATTTACTGCTTTAATATTAAGCATATATTTGGAAATGAAATCAACTATAAAACACAGGATTGTGTGAAGTGTGCACTTTAACAGAACTGCAGCAGAAAACTATATCCAGAAAGTGACTTGGCTATTACTTGTGTAATAAACTCCCCCCAAAATACCAAATTAAAGCTGCACTGCTCAGATCACAGTTTCTCCAACCTAGCATCACACGTTAGGGAATCCCTTCCAACCTCACTTAATGAATACTCCACCTTCAAGGTATTCAGAAAAGAACTGAAGCCCTTCTTCTTCAAAGATGTCTGTTGCACCCATTACAAGCTGGATGCAGTTATCTAATTCTACCAACATCCTATTTCATCTCTTAGTTGTACATGCACAGCAGTGCTTGAATACACTCACCCACTTTAAGGAAGCAAACACCCAGGACTTAAGCTGTGTGTGTGTGTGTATATATATATATATATATATATATATATATATATATATATATATATATATATATATATATATAATGTATATAGGTGCAACTAATTTTTCCCACACACTGTACTCTCCATATTAATAATGGCATCTATTTCTCTCTCTATTCAATTATGCTCCTATGTTTTGTTTCAAACTGAATTTAAATTATGTCTACTGAGTCTCTACTACATTCTTGTCACACTGTATGCTGTAATATAAATTTTGTATTCTATATTTTGTTGTATTTCCTATTTTAAGCTCCCAGGCTGAACCTGTAAATGGTCCAGAAAAGATCAGTATTTTAACCCGGTTAGCAATCTTTAATAAATAAATATAGTTACCATTATTTGCACAGATTTTTAATTAGTTTTATTTTGGATTGTAGGCCCATCACTGTCACTGAGAATTCAAAAGGTACATGATATTCTTGCTCGAATTCTGTAGGTGAGAATAGTGAAAAGGCAACAGAATATTCTAATTCAGAGCAATACTCTTCATCACTAGCCTAGTCCTGTGGCACAGAGGGATAAATTCCTGACTGTGTCCCAGACATGTGTATTTCACTCGCCACATGGACACTAAAAGAGACTAGGTAGAAGAGGATGGCACGGAGCAGCCTGTGCCAGTTAGCTGAGCCTAAGGAAGGGCAGTTAGCCAAGTCTCACCACATTAGCAGCATAACAGCCCAGTAATCTTTGCGGTACACTGCTTGGTTGAGATGTTATACATGTGAGTAAGCTTGCATGCACCTGTCAAAAACAGCCACAGCAGGGCTCATAAAGATGCCACAGAGTGCTTGGGTTGGGGCACACTCCATAGCAATAGTCCAATACTTCCCTTCTTCTTTTGTAGTACTGGGATACTTCCCTTCTTCTTTTGTAGTACTGGGTCCCCAGTCTAATGTCAAGGGTGTCACAAATGAATCACTGATGAAAGCCTTGTGCTGAAACCAGTTTATCTGTGAATATATGGATCAAAAATAAAATCAATTGCATTGTAATTGACTGATGTGATGTGTACTTTCTAGTACTAGATTGCATTCTTCCATTTGTTTGATTTTTGAGCACTTTATACATCAGGGAACCACATTTGCAAGATTCTATTTTTGGATTTTTTTGTAAGAGGAAGAGGAAAGGAGTGGCCCTCCTAATAAGTATGACTGCTAGGCCTAATTACGCTTAAATATTTACAATTGAGTTCAGCTAGTACTGAGCTTAGAAGCTGGTTGGGACAGTTAATGGACTTTCTGTAGGTCCTGTCATCATAGTAGATGATTAGAACCTGGAAACTTCCCAAGAAGATGTACAGGCAGGTCTGCGAATATTTAGGGTACCCATATTAGGTGATTATTTTCAGTTCTTATTGCAGAGTCTTGCAATTAGTAAATGGTGCCTAGGAAGTAGGGACCATGCCAAATATGTATATCTAACTATACGATGTGTCTCATGTTTATTCCACAACTGATAAAGTCATAGTTTCCAGACAGCATCTCTGCTTAGTTGAGAAACATGAAACACTCCCAATCACTGGTATCATGTGACTGTCCCCAAGTCCTTGAGGTGGTACCTAATTGGATATAACTCCCCAAAATATGGAGGTTTAGTGTCATATATGGTAACATGCAAGATGTTCTGGTATGATTTGTCAAACCACAAGAGGGGTTCATGATCAATGTGGCTTTCTCCAGCACAGTAAACTTTTGGTAACACCTTTTAAACTGTTTTGTTGCTTCAAAAGGCCATGATATTTGGAAGCCACTATTAGTCTTTTCCCTAGATGCTGATAGTGGCCCTATCCTTTTGTGCTTTTTAAAAGAGTTTTTGAAATTTTAAGCTGAGTTCAAATCTGCATTTATATTACTGCTTAAAATGTCGCATTAGAGCATAAAATGAATAAAACATACAATATAACATAGACAGCATATTGAAAACAAATGTGTCAGTGAGGAAGAGTTAAAATGTTTTAAATGATCGACTACATGGACTTTAAGGGACCTCTTAAAGCTACTGAGCAATGGAGCCCCCCGGAACCACATAGAAAGTAAATTTCAAATGTGTAGAGCTTGGTAAGGAAAAAAGAAGGAATTCTGAGGGGTGCATACTGTATATTATTACTGTAACTTTATAAAAGGGGGACCAGAATAGTGACTAGGGTGCAGCTGTAGTGAGGAATTAATGTACATATTTTGTTTTATTCATGTAATCATTTTAAGATGCATCATAAGTACAAAAAAAGAACACAGAATGTTTCTGATTGGTAAATGGCTTTGTTAAAAAGTGAACAAAGACTAGGTTCTATGGTCATGAAAGGTACAAATACAATGTGCATTTAAATGTTTCTCAGTACTTTTACACTGACACAGCTATACTGATACATACTTTGATACAATGATGTTAGTACAGGAGGGGGTTATGGCAGTTCAGATTTTCAAAATGAAAGTGATGTAGGTGTCCAGTACAGTTTGTTACACACAGAGACAGATGGACTACAAGTGGCATGTGTCTTTAGTAAGGTACGTTTTTATTATAAAATACTTATTCTTATCATCCAGATGAGGCTGATTTACTCATTGTCCCCAAGCTCTTATGCTTTGTTACAATAAAAGTTTATATGTAACTCGACGGTATGTTTCCATCTCTGTTTATTCAATGAAGGTATGTTACGAAAATCATTGATTTTCATAATTTCATTAGCAATACGGCACCCTCAAACCTATGAACTATCAGCAGCTCCTGAGCAAAAAGATAGGAGACACAAGTAAGACAGTGTGGTATGAGAAACCTTTTCAATAGGGAGGACTCATCTCATGCAGGGCAAGATAAGTGAAGATATGAATTTCATAAGCTGCTATAAAATCAATCAGACAACTAAAACAGGCTCTTGATAACTGGTGTAATATGTTGTAAACAAGAAATAACAGTTAATTACCAGGGAATGCACTCATCACAGCTACAGGTTATCAAGTTCATAGTCCATAAGTTATAGGTATTGAGAGTTGCAGTAATCCAAAAGTGATGAAACTAGGGCTACCACAGTCATAACCAGGGTGTCAGTGGTCAAATGTCACAGACCCAGGAAATATTTCTTAGATGAAAGAATGCAGACATTATGATAGTTGAAAGCTCTGCTGTAGTCTCAGTCTATCATACTGGATAACACCAAAATTGTGCACCTTAGGGAGGAATTCAAGCCTGCCACTCTCAAAGAGGATACAAAGGTTTAAGAACAGGAGATCTAAGTCCACAAAAGTGGCAACCATCTTGGATGTATGAAATTAGGGCCAGTTATGGAATATCCATTGGTATATACAATAAGAATCACCTGACAGAAAATTCAAAACCTACCTAGTGCTCTGATCAGTGTAGCAGTGATATTGCAAGCTTCTCTCCTTAGTGAGATCACCCAGGGACAATAAAGACACGCTAAAAAGAATGGGGCACAGTACTGGCCCATGTGCTATTTCATAGTCAACTGTGTAAAATAAGAAAGAAGTACCACATACAACAACCCTCTTAGAAGATCCGGAGGTGTAGGCAGCAAAGCATTTATGGGCAATTCCTGAGAGACCTCAGCAACTAGCTAAGCATTATAGTGCAAGCCTGTGATCTATTGTGTCACAAACTGCCTTCAGACTGTGGAAGACTAAGACTGAGTAGAAAGTATGAGCTTGATGTCAGGGATGCCTCTCCAAGCTACATCACTGAAAATGATATAAGTATTACATGGCAAATGCATACTACTGCCTTGTGCAATGATCAACACTAGTTATTCCCAAATAAGCTTCACACTGATCAGCTGAACAGCAGAGTTATGAACACTAGCTTCACAAGAACTTACCTGCCTTGCTCTCATCCCAGTGCATTTCAATATTATATTACTAACAGCAGTGATATCTTGCATTCAAAGACACAAGTACAAATGGATACATACACACACACACACACACACACACACACACACACACACACACACACACACACAGAAATGTTCTCCAGGAGAGACTACAACTATCCATTTTGGTGATGATGTCCCTTCCTACTTTTATGGTAACAGACTGTCAACACAATCTAATGCAACCTGGTAAACCAAGGTCACAATTACCATGCAGCTAAGCCAACAATAACTATGATAACTTTAACAAACCAGTCTCTCCCTCTCTCTCTCTCTTCAAAGGCATTTGAATACACCAATACATAGCTAGTCACAAGCTTTTTTCTAAAATAAAACAACGCAGTTCTTTAAATAAATTAGGCAATGAAGTTTGAAATTTAAATATGCAAAATAAATATTCTATTGCACAGAATAGAGAAGTGTAAATGAAAAAAAAATGTCATAATAAAAACAATATCTAACAGCTAGCTGGTTCTACCACTATGGCTAGCTGAAGACAGCTGCAATCTATCTACATCTGACATATATAACCATTTAACAGCTGAAAAAAGCAAACGGACAGGTTTTCTACACATGAATTCACTGACTCTAGACTGCAAGTTGTCTCTCTTCTCATATGCAGTCCATGTAAAGATTTTCTTCAGTGTTCCCAGGTTTGTTAGAGTCCACCAAGCACTCCAAGAGGAAAGCTAGGAAAGCACATAACAGCTGAGCTGATTTTCAAAGAAAGAATCACTTTACTTGAAGAAACATCAGAGGGAGGTCCTGGAATGAGACAATGCTGGAAAATATTCTATTAGTGTCGTCATTTTAGACAAATACCCCTTTCTGCATTAGGTAAAGACATCATGACTCTATACGTTTATTGTCATAGTCATCAGGATCAAGTGAATGCTTCCTTAGGAAAAGGGTGACTACGGCCTCTCTTAAATAGATGGGAAATCCGTAAAAGTCAAATGTTAAGGCTGTGTCTCATGTATTTAAAAGTATGGGAATAAAATCATAGTAATCTGGAAAATCAAACTCAAACCAGGAACTAAAAGCAGCACTATATAGACTAAAGTCTTTATCAAGGACTGCTTTGGGATGAGCCCTAGGTTTGATAGCAGCAAGCTTAGCAATGAAAATCTGAACAGTGAGTTTACATTCTTCATGTGAAAATGCCCCGCGGGTACCAAGGCAGGCTGCACTGCTCTGCCACTAAGCCACTCGGATGACCGATGCCAGTCACTAAGTTCAATAGAAATATCCCTTATCAAGAAAGCTGCTTTCCTATTGGAGACTATTTGGTGTGATGCCCGTGCACTGGCCCAGTAATCAAGGAGCTTCAATTCTCACCAATAGCACCAATGAGGGGTGCCCACATTGGGAGGATAACAAGTACACAAACAGTAAAGGACAATTTCCCTTAAGAGCACACAGAGATCGCAGTCAGTCCAGGGCTAATTTCTCCCTGTCTCTTCAGATCCCTAATAAGACTCCCCACTGGCACAGCTATAGTGTTCAGATCTCATCCAAGTGGTCAAGCCAAAACCTCCAGCACCCTTTCTGTCCAACCAGTGCTTCGTGTCTCTGCCCAAGTAGCTGACACACACACTTTGAGATATGAGTTACATGCAAACACACAGACACTCCTGGGGAAGGCTGGCACAGGTTCTTCAGCTATGCAGCCTTCTCCCCAGACTATACGATAGTACCACCTGCCACCAACCACCCTTATCAGCTACTATAAAGGCCCTTACCAAAGGGTGTCCAATTCTACTGTGCAGTGTTACTGTTATCCAATTGGTAAGTGTAACTGAGGCTTGAAGGCTATTTAGGAGTGGCATATACAGTATCACCAAATGCATGCAAATACTCTAAGAGCTTAAATATCTCCACAAAAAACAGACACAGTTAAAAGGTTTAAAATATTTAATAATAAATAATAAAAACGCAAGACAATACTCATTGATTTAACACAGTGACAATAGAGAGTTCAGAAATCACAGGAAACACTTTAAAACAACATTGTAGGACAGTCTGACATAAATATAGAAAGCAGCGTGTGGTGTGCTGTCACTTTAAGATATAGTGTGTTCTGGGATTTAAACATGGTGATCAATGTGTGGTTATGTATGTAGATCAAGTAAGTTTGTAGTGTGTTGGGTTTTTGGGTATGAATGTGTTGTTTTTGTATTTTTTGGAATGTGTGTGTGTGTGTGTGTGTGTGTGTGTGTGTGTGTGTGTGTGTGTGTGTGTGTGTGTGTGTGTGTGTGTGTGTGTGTAAGTGTTAAATGTGATGATTTTTGTATATGTGTAGTGTGTGTGTTTCTTGTGGGTATACGTTTGGCAGTGTGCAATGGAAGTATAGGGCACATAGCGATGGGTTTGTTGTGTTATTCATGGTAGTGCGACCTTGGAGTTGATATATTAGGGTATGGGGGTGTGGGGGGCACAGCCCCCACATTGGGGTGCAGGTGGACTTGCCCCCTGCTTATACTTAGATTACTTAGGTTTTGTTGGTGTGTGTGTGTTGTGTTGGTTTGTTATGGTGTAGGGAGGAAGGCTGTATTTTTGTTTTTGTTTTCGTGGTGGAGGGTTTATTAAAAAACAGAGTGCTGCATCCTGGAAATTCAGTATTATGAACTTTCAATATAGTGACGTTCCTTTTTTTTTTTTTTTTTTTTTTGTAGTGGTCTTTAGACATTTTTATCTCAAGATACTGACATTCGGCATTTCAGTATTTCAAGATTTGAAAGTGGACCTATATATATATATATATATATATATATATATATATATATATATATATATATAAACTATACTGAGATCATCATAATGACTGAAATTATATTTTAAAATTATGTGTATAATTCTCTAATTTCATCTCATGAAAATGAAATTTCATTGTTTGAAAACTGTTTAATTGTTTGAAAACTCCTGTAAATCAGTTTCTGTGTAAATAAATAAATACATAAAAGCAACAGAGAACTAAATAAGGCCAATCATGCCTTGAAACAAGTACACCTGTAGTAATGTTCAAGTAAAATTTAAACAAACAAACTGAAGACAGTGAGCAGTAGATTGCAAAAATAGCTGATGCAATCAAGGTATGTTATACAGTGCTTGGGTAGTTTCCAAAAGTAGCAAATAGGTTATCATCACAAAAGCAACTGAGGATAGAGTAACAAAGAAACATATGAGGTAGAACAATCAGAAACATATGAGGTAGAATAGTTACGTGATTCAAAATGGTCCAAAGCAGTAGATATATTCAAAATATGAACACCAAGTAAAGTTATTAACATGCTGCCCAATATGCAGTTAATTCCTTAATAATTCATCTGAGTGGGGTACACTTCTCAGGTAAATCAGCTGATTATCTTTTTTGACAGAACAGTATAATAACAAACAGCATCAGAAAGTAACAAATGCCTCTCAAACTGGGGTGTGGCTGCATGCAGAAAATGTAATTCAAAAGCCTTGAGACATAACTGGTGAAGTGGGTAAAAGGGTCTATATTATATATTCGACAACATATGATTGAAGTTTGAAACTTCAAATATATAATAAAACATCAAAAAAATAAATAAAACTTACCTTAACGCTCTGAGCAGGGGGGCAAGCCCCACTGCACCCCCCCCCCCTACTTAAATATACCAACTCCGAAACCGCACTTCAGTACAGAAAAGGGAAATTCTCCCATTCTGCATTGTACGGTGCTGTTACATTTAGCCTTCAAACTTTTCAAAGTTTGATCATATGGCGTCGACCATATGACATTCGAACTTTGAAAAGTTTGTTCATGTAATAGGAACCCGGGTAAAAGCAGTGAGCAAAACTGTTCAAAGCCTCAGAAACACAATACAAAAGTCAAAAGGAAATAGTTTGCAGAGTTAGGAAGCCAAATGTTTCATTCATGTTACTCATGTATCACAGAAGAGCTGTGCAAGAGAGTACAAAGGAATAAATATATCAGGTGGTATTCATATTCCCAGGGTTCAAACTTGAAATAGGGTTAATGGTGGAAAGCCAAGTTACGCATGCATGCAAATACATTAAGCACCAGCTAATAGCACTGATTACAGCATAGTGAAGACCTGCACAAACATGACCGCTATGTTTTGTATTGTTTAAAAGTTTGCAAAATGGATTAAAATGTTTTAGTTATATGTAAATGCATCCTTTAGTGTGTAAAGTCTCAATTACTTTAGGTTATTTTCAGAAGTTTGGAATGAGCACAGCCTTGTGCAAGCCTGCAGAAACTATTGGTAGGTAAGGCAAGCAGTGCTCTGTGCAGCGACACAGAATTAATTAAAAAAAATAAAGGGGGTACGTAGAGACTATCGGGGTACCCTTATGTGGGCACCCTCATTGGATCTTTGTAAGGTGTAAAAAGGGAAGTTAGGACAGCTGGAAAATGGCAAGACAGAACACAAAGGACAAACAGAAGACATCAAAAAGGTTGTGTTGGAGAAGGTGGAAGATGTTTTGGGAGGGGTCAGACCCCCATTTTCCATTTTTTTATGAGTAGGAAGTTGGGGAAGGAAATAAGGAAGAGGGAGTAGGGGAGAGGATTAGGGAAGGCGGGAGGGGGGAAGGGTAAGGAGGTGTTATATCAGTTCCTACCCTGGCCCAGAGAACTTCAAATATTCCCAAGTAAATTTGATAACCACTTTGTTTTTACAAAGAGGCTATAAGAGAGATATTCTGAAAACAATAAAGGAAATTCACAAAAGAAGGACAGGTGATTTTCAACAAATTCTAAAATATGGATTAAATATGAAAAAAGGAGGGCAGATGATAATTTGGTAAATCACAGTATAGCTTGTTGTCTAGATATGCCTATAGACAGCTCCAGTATTTCTTCAATCATTAAGAATTTTACAAGGAAAATTGGATCTAGTTAGAGTTTTCAGTAGCTCTCTTAGGTTTGTCTATACAAATAATTATAATATAAAAATGTCCCTGCAGAATGACAGTTATAAATTCACACCTTTAAGAACATTTTCTAATAAGGGTAAAGGAATGTATAAATGTGGTGCATGTTCAGTGTGCAGGTACATTTTAGAAGGTCCATTTGTAAATTTGAAACATTTAGATAAAACAATAGCTATAGCTGGTGTGTTTACCTGCAAAAAGTTTTTATTTTCTATTTTAGAACAAGTGCCAAATGATCTTAGAGGAGGAAATTATAGAGATGTAGTTGAGCAGTTGAGCAAAGGGAATCACTTTGGCAATCGAAACAAAGGGCAGACAACTACCTGGGGTTAATGAGACTATTAACTTAAACTCCCCAGATTTACGAAGCCCTTTATAGCATGCAGGATTAGTTTAAGAGCTATTTTCGGCAATATGGCTGACGTGCGATCCAGGAACGAGCTCCCGGGACGTGCACTTGAGCTCTTAGGCTAATCCTGCACAAACCAAGCTCCTGTATGCAAATGACCCTCATTTGGAGGTGTAAACCATGCAAATGAGGGTAATATGAGATCCAGGAAGCTGGCACCTGTCGTGCAGGACGAGTGCAGTGTGCAGAAATGTACTTGGTTAATAGCTGAGTACATTTCTGCAATCTATAAAACGGAGCTATGACAGCACCAAATAAAGGCTGCATATCATTGAGGAAGCATGCCAATGTCCAAAAGGCCATTGGCATTGCAAAATGTTAAAAAAAAAAAAAAACTTTTAATTTTCTTTTCGCCAATCTCGCCTGGTTAAGCATAGGGCAGTGACGCTCAAATGGGATCGGGGGGAAAATAATAAAATAAACCTAAAATAAGCATTCTAACTAAAAATCAGTATTCTGCCATGCAAGTCAGTGGCAGTCAGAAGACAATCTGGCCAGTGAGTAATGGTTGCTAAGGGGGGAGGCTCAGTGTGGGACATGTAACTATGCATTAGCAGGCAATCCTATGCAAATGAGGGAAGGGTTAGTGAATCCCAGATTTTCCCAGGGTGTGAGGCAGGTCCCAAGAGTGTAAGAGTATAAATAGCTGGGTGCAAGACTAGGATATAGGTGACATCATGGGGGGGGTCAGGCATACTGTAAGTGGATTGGAGCCCTGTGGCTCGGGATTGCTCCTAGCTTAGCACAGCTAAGCTAGGGGTGTGTCTAAACCTGCCTAGCACTCTTTACAAAGTGTAAGCGGGAGTGCATGCCGCACACTGGGTTGTACAGGAAGAAAAAGGAAGTTAAACCAGGAAAAAGCAGCTCTGTGCACATTTGAGCACTCCGTTTGCGCGGCACGCCCCCAGACTTAAACAGGGAGGTAATGGGAAGGGAAAACAGCAGTAGGAAGGTAATCAAGGAGAACTAGCTTAGCTGACAAGTGAATGTATCAGAATCAGCCAGTTACACAGGCAGCAGACCAGCCCAGCACAGCACACCACTATAAACTATGCAAACACCTTTCCCCCTTGTTTTTCCCCAAAACTCTGCACCACTGGTGTATACAGATGAGGAAATTTTACAAAACAAAAGCAAGAGAAAAAATGTTAGGGGCTGCTTTTGCTATCATAAACCAGCGTGTGCAAGAGGTTGAGGGTGGTGAGGATGTGAAGGCTGCTGAGCAACCCACAGTGAGGAGACGGAGAAGAGTGTACAGACCCAGGGTAACCTACCAAGGGCTACATGAGCTGGAGATAGTGGAGAGCTATAGGATGGACAGGGACCTCCTAGAGCATATTGTTGAGCTGTCAAGGCCACGCCTGACACACAGAACCAACAGAGGGGAACCCATCCCAGTGGATACCAAGGTATGTGTAGGCCTAAGAATACTAGCTACAGGTACCTTCCAAAGGCCAACTGTGGATATGATGTTGATCTCACAGGCATCAGCATCCAGGGTACTCCACCAGTTCCTGGAGGCCATGTCAGCACATGTCAGTGAGCATGTATGTTTCTCCATCACCTGTGAGGCATTGGCAGGCAATATGCATCTCTTCCACCAAATAGCAGAATACCCTGAGGTAGTGGGTGCAATAGACTGCACGCACATACACATTCAAGCACCACCAGGTAAGCGGAGTAGGGTCTACATCAACCACAAGGACTTCCTCTCCATCAACTGCCAGATCGTGTGCGATGCCCAGGGCATAATAATGAATGTGTGTGCTGGCTACCCTGGAAGCTACCATGATTCCCACATCTGGCATCTGACGCAGCTGTGCCAGACATTTGCCAATGGGGACATTCCACATGGTCATCTAGTGGGGGATGTTGGATACACACTGGAGCCATGGCTGATGACACCCATCAGAAATGCACACACATCCAAACAAGAACTCCATAATGAGGCACATGCGCAAATAGGAATCATAATAGAGCATGTGTTTGGGATGCTCAAGTCAAGGTTCCGGTGCCTGGGCACATCCGGTACTCACCAACTACATGTACCCAAATTGTCCTTGTATGTGCCATGCTACAAAATATGATCCTGTGGAAACAGCTGCAGGAGAAACAGCATGGGGAAGGGCCACACAGCCCCCCACCAGTGCCAAGCCCTGCACAGGTGCAGAGTGACTTGGAGGAGGAACAACCTGACCCTGCCCCAGTAGGCAGAAGGAGGCATGCCCAGTATGCCCTGGCCTTGGCAAAGAGGCAATGCATAGCACATGCACTGACACAGTAGGGACCCAGGGAATGACACCTCTCTCTCTTTGAAGGCTAGGAAGTCAGAAACTAATATGTAGGTAGTGAGAGCTACAATCTGTAGTGCACTGGTATGCCTCTAGCCAGCACGATAGTTAAAACTACAGCCTGAAATGGTGTACCCGACATACCAGTACAGTCCTAGCAACTGTGTAAAAGTGTAAGGTGTGCCCCACCATCCTATGTACACTTATAGTAACAGGTGTGCCTCCTCACCCCTGTGTAGAAATGTAGAAACAGTCAGGTGTGCCCCACCCACCCCGCTATGCAGAAATGTAGCAACAGTCAATGCCAAATGACCGATGTATACCCTGCAGACACAGCATGCTACCTGTTGGTGTACAACACAAAGGTCAGCACCGCAGTACAAACCACCTGGACTTGATCCACACATGCCATATAGATGGCCATACTGGGCATGCTCACACACTTAGAGGAATGAAGGCAATGTCAGTCAACAACATACTGAAAGGCCATACTGGGCATGCTCACACACTAACACATGAAGGCCATGTCAGCAAACAAAAGTGGACCAGACATATCTGGCAGTTGCAGTTCTTAGTGCAGACACATGTCAGTATGCACCACTCCTGCCTTGCACACACAGTGGATAGGAATACAGACATATATGTAAGGACAACACACTATAATAAGCCAAAGGTAGATGGACATAGATGTGTTGAAGAGGGTGACCGTGACAAAGAGCCATCTGGGCCTGTCCCACCCAGCACACAGCTAGAAGGCCCAAACACATGATGTCCAGCCACCAGTATCTGTCAGCATGATGGCATGTTGCACGTGGCAGCTGTGCAACATGACTGTACAAGGAAGTTGTCAGCTAGTAGCTGTATACACGTACCTGTGTCATATGACCCCGTATGTGCCCGCATGTGGCATGTCAACCCCTATATGAATGGGTATCATGACAAGCTTGCTGAGGTCATCCAATGTGAAATACACCTTTGGGGGAGCTGTAGCTCAGTAATCCCTATGGCGCATCCCATAACTGTGTACTACTGTACTAATAAACTAGTTAGGTGGTAGACCTAACCCCAGAGTTGGCAACTGTGTGAGTGTGTGCATGTGTGCATGTCTCATTCTCTGCCTGTGTAGAGAGAAATGCTTTCTAGGCTACTCACACTCAGTACAGTTCATATACACAATATTGGCAAGGCTGCTGATGTCACGCACCTAGAAATACACCTCTGGGGAAATCATAGCCCAGTAATCTCCGTAGCATAACCTTTAACTGCACACTGCTGTAGTGTGATAAAGTAGTTAGGTAGGTGTTCTAACCCCAGTCCTGGCAACTGTGTGAATGTGTGTGTGTCTGACTGTGTAGAGAGCAATGCTTTTAGGCCACTCACACCCCGTACAATACATATACTCGACTTTGGCAAGGCTGCTGATGTCACTCACCTACAAATACACCTCTGGGGAAATCATAGCCCAGTAATCTCCATAGCACATCCTTTAACTGTGCACTGCTGTAGTGTGATACAGTAGTTAGGTAGGTGTTCTAACCCCAGACCTGGAAACTGTGTGAATGTGTGTGTGTGTGTGTGTGTGTGTGTGTGTGTCTGACTGCATAGAGAGCAATGCTTTTAGGCCACTCACAGCCCATACAATACATATACTCAACTTTGACAAGGCTGCTGATGTCACTCACCTAGAAATACACCTCTGGGGAAATCATAGTCCAGTAATCTTCATAGCACATCCTGTACCTGCACACTGCTGTAGTGTAATAAAGTAGTTAGGTAGGTGTTATAACCCTAGTCTTGGCAGTTGTGTGTGCATGAATCTGTGTGTCTTTGTGTCTCTGCTCATGACTGAGTGAAGAACAATGCTTTTTAGGTCACACTCACTCCTTAGAATTCATATACCCAGTGTTGGCAAGGCTGCTGATGTCACTCACCTAGAAATACACCTCTGGTAAAGTCATAGCCCAGTAATGTCTGTAGCATGTCCTGTAACTGTGTACTGCTGTATTGTGATTTAGAACCGTGGCAGGGTTCCATCACCACCCATGGCAGTTTTGGATGTTTTGTGTGTGTTTGAATGTCTGTATATGCAGCAATGCATCATTGGCTACTCACATGCAGTACAATTCAAATGCCCTATGCTGCTGATGTCATTCATTGTGAAATACTACTTTGGGGAGAAAGTTCACTGTAATCCCTGTGGTGCGAACTATAACTGCTTCATGCTGTAGTGTAATATAGGCCTTGGTAGGGGTTCTATACCCACACATGACAGTTGTGGATGTTTTGTGTGTGTCTCACAGTTTGTGTAGGGAGCAATGCATTTTAGGCTAGTCACACGCAGTGCAGGTGAAATGCCCTACTTTGGTAATCCTGTTGATGTCAGTCACTGTGAAATACACCTTTGGATAAGAAGTATTCCAGTAATGTCCATGGTGTGTACCATAACTGCATAGTGCTGTAGTGTAATAAACTAGTTAGGTAGGAGTTCAACTCCCAGACATGACAGGTGTGTGTGTGTGTGTGTGTGTGTGTGTGTGTGTGTGTGTGTGTGTGTGTGTGTGTGTGTGTGTGTGTTATATGGTGCGTATATCCACATCCACACTCACTACAACCCCCCAGGCATACTGAAGAATGCTGTCTGATGTCTGACACCTCATACTCTTTGCCCATACGGCCTTCACATGACCCGTGTGGTGCATGTGATACCTGCACATTGATAGGTTGTGGCAATCCCACTACTGATGAGTTGCATTCCTGGCCCTGCAAAGTGTTTCAATGTGTGTGCATCCCTGTGTGAATGTGACTGTGTTGACGCTGGCACATGTTCATGCAGACAGGCACATGTATGACACCGACACATGTTCATGCAGACAGGCACATGTACGACACCTACTAGATAGCTACCATATCCCTGTTGCAGATGTCACTCACCCTGACATATATGTTCTGAGTGCTCCACATCAGGTAACTCATGTGGTGCATCTAATAACTGCATTGAACTGTGATAGCACTACATAGTTGTCGGGGGTTTGATACCCTGTGCTGGTAGGTGTGTAACACAAACATGCTTCAGTTTTACCCTCCCACCCCTCCCTGACATGTATCTGCATCTGTCTGCCTCCCCCAGTCTCTCTATGGTGGATGTGGAGACCCACACCTGCCTTGCTTAGGCAGCAGCATGTGTATGTTACGTGATGCACATGATCAGCTGATGGCCTCTGCATGAATTGCAGCCCTCACCTAGCTGATTGCATGTGGAACAGCTGTGGTAACAATCCCATAGCCAATTGCATGGAAACACACTCCAATACCTAGGAACATCATGGTGGTGTTGGGCCTTTGCAATCACTTTGAGCAGGACCTAGATTTGATGTTTGGCAAACAACATCGCAGATGGATTGGGGATTTACCTCTAACAACATACACTGTGGAAAGAGGGCAACCAAAAGGAGGGGGATGTGCCTGACCTGACTACAGAGTGCAAGTGCTGCTATACTGTATTTGGAGTAATGTTGGTTTAACAGTGTTTGTCTGGATATGCCTGTTGTACATGTCGCAATACCTCCCATGTCAGTTCCATGTATATGAGGAATCCCCATCTGCAGGGTCATCTGCAGACTGGGCAGTGTTGTGCCTATGGTTTCATGTGTTAGCCACAGTGCATCAATCCATGGAATGCAGAAGGTAGTGTGAAGATTGCAGTCTGCAGATGGTGAAGGCCGTGACAGTTACTGACGTCATATCCCTCAAAGGACATATATTGCAACAAACCCTGTTCATAGGTTCATAGGTAGGTACTGGGCTATCTGCCCGAAGGCATATATTAGCCCAGCCATGTTGTGCAGTATTCACTGCCCCTTTGGTTAGTTCCCTAGGTCCTTGATCTAGCAGCTAGTACCCTTGTCCCCTATCTAGTAGAGCTGTTGGTATGATCCCTGGTGTGGACTTTCTGTTACCCATCCACTCGTCAAGGTTCCTCTTGAAGAGTGATAGTGAGGGGCTCTGTCGTATGTAGATTGGGACCTTGTTCCATAGCAAGGGAAGTCTTTGCGAAGGGAATCTATCCCTCCAGCATGTTCTATTCATTGTTGTGCTGAGGTTTATATCCCTAAAGCATGTAGCTCGAGTAGATTTGGTTTTGCTAAGATGGAGCATGTTCAACAGTTCTGGAGTTATCACAGTAACATGTCTATACTGGCCCTATGTATGTGCTGTCAGCCACACCTCTGTCAACCTTTGTACATATGGCATGCATAAAGTGGTGTATATGTGCTGTACACCATAAATACTGTCATCATATCTGAAAACAAGCCAATGTTATATCAGATTGCTACACATGTCATGTACAGTAGTGGTTATATTTCATGACATAGGCTGAACATTCTGTGGATGATTGTACAGTACTGAGGTCTGTGTAGTGATGGTGAATGTTGGCAGTGTGTTTAATGCTAATTTGTACCTCAGCCTGTGTACAGACTGTGGTAGATGTCATTGTTCTAGCTCACCTTCTCTCTGATGTTACATGCTGCCCCACTGTACGGTACCATTTTGCCGTACATGTTTGTAGGGCCATACACACTCATGTCCCATACCACAGACAGCCATCATGACAAACTGTGTAGCAGCCAGAATATGTAGGGTCATTCTGTGAGTGGCACATATGAGGATGGTGTAGAAGAGAAAGTCCATATACTGTTATATTATGCTACCTTACCATATGTGGCTGTGTTCACATTGGTTGTGGTTATGCACTGTCACACAGGTGTATCTTACCCTGTGCTGTGACATGGCTGTCGAGCCTGCTATATATGCAGGTACATGTGCATTACCCCATACGAGATGTAGGCCAGTGTTGAGCCAGTCTGCCTGTAGCCTGCACAGTGCATTGTTACATGCCTAGCAGCTTAGTGTACTTAACCAGTGGTATGTTATGTGCAGATACTCACCAGATGTACTGCTGCTGGGCCTCCCTTAAACGTTATGTATGTCAGACACAGCAGTGGGATGCTGTACAGATGTATGTCAACATCTAGTCGGTGATATGTGTCCATGGCACCCCTGCACCAGCAGTCATTATATGTCAAGCCAGATAGGAGTGTGTGAATCCAACACCTATGGTGCCAAATGTATACCAGTCATTATGTGTTATACCCATCTACATGGCTGTCTACATCCATATTGTCAGGCCTGGTACACATGGGGTACACTAAGGGATCATGTGTATACCTCTGGACAGTACAGGGTGTGTCCGAAGTTCCACATATAGTGGCCAATATCTCTGCTGCACTCCACAGGGGCATTACATGCTAGCAGCGGTACCTTACAATGATTTCCTTAGGAATTTCTGTCAGTTGCCAGTGGCACACAAGTTATAAGCAGATGTCAGCATCCACACACACCATGTCTGTGAAGACAATCCCAATGACAGTAGTAACGGTCTAGTAATATACCTGATATACATAGCTGTCATCTCCTTGCACTACTACTGTGGGACTGTAGGGGCTGGCGAATGGCTACACTCCATGTCCAAACATATGGTGGAAATATTTGTACATATACTTATCAAGATAGCCATATATATATATATATATATATATATATATATATATATATATATATATATATATATATATATATATATATAATTACACGTGTACTACATTGAATTACCACTGTCATGGCAAACACCCACTATAACTCCCTACAGCATGTGGCCATGGTCCCTTTACATTTCCTGTGTGATGGATATCCGTCCTTTGTGTGGGCATCAGTGATACAGACAGCAGGTAGCAATACCTCTTACAAGAGAACCTGCACTCTCAGAGTGGACACATATTTGTAGGAGGTTCAGGAACTACAGACAGACTGTGGGACATGTTGTGTAATGCTTTGCATAGTACTGGTGTTACACGGTGTGAGTGTGTACATAATAGTGTACCTTGGAATGCAATCTGTCTGCATAGCTCACTACTGTGGGCCTAACCTCTTGCTGGCAGAGGTATGCCTATCATGTATTGTCCGTCCACCACACAGGTCCTGTGTCAGATATGAAACTGGCAGTGTGTGTGTTGCTTTCTATCAGTACATAGCTACATCCATGTCTATATCTAACCTCAATTCCCTGACTAAGGGTATGTTGCAGACTATCCTGTAACACCAGCAACTTGCTTAGTGTATGGCAACAGTGTTCCACATATATGCCTGTGTTCCAGCCTCTGTCCTCCATCTACATACCAAGCTTTGCACATACGTCATGCTGTTGGGGGTTGTTCTATAGTGGGCTGTGAGTATATCACACTGCCATTGCTGCCATTAGTCCACTGCTGTTGTATCCCCCACACATACAGTGGGACTGGGGCCATATATGTGTGGGCATCACCTACACAACACATGTGCGCCCTTATGCACTGCAGAGGCCAGTGTATGCAACAGTGGTATATGGTCTTGTATTATTGAGTCCAGGTGGGGAGCACCATAAATGACCTAGGCTGTTACAAATGTGGGGGTATCAGGGGTGAGCTGCCACAAGGTATGTGGATGTACAGTACCATATACTCCACCTATAGTGACATTACTTACATGACATGGGGTACTGCAAGCATGTTGTCTCCTGCCATACAGACTGTTCTGTGTGTTATGCCTTGCTATGTTCCAGGTACAACCCATTTGATCACAAAATGTCATTACCTCCTACGACATTTGTACAGAGTGTAGATAGAGGCTGCTGAACTACACGTCTGCAGTACATACTGTTGATTGTGTGGTACCCTGTGGCCCAGTCTGTCAGCACTATTGTACATTCTGAAGGGCTTGGCTTGGAGTGCAACAGTTGTGAACCTTTCCAGACTACTGTATAAGTGTAACTGTTTCACAGTTGCAGTACTCCATTTATATGGTTGTCAGTATTTGAACAGCTATATGATATGGCATATAGGACTGTTATGGTACACAATTAAAGGAGTCCCATTTCTGCAAACCTGTGTGTGTTGTCTTTCCTATGACCTTTCTATGTTGCAGGCAATGACTGACATTAGTATGTGTAGCCCATACAGTGTCCAATTGTTCAGGTGTTAACTCTAGGCATAGTGGCTGTTCCATATTGTGTGCACCTCCTACATATGTATCTTACTGTACATATATCTGCGTGTGTATGTGTGGTCACATGTATATATATATATATATATATATATATATATATATATATATATATATATATATATATATATATGTATATAAATATATATATATATATATATATATATATATATATATATATGTCTGTGTGTGTGTATATCTGTATCTGCATATATGTGTCTGTGTATCTGTATCCTGGGAATGTTGATGGCTTTCACATATTACATGTCTTGTGGGAGACTGACTGTACTTGATAGTGTATTGCAGGGCGCATGAGTTTGGCTGTGGGGGGATGCCTATTCGTACAAGATGTATAGTGTGTGGGGCCTCTCAACCCCATTAATGGTGCATGTGGACATAGGTGCATTTGTTAATCTGCAGTTGCTATCTACAGATGTATGGCCATATATACCTATATAGATATATTTGCTGTTAACAGATATATAGGTATATGTGCATAGACAGTGATATATATGTATACAGAGATAGTAAAACAACATATATATTTGAATATATGTGTATCTATACATATATGGGTATGTTGTATCTCTTAAGGTTGCACTCTAGTTACACACGCAGACATCTAGATGTTGGTATACATTCTCTGTACTGTTGCATGACAGGACTGTCTGATATGTTTCTGAAACATCAAACATCTGTGTACCTGTCATGGCATAGCGGTACATCGGTTTGTCTAGGGTGTGTAGGGTCCTTGGTTTGAGCCTTGCAAGAGCTGTTTAATTTGTTGCTGGCTAGAACATGGCCTGTTGGATAGAGAGTGATCAAGGCACCGTAAAGCAGTTGTAAGCAGGTTTGTGTGTTTTGCACAGCAACATAATAAACATTTCCTGCAAGGCTCGCAACCAGGACCCTGCACATCATACACAAAGTGATTTACCACTAAGCCATGGCAGATATGCATAATCATGATGTTTTCACATACATATCATCCAGCCCAGGTATACTACACTACAGGGAATGTAGTCAGCCATGTAGATGTATTTGTGTGTGTGTGTGTGTGTGTGTGTGTGTGTATATATATATATATATATATATATATATATATATATATATATATATATATATATATATATATATATATATATATATATATATATATATATATATATATATATATATATATATATATATATATATATATATATATATATATATATATATATATACATATATATATATATATATATATATATATATATATATATATATATATATATATATATATATATATATATATATATATATATATATATATATATATATATATATATATATATATATATATATGCCAGTAAATACATACATATATATATATATATATATATATATATACATAGATACGCATACAGCCTTAGATATATATGTATATATCCACATGTCCACATATATACAGCACTAGGATTGCATATATATCAGCATATATATGGCTCACCTTTCAAAGGGAGAAATCCATGTGTCCGGAAGCTGGAAGGCCAAAAGTATGTTCTCAACATTGCGCAATCTTGCAATACATGCATCGAATGTGCAATGAGCGAATGTCAATATGCATTCACTCATTGCAGATTAGGCAATTTGCTTGCGGATGCCACTATAGTGGAGATGGGGAATAATTGCCTATTCCCACTGCAGTGCACACTAGGAGTTTGTATATCACAGTAGGGGGTTTGTGGGGGGCTCAGCCCCCCAGGGGGGGGGGGGTGAAGGGAGTCATGCCTCCTACCATTATGATATGTATTCCAACTTGCAGTTCAAGAGTCAGCAAAGGTGCCTTTAGAACTGCAGTTCTCTTAACTGTGGTGCAGTAAGAAATGACGGGTTAGTCCTTTCAGTTTGCAGAAAGGGCCGTTTGAAAGAATAATTGTCCCCCTGTCAAAGGTGAACAAACATATATCAATATAGGTATATATGTACATACATCTGCAGATGGAACTGGGAACGTAACCACAACATATATGTCCACATGCACCATTGATGGGTTTGAGAGACCCAAACAACATACATCTGGCATGGATAGGTATCCCCCTCCCCCTCAGCCAAACACATCTGGCCTGCAATACAATACCAACCTTAGCAGATCCCATAAGCAGAACACTACACGACAAGGGCAGTACATTTTAACAGTACTCCATCCCAGCTGTAGGATGTAAGGCTGGCATTACTAACATATCATGCAGTACAGTCAAGTGACATGTCATGCTTGGGGGAACCCCGTGGGCAGGTGCAGTAAGTAGCTGGGATCCCTCATGCAATCCAATAGCCCTACACCTGATAATGGATTCACCAATGTTGGCAGGGACATCCACAAACCCACCATGTCAGCTGGGAACTACCACCCAGTAGCCTGATGACCTTGGTCTGCAGGGACATGGAACATATCAACAATGAACCCATGGCCAATGTAACTGGTTATCTCAACACATGGGACCCCGCCAATATTGGACTTGTCAAAGGCAGAGAATACAACCTGAACCTGGTATGCCTCCTTAACCCAATCATGACAGGTGTAGATGAGGGTTAGGAGGTGCACAACGCCTATGTAGATCATAGCAGGCTTTTGTACACCATCTCACTTGTGGGAATGTGTGTATCTGTTACTGGATCTACCTCCATTCACAGAATATGTTTCCACCAGGACTGCTTGGCATATGCCAACATACGACAGGTGCAACCCCGTGGACATACAGTCCTTCACAGGTCATAGATGTGTCAATACCCTCCTCCACACTGTTGAGGTGTGCAGCACTACTGGGGTTGCTATAACTCACTGGGTGTGGCTGTTGTGGACACAACTGTCATTATTGCAGTTACTGTTGCATCTATCCCTCCACATAGCTGTCTGTAATACTGTACAGTGTATGTAATCAGGTTGTTAATTGTTATTTACACCATTCATAGTAGTTGAGCACCTCACACACTCCTAAGGGTAGGGCTATGCCACCAGCATTGCCACACACATGTTACTTAGGTGTGGATCACAGTAGAGTGGGGAGAGGGTCATTCACCCTACTGTTAGCATGTTCAATATTATCCACATTGTAGACTGCATATATAGCACTGTGTGATTGTGCCTATCCTGTCTTGTGGGATTACATGTGCAAAAGATGTGTTACCTGCATGGAGACATACCGCCATGTGTACAGTCCTGTACCTGTACTGCATCCAAAACAAAAGTACTGTGTGTTTTAACCAGCCATGGCATGTGTATCACCCACTACACTTACTGGTCTCCACTGTAGAAGGCCGCTACACCCATCAGCCATGTGGTATATGGACAAACACAACACAATCAGAACAGATAGTGGTGACAACAATACAACATTGTTAATTACAGCTATGATGCATCATGGCTGCACAGCTATACCTTCCAAGATATTAGTATTTCACTTTACTGCTGGCAACATGCTACACACCATTCCATTGCTACACTGTTGTACAGTCACCCTGTGCATAAGAACCATGTTAGCCTGTCCCTGCATTGATGTTATGGATGTCAGGGAGTGGCACAGGTATCATCACATGCACAGGATGTGTTGATGGTTTGCCAGAGGCCTAGGCTGAGCCATACAATTGACAATGTGTGTGTGTGTGTGTGTGTGTGTGTGTGTGTGTGTGTGTGTGTGTGTGTGTGTGTGTGTGTGTGTGTGTGTGTGAGGGGGCTGAGTATTGTTATGGGCCACTGGTGATGTTGTGTGGGCAAGTATATGGCTGCCCTAGGTTCATTGTTTATGTATGTGCGTCTGAATGCACACAGTTCCTCCATGTGGCTGCCCTACAGAGGGAATTGTGGGACAGCTGCAGACTGTACCTGGCAGGGTTTGCAGTTCACCATCTCTGACCACGGACACAGGACCTTTACCTGGCAGGGGTGCTACAGGCAGTATCAGGTACAGAGCCAGACCGAGTACTGTCCCCCGAGTTTGACAGACGTCCACTGGATCCAGGTCCCTCCTGGGACTGGCCAGGGCCACATGCACGTAGTCTGCTATGATGGTCTGTGGACAGCCCCCCACAGTGCTGGGGCTGGTACTGCCACTACAGGAGCGGCTGTGATTGGTTGGATGTCCACGGTGACCTCCAGCTGCTGGTGTTGCAGGCATACGTCCACGTGGCCATCACAACCATCACTCCCTGTCCTGATGCATGGACATGACATTGTGGATGAGTTTCAATGTCTCACCCCACTGTCTATCCATGACCTTGGTGTAATTATGGATGGCACCTGCTAGGTCATGGATGCTGTCAGTTACAGAGGTGTGATGAGCCCTCTGCGCCCTTAGACCCTACCTGCTGTACCATTCCATTCATGCCTGTGCCTACATGACAGTCTGGAACATGCATGTGATTGAAATAGATGTGGCACGTCTGCCAGGGGCATGATGACCAGCAGTGCTCCTACGAGCACCCCTACACATCTGCCTATGTCATACCCCACCAGACATCTGGCTATGGCTGCTGTGTCCTGACACATGTGCCATAGATATCACACTGTCCTGGCCAATACCAACCATAGGATGTCCCTCAGCTAGGGCCAACGGTGATGAAGTGTGTAGAGGCAGTGTGACTGTGTGCATGGATGGTGTGGATATGTGTGGGTTGTCAATTGGTGGCCCAGCGGCAGCCCCTGATGACCCTTCCTGTGCCTCAACACACCTTTCTTCATGGTCACTGTCTGTATCAGTGACATCAGATTCCCTGCGGGGGGGGACCCAGCCCCACCTCACCACCTGTGAGGGGAAAACAGAGAACAGACTGTAAGACCTGTACAACACCGCTAAACAGTACATACACACACACACACACACATATGTGTGTGTGCAGACATGGCCACACACACAGACATACACACATGCAGTTGACATACATGGCAACCCATACACTCCACCAGACAGCACCTACAGATAGCTCCAGCAACCCCATAACACACACAATAGCAGGCGATGGTGCAGTACAGTATCACGCACATACCTGTAATTACACACATGTCAGCATGCAGGACATGTGGGGCTCAACAGCATGCAGTGCAACTGTAGTCAATCTCTGTTACCAACATTATACATGGCTGTGATGCATGGCTTCTGTTTGTAGATGATGGCCCTCCCCCTGGAACTCACTGCACCCCTGTTCACAGCATTGCTGTGCATCTGTTCAGCACCCTGGCATGTACCAGCCTCTGTCTGTTCCTGGATCACATGTGGACACATGTTTAGTGAACGCTTGATGTGTATTCACATATGTCATCATCAGTGGTGCATGTATGAGTGTTAGGCTACCATTAGACTGACCACAAACACCATGTACTATACCTATGGTGAGTGTAGATACCATTATTGACCATGATTGGGCCCTGGCTGATGTTGCCTGTGGTACACATAGGTTCATAGGTGAGTACTGGTCTATTGGTCCTGGGGCCAACATAAGCTTAGCCACAGGGTTTCCCAGCCATGCACCACCCACTAATATTATTCCCCTGTGCCCCTGACAGGCTGTGGTACAGACATGCTACCCAGGGTGTATTCCCCATTCCCCATCCAATTGCCAAGTGTTTCTGTAAAGGGGGCCAATGAGTAGCATTGCCTGACATGTATGGGTAGTCCATTCCAGAGTGTGGGGATTCCCAAGGACAGGGCCCTATCCCTCCAGTATGTTCTGTGTAATGTGTTGATTAGGTTTAGGACCCTGGAGCATGTGTTAGCAGAGGGAGTGGGATGACATTATATGTAGTATGTTCAACTGCTCTGTGTATGACATGGCTGTGCATGTTGGGCAGATGTCAGCTGTGCCTGGGCAATGTGCACTGGAGTGTAGCCACAGTTGTCTGAGATGGATTGTGTATTGCATGTGTTTGAGGCTGGTAATCCCGTTAGTGAGGTGTGTGCTGTGTCAGTGCACATGTACAGCATGAATTATGGTTAGGTGTGTTAGATGTGTACATGGCCTACACCTTAGCTATGACATGCACAGTGAATTGCCAAGCATAACCTTAAACCATACTCACCAGCATCCAGCTGCTGCCTTGCTGGTATCCCAGCAGTACCTACATTGAGATGGGATAGAGTTGATGTCAGTGGCCACAGCTGTGACATTGCTACAGGGTGGCTGCAATATTACAGTACAGCAACAGCTGTACTGCAATATTACAGTACAGCTGTTGCTGTACTGTAATATTGCAGTACAGCTGTTGCTGTACTGCAATATTACAGTACAGCAACAGCTGAAGTCCACACTACTACAGTTTATGCATTACTGCTTATCGGTACTACACAGCAACATACCCCACATCTCACATATGCATGGTCTACCTGTACAGATGCATACACTACAGTAATCTACTGATATGCCCTGGAATCTTACCTGCATGCTCAATGTGTGGTGTGTGAGTAGCACTCACCTCCATGACTGTATAAGTCTGGAGCTCTTGCGGGCGGGCAGGTGCTATCAGGCTGATGAGCAGCTCCTACACTCTGGTGAGGGTGGGTGGATGTTATGCCCCCCCCCCATTGCAAGGTGGTCACCCCGCACAGCAGCGGCATGACAACATATTTGCCAGAGCAGGTCACTACAATGGTGGCGGACCTGCTCATAAGTACGGCTGTGCATCCCCACCTCATTCACCCTGTGGACCACATCAGTCCACATGGCTGCTCTCTCCTGCTGGTCCTGGCTTGTCCGAGAGAACAACAGCTGATAGTTGTGGATGATGCTGGTGATGATAATCTCCTCCTCAGTGGCACTGTAGGTGGGGATCCTCAGGTGTGCCATACTCCCTGAAAGACATAATGATGGAAATATGTCTGAGCAACTCATATGTCAAGTTTACCATAATACAATACACATATCAGTCTCCCGCCATCATATCAGCTCCAACATAATGTTCACACTACGCTAGTGGTATGTGTCTGGTATGTGTACCATTGGGCCATATATTGTATGTACAACACTTTCTGCTATATGGTTATAGACATGCTCCCTGTGGGGACACTAGAGTTGTAGGGCTGTTACAGAGTATTTCACCTGCATGCCATTGTCACTGCCACTATGTTTCCACATATGCATGTGGTAGGCCTGCTATGTGATTGCTACACATCTGCCATTCTGTGGTATTGAGAATATCTATGCATGCTGTTGGACATGTTCTGGGATTGTGTGGACTATTACAGCCCACATATATTCCATGACAGTTACACACCAGTACGTGTAGGGGTTATTTGCCAGCAGGATCACCACTCCAACGTAATGTGCACGTTACCAGTCCACATCACATCCCTGGCCCACCATGGAACCTCATTATCTACTGTTCATCACTACCTTCATGTTGGACCACCTCAGGGGGTGGTGCCCCCCCCCATGGAGCACACACAGACATGTGTCTGTCACCCAGTTAGGTCGCGGGCATTGTGCATATGGAGCTCCACAGAGACATGGGGTATGTGCTACATCACCTGGAAGCATGCAGTACATATACACAAGGTTCAACATGCATGTCCCTCCTGCCCAGTACACAGCCCAGGCACCTTTAGGTCCATGTAGATGCTGTTGTGACTGTCCATGAGTGGGCACTATGTTCCCTTTATTCCCATGTGGGGGCTCAATGGCCTCCACATTCCAAATGTAATTACCCGTCCACAGTGTTTAACCACCACATGTGTCATATACCAGCCCTGTATGATGTCGTATTTGTCACCCAACCAGACCTACATATCAATATGTGCCTAATACCCTTCACCAACATATATATCCCATCATATCATACAATTGCAATGTGATCACAACATGGGTTACACACCTTACTCCACACTCCATCTTGCAGCCATGTACTGGTGTGTAGGTATGTTGTGTTGTGATGTTCTCTCACAGATATCATGGCAGGGGAAATGTATATATATATATATATATATATATATATATATATATATATATATATATATATATATATATATATATATATATATATATATATATATATATATATATATATATATATGTGTGTATATAATATATAATATATATATATATATATATATATATATATATGTATATATATGTATATTATATATATATATATACATACACACAAACATATATATATTCACGTACACACACACACACATATATATATATATATATATATATATATATATATATATATTTAGATATGTATGTATATATACATATGTGCATATATGTGTAGATATCATTTTGTATTGTTTATATACCTATATGAATGTATAACTGTCCGAGGTACTGTATACATACACAGCTGTGAATACGTATCACACACATATATGTATCTGTACGTGGGGTGTATACGACCATCTGAACCACACTCATGTACCTTCTTTACTTCACAGCTGAACTGTTTGGCCTTGCTGCAACACAGACAGGTATCGCATGTGAGCACAGACTAACATTAGGGGGTATATATGGTGACAAACATTAGATAAGCATATTATACTGCTATGGCAGTTCGGCATGCTATGCTACACTTTAACATGACTGTCCTGCAAGTGGTGTGGTCTCTCACCCATGTGTCTATTATGGCAGTATTAAATGCCTCCATCAGCCATTGGCCACAATCATTTACAGAACAGAGATATCATGGGTCACATCTTTGCCATTCACCGCTGGTCTACACATTTGCCAGGTATGTCCCACTGCCCACAGGGACTGCACTGCTGTCCAGTGCAGTTGTTGAACACAACATCATTGAGGGAACAAGTACTGATGGCACATATGCATCCTTTCACAGTATACATCCTATTATTTTATTTCATATTCTAAATGCCAGTAAATGCATATCTGTTTCACATACCTGTTGTTTCAGCTGTAACACAACCCAGAGCTTTGTGAACTTTCTTGAAGGTTTTATTTTTTTCCTCTCTCTCTCTCACTCTTTCCAGTAGAGTGAATGAGCTGGTATGAATAGATTGCAGCATGCTTTTGTTGGTATTTCACATGATCAGGTGGTGGCCTCTGCACCAGTCAGTGTCCACCAGTTGTTAACTGCATGCAGCCTGCTGTGTAGTACTTCAGATGACCACTGTCATGGGAATCCTGTACTATAAAGTGCTGCCTTTTGTGGGCGTTGTCCCTTCACCTTTACAGTACGGATGACATCTTTCCTGTTTGTGGACATCAGTGTTACAGACAGCAGGTAGCAATACCTCTTACAGCAGAACCTGCAGACACAGGCCAAATCCACATTTGGGTAAGGTTCCAGACCTACAGACAGCGTGAGTAGTGTTGTTGTGTGCAATAGATCTTTCTGTTCTTACAGGGTTTCTGTGTACATGGTACTTTTTCATGGAATGTTGTCTGTCTACATAGCTCTCAACTGTGGGCCTATCCATATGATACCAGGGGGATTGTCACACAGGTATTGTCCCATATATACCTGTGGCAGTCTGTCTGTTGAGTGCTATCAGTACATGGCTACATCCATTTGTATTTCAATGTTGTATCCCTGCATAGGTGTATGCTGCAATGCATCCTGTAACACCAGCAATTTCCAGGGTGTGTAACAGCAATAATGCAAATATGGCCCTGTGTTCCTGCCTCAGTCCTCCACATATATGCCAGTCTTTGTCCTGCTGTGATACAGGAAGGGTTGTTAAGTAATGGCCTAGCATTATTTACTGCTAACATTACTGCTAGCATCTCAGTCATGTCATGGACTCCCACACCAAATGTTGGGCCAGGTCCATATATATGGGGCAACAGCTGGTGAACACATATGTGCCCTTGTACATTCCAGATGTAAGCTTGTGGTGCAGTGTTCCTTGCCCTTGTACAGTCTTTTAAGGGGGGGGGGGGGGTTCTATGCCAGTAACCTAGGCTATGGCACCTTTTCAGGGATATAACTGTTAAGACGAGGGTCATTCAGTGTGATAGTGAGATGTTAGGTTAAGCAATGATATGTACAAGATACTGTGACATTAACATGAGTGCTACTTTTCCCCTAGGGCTTGAATACAGGGTGTAATTGGAGTCTGCTGAACTACATCTGTAATTGTTGATTGTTACGTATCCTGAAGGAAAAACCTGTTTCTACTGTTGTACTAAACTGAAGGCCTTGGCCTGGACAGCATAGTTTGGTATATATACACATTGCTTGCATCTACTGCTTTGTGTGGGCCTTGCATTCATGACTGTTATTACAGGTTATATGTGTCTATCTGTGATTCATGTGTACATACACTGTATACAATAACACCTCCAATCTATACTTACTGCAGTACTCCATTTCACATATTTATGTTCTGTGGCAGGTTATCCAACATCACACTGTACATAGATACAGTTCACATGTTTGGTCTGATTTTCCTGTGGTGAGACTTAGTTTGCTGATGCCTCATGCATATCTATTGCTATGATGGCTTGGTGGTTAACTACTGTGACGATAGTGTACAGCGTCCTGAGTTTGAGCTTTGCAGATGCAGTTAATTTTGTTGCTGGGCAGAACATGACCCATTGGACCCAGAGTGTTTAAGGCACTTTAAAGCAGTTGTTAGTGGGTATGCATGGGTTTGCACGATGGTAAGCACTGCTAACACCCGGATACAGTTTCTTACACTCAGTTAGCTTCTACTTGGCTTAATCTGTGTAGGCAATGCTTACCTCCACACAAATGCACTTAGACATGCTTACTACTGCTTATAGGTTCATAGGTTCATAGGTTCATACTAGGCTATCAGCCCTAGGGCATTTATAAGCCTAGCCAGAGTGTGTTTGGCTTTCGCCACCCATTTTAAATTAATTTTGCTATGCCCTTTTTCGAGGTTAGTATACTGTGCTTCTGTCTAACTGTGACACAGAAGTGATACCCGGGGTAAACCTATGATCTCCTATCCACTCATCAAGATTCCTCTTGAAGAGAGTCAATGACGGACTCTGTCTAACCTGGACTGGGATTTTATTCCAGAGTGAAGGGAGCCTCTGGGTTATGAATCTGTCCCTCCAGCATGTCCTATTTATTTCAGTGCTGAGGTTCAAGTCTCTCGAGCGCGTAGCTCGATGGGATTTGGATTATTTGTGCTTAAACCTGCTTACTAGTGCCTTATTCATTATGACACTGACACTTCACATGTGCATTTCATGCAGTACTCCAGTTCACATTTAAATGTTATTATGTAGGTTATACGGCAAAAAGATGTAAAATTATCTTCATGTACAGATTTCACATGGAAAATGATATGTGCTGCAGTGGGACTCGAACAGGGAATGCCTGTTCGTTAGGTGGAGGCTCAAACCACTACACTATTGCTGTGTTGTTTCATTTGCATATTTATTCCTTGTTATCCTCTTCAGCCTTTTCAGCTGCTTTAACTGTAGCTAAACAATGGGCAAACCCGCGCACCTACGGTTAGCTGTACTCGGGGTTTAAAAAAAATACATGGGTTTATTCATCTTATTTCAATGTACTGTTGCTGTTGAACACATGGGGACTGTTGGTGGGGATATGCGGATGCCTATGAGCGGTTTTGCTCATTTATTTACACTTTCTTATGTTCTACTTTGCAGGTGCTTGTTTATTCTGATAGCTCTGCTCTCAGACACCCCTGCACTCGTCCACGCTCAGTGTAGTATTTGGAGCTCCTGCAGCACGCCTTCATTATTATGCATGGCTCACTGCCGTCCTCCTCTTAAACTGCCGCTTGCATGCAGGACTAAATTAGTCCTGCACGGCAGATTAGTGAATCCGGGGAAAATGTTTTTCTGAGAAATAAGAGGCTGAAAGTTAACAAAACTGGGTAGTGACAAGTAATTATTATCACTGTTTTATGTATCTTCTGAAGTTTTTAAACATCTTCACTGCTTGTTTTTAAATTCATTATATTAAATACTTTGGATAACTGTTTACCTGATTAATTAATGGATGTTTTTATTGGTGTGGTTTAGTATACAAAGAGTTTGTTATGATTATACACTTGGCTCTGATTAGACAAAAGCAAATATTAAGCATTTTTAATGGTAACCCTGTTGTGTTTTTTATTCCTACAAGTTTTGGTGGAATTCCTATTTGTTTTTGGTGTGCCTTTTCTGCCTATTCATTTGGGATAGTATTTGTTCTTATTGTTGGGACAGGATGGTGTTGCACCTTTCCTCAGCCACTTTCATAGAGTTGCAGAATGTAGGGTTGCCTACATAACCTGTATAGGACAAAAAAGGGGAGAGGACTTGACAAGGAAAACATAGTTTAGTACTAAGCAATACATTTTCCAAAATATAACTAATTATATAAATAGATTTAAAAGTCTGGCTCTTTAACAAGATGACCATGCAGGATGAGACAGTAGAGTGAGCTAATTGTCCTGATATGGGAATTATGGGCACTGCCAGAATGCTGGGATTTGATGTTGGTGATGCACCACCATGAATCACACACCACCTGACTTTTAATGAATTGGTAGCCCTTCCTATTTCAGTATAGCTCCCTTCATAGTCCTGATGGGGGTCTAATGGAAACATGGGTGAAACCTATTACACCAAGTTCCTCTTGAAGCATCCCACTCCATTGAAGGCAATCATGGCACTGGCTCAGTTCTGGAGTGACACTAGCAGATGAATATAGTGATCCATATGTGCCAAGAATTTGTTGAGGAGCTGCTGAAGTATCCTTGAGGCAGAAACCTGAGATATACCCCTCATATTCCCTGTCTGTCTCTGTAAGGTCCTGCATCACGTATAGTGAGGTGTATACATACCTTAGTATCTGCAGATATAGGAAAGCCTCACATCTCCCCAGTTGCCATGTGTGGTCCATGCAAACTTACTAATGCCTTTAAAATTTCCCTGTCCACTCTAAATCTATCAAGAATTTCTTGACTATCAAAGTTACAATGAGTTAATCTTTGTCTGTATCTGCACCGTCTCTGCCAGTGAGTGCCACTGGGCACCTGTGGTTTGACTCAGCCAAGGAAAGCAGCTCACATCAAGCAGTGGAGTGGCTAGCAGCAACAGCAGGCACCTTCACCAATTTCAGAGTAGATATACAAGGCATAACTTTGCCATTTATAATGTCTCTGCACACATTGTCAAAACATAAAGTGACTGAATCGCAAACAGGAGGAGGAGGTCTCATTGGCATAAAAATGTCTTGAGGCTCTTCTCATTTCCATCTTATTAGCTTTTTGTTTGTATAAATTGACTGAAATTTGCCACATCTTAGTGCAGCTGACCTCTATGAATCACACTGAGGCTACAATTAGGCACAACCTGCTCAGATTCCCTTTAAGCCTAGCTGCAATGATTACAAATTGCACCCATTGTATTAAGCATTATGTTATTCATTACATTAAACTCTGCTGAACTCAGATTTTGAAACAATCATATGTTTTAATTCATAATTTGTATCACTTTCTTTGGGATCATTGTCAAAGAAAAAGCCTTACTGTCATCTAAGCTAGTTTTGTTTTATTAATCTTTCCTCTGGCATGGTCATACATTAAGTTTAACGTAAAGCTAGCATATAGTAAATAGTGCAAGGGAATGATTCCACTTAAATGATGCTGAATGGGGATTCTCTGTAAATGCTGTTGTTATATTCAAATAAGAAAACGTTTTACTTAACAAAAAAAAAAAAACAGGAATTTAGTTTATCTGGTGAATCATTTCTACTGTGAAAATTTGTAAAACAGTAACAGTTTCAATGACAGACATGTATGTGTCTGGCAGATAATTTCTTTTAATAGAACCAGAAACATAACAGAACTTTTGAAGTCATAAATTTAAAAATATTTTTAAGATTCCACCTACATTATATATTTATATGTATCTGAACAAAGTTCCATATAAATTGTTGTGTCTTTTGGCTTATCCCAGTTAGGGGTCGCCACAGCGGAACTCCAGTCTGCTATGTTTGGTAGTGGATTTTTACGTGCCAAGTTACCAGCCCTGACTCACAGCCTTCAACAAAGGCATGCCCATTCACATATACCTCCACACAAAAGACGCTCTAGCTGAGAATTGAACAAGACAACATCTTGCTGTGAGGCAACAACACTACCACAGCACCACTACTAAGTTCCATATAAATTGTTTTACAGTTAAATAAAATGTATCAGAGACTGGAAGATAAATGGACAGAATTTTTTACATACCTCTCAACCTCTTAGTGCAAAAAATCTGGACAAAGCCTGACAAAATGGGCGGACAAAGGCCCAAAAATAGGGACAGACTTTAAATATTGCTCTTATAAACTTAGTTGCTAGACATACATTTTCTGAAGGAGTTAAAGTCTTAAACTCAATTGCATGTCATTATTAAATGACTTCAATCCTCAGATCATCCCAGTGATTTGCCAGAAAAACACAAATTTTATGAGGAATAGACCAAAAAATTGAGGCAAAAATCTGGACATTCTGCAACAATCTGTACAGTTGAGAGGTAGAAATCAACTCCAGGACAAAAAAAAAAAAAAACAAGCCACTTTCAAACAATGCTCTCAGCTGAGTGGCTGAAAACTCCATGAATTGCAATGTGCTGCTTCAATACTTGTGCCCTTCTGCCCTCTGGTGGCCACATGTAGTAAATTCCGATATGGTTCAGTCACTACATAAAAGTCTGTTACGACTGAAGCAGCTTTAGGAAGGTATTTTTAAATAATAATGATTATGGAAAAGACAGCAGGAAATAAAAACTATCTATCACTTTCATTAACTCTTATTTTTTGCATGTGAGACAGATAATACTTTATGTATAGTGGCCTTAGATCATTTGCATTCTGTAAGACTAGCTTCTGTGTTACAGGAACTAACATTTTATTACCAGCCTCCTTTGCTAGCTCAGTCAGTCTACTAGACATTCCCCCGGATTCTCAAAAGCTTGCACGGCATGCAGGATTGGTGCAGGAGCCCAAGCAGGCAATATGTCCGCCGTGCAATCCAGGAACAGCCTGTAGAGGTGTGTACGAGTGCTTCTGCTCTAATCTTGCACGGACAAAGCCCTTGTATACAAATCAGCCCATTTGCAGGAGAAATCCATGCAAATGAGGTGAATTTGCGATCCAAGAAGCTTGCAACCATCTGTGCAGGACTAATGCAATCAGCAGAAATGTACTTGGTTAGTAACCGAGTACATGTCTGCAAAATCCAAAACTGAGCTATGACAGCCCCAAATAAAGGCTGCATATCATGTAGTAAGCATGCCAATGGCCAAGTATAAGGACACTGGCATTGCAAACAGTACAAACATTTTTAAAAAATCAACTTTTAATTCCTACTAGCCGATCCTGGCTGTTTAAGCGTAGGGCAGCGGTGCGCAAACGGAATCGGGGATAAAATAAAACAAACATAAATTAAGCATTCTAACTAAAATCAGTATTCTGACATGCAAGTCAATGGCAGGCAGAAGACAACATGGCCAGTGAGTAGTGGTTGCTAAGGGGGGAGGCTCAGTGTGAGACATGTAACTATGCATTAGCAGGCAATCCTATGCAAATGAGGGGAAGGATAGTGAATCCCAGTTTTCCCCAGGATGTGAGGCAGGTCCCAACAGTGTAAGAGTATGAATAGCTGTGTGCAAGCCTAGGAGGTAGGTGACATCATGGGGTGGTGTGTCAGGTATACTGTCAGCGGATTGGAGCCCTGTGGCTCGGGGTTGCTCCTAGCTAAGCACAGCTAAACTAGGGTGTGTGTCTAAACCTGCCTAGCACTCGTTACAAAACCTAAGCGGGTGTAAAGGTAATCAAGGTGAACTAGCTTAGCTGCCAGGTGAAATGTATCTGAATCAGCCAATTACACAGGCAGCAGACCGGCCCAGCCCAGAACACTACTATAAACTAAGCAAACATCTTTCCCTCTGGTTTTTCCCACACTCTACACCACCAGTGTATACAAGTGGGGAACTTTTAACTAACAAACCTACAAAATGAGAAGGGCTGCAGCAGGCAACATAGAACAACATGTGCAAGAGTCTGAGGGGGGTGAGGATGTGAATGCTGCTGAACAACCCACAGTGAGGAGAAGGAGTAGAGTGTACAAACCCAGGGTAACTTGCCAGGGGCTAAATGAGCTGGAGATAGTGGAGTGCTATAGGGTGGACAGAGACCTCCTACAGCAATATGTCAAGCTGTGCCAGCCACACCTGTCACACCACACTGACCGAGGGAAACCCATCCCAGTGGATACCAAGGTATGTGTAGGCCTAAGTATACTAGTCACAGGTACCTCACAAGCACAACTGGGGATATCATGGGGATCTCACAGGCATCAGCATCTAGAGTATTCCACCAGTTCCTGGATGCCATGTCAGCACATGCCAGTGAGCATGTATATTTCCTCAACACCCATGAGGCGTTGACCAGCAATATACGTCTCTTCCACCAAGTAGCAGAATACCCTGGGGTAGTGGGTGCCAGAGACTGCATGCACATATGCAGCAAAGCACCACCCAGTGAGCAGGGTAGGGTCTACATCAACCACAGGAGCATCCCCTCCATCAACTGCCAGGTCGTATGTGATGCCCAGGGCAATATACTAAATGTGTGTGCAGGCTGCCCTGGAAGTTATGACGATTCCCACATATGGCATCTGACACAGCTGTACCAGAGATTTGCCAATGGGGACATCTCCTATGGCCACCTAGTGGGGGATGCTGGGTACACGCTGGAGCCGTGGCTAATGACACCCATCAGAAATGCACACACACCTGAACAACAATGCCATAATGAGGCACATGCACATACCAGACATATAACAGAGTATGTGTTTGGGATGCTCAGGTCATGGTTCCGGTGTCTGGACACCTCCGGTGGAGCCTTGCAGTATTCACCAGCTACATGTACCCAAATTGTTATGGTATGTGCTATGGTACACAACATGGTCCTGGGGAAACAGCTGCAGTAGGAACAGCATCGGGCAGGGCCACACAGCCCCCCACCAATGCCAAGGCCTGCACAGGCATAGAGTGACCCGGAGGAGGAACAACCTGAGCCTGCCCCAGTAGGCAGAAGGAGGTGTATCCAGTATGCCCCGGCCTTGGCAATGAGGCAACGAATAGCACATGCACTGACACAGTAGGGACGCAGGGAATAACACCTCTCTCTGACTCGCACATACAGTAAAAGGGATGCCAAACATGACACTACCTGTGCTCAGCCATGTATAGAGTGTACTATGTGCATCCAACATAGGCAGCCCACCAGCACCATCCACAAGCCTGGCATGCCCACAAGGTAAGTCAATCAACCTACCAATTGCCATATGGAGTAGAATGTGTCATTACCTGTAACTATGGTATGGATCTGAGCATGCAAGGGAAATGAGAGGCTGGATATTATAGCAGCAGACAGTAGACACCCATTGTAGCACCATGGCATCTGTAACACATACTGGAGTCACTATAGTCGCCAGTACTACATAGGGTGACAAAACCCACTGCAGGAAATGTGCTGAGAGACATGTGTGTCCATATGACCCACACATGCCACTCAGGATGGTTCACATATCCAGCAATAGTGTCAGGCAGCAGGACAGGTGTAGACAAACCCAAACAGAGCCTGTGCCATGGATCAAGAATTATGGCTATTGTTAACCTCCCCCACAGGCCTACACAGGCAGACCACAGCAGGGCAGCCAGTGGGATGTTAGTTATGAAGGGTAGGAAGTCAGACAATAATATGTAGGGCAACTAAAGCCACGATCTGCAGTACACTGGCATGCATCTAGCCAGCATGATAGGTAAGACTACAGACTGAAATGGAGTACTCAACATACCAGTACAGTCCCAGCAAATGTGTACAAGTGTCAGGTGTGCCCCCCCATCCTATGTAGACAAATAGTAACAGTCAGGTGTGCCCCCCAATCCGTGTAGAAGTATAGAAATAGTTAGGTGTGCCCTCCCCCCCAACTGACATAGAAATATAGTAACAGTCAGGTGTGCCCCTCACAATCCTGTGTAGAGCTGTAGAAACAGTCAGGTGTGCCCCCCCCCATGCAGAAATGTAGTAACGGTCAATGCCAAATGATGGATGGATACCTTGCAGAGACAGCATGCTACCTATCAGTGTACAACACAAAGGTCAGCACTGCAGTACAAACTACCCGGACTTGACCCACACATGTAATACAGATGGCCATACTAAGCATGCTCATACACTTAGAGACATGAAGGCAATGTAAGGCAACAACATACTGAAAGGTTATACTGGGCATGCTCACACACTTAAACACATGGCGGCCATGTCTGCAAACACCAGTGGACCAGACATATCTGGCAGTTGCAGTTGTTAGTGCAGACACCCATCAGTATGCACCACTCATGCCTTGCACACACAGTGGATAGGAATACAGACATATATGTAAGGATAACACACTATAATAAGCCAAAGGTAGATGGACAAAGATGTGTGGAAGAGGGTGACTGTGACAAGGAGCCATCCAGGCCTGTCCCACCCAGCACACAGCCAAAGGGCCCCAAACACATGAGGTGCAGATGTCACTAATTACAGATACTAGCCACCAGTATCTGTCAGCATTACAGACCATGTGGTTTATGTGCCAGCTGTGAAACATGACTGTACAAGGAAGTAGTCATCTAGCAACTGTATACATGTACCTGTGAATTATGACCATGTGTGTGTCTGCATGTGGGGTGTCAACCCCTACATGAATGGGTAATGGCCCATGCACAAACACTGCCCTCCCCATAGCCCTACTATGACAAGCCTGCTGAGGTCATCCAATGTGAAATACACCTTTGGGAGAACTGCAGGCTAGAAATCTCTGTGGTGTGACCCGTAACTGCATACTGCTGTAGTGTGATAAGCTAGTCAGGTAGGGTTTCGAATCCCATGCATGTCAACTGTGTGTGTCTGTGTATAAAGCAATGCTTTTTAGGATAGCCACACTCCCCACAATCCAAATGCTCAACCTTTGCAAGGCCGATGATGTCATCTACCTTGTACTACACCTCTTGGAAGCTGTAGCTCAGTAATCTCCATAGAGCATCCTGTAAGTGTGCACCGCTGTAGTGTAATAAATTAGGTAGGAGTTCTATCCCCAGACATGGAAACAGTGTGTGTGTGTGTGTGTGTGTGTGTGTGTGTGTGTGTGTGTGTGTGTGTGTGTGTGTGTGTGTGTCTGTATGTGTAGAGAACAATGCTTTTTAGGCTAGCCACACTCCCCACAATACAAATGCTCAATCTTTGCAGGCAGCTGATGTCATCCACCTAGTAAAACACCTCTTTGAAATTGCAGCCCGGTAATCTCTGTAGCGTCCTGTAAGTGGGTACCCCTGTAGTGTGATAAACTAATTAGGTAGAAATTCTATCACTAGACATGGTGTTTGTGTGGATGTCTGTGTCGAGAGCAATGCTTTTTAGGCTAGCCACACTCCCCACAATCCAAATGCACAACCTTTGCAAGGCAGCTGATGTCATCCACCTAGTAATACACCTCTGGGAAGGTTGTAGCTCAGTAGTCTCCATAGCACGTGTCATAACTGCGTAGTGTGATTCAGAACCCTGTTAGGGTTCTATACCTACCCATGGTAGTTCTGGATGTTTTATGTGTGTTCCACTGTCTGTGTAGGGAGCAATGCATTTTAGGCTAGTCACACTCAGTACATGTCAAATGCCCTACTTTGACAATCCTGCTGATGTCAGCCAATGTGATATACACCTCTGGGGAAAGAGTACTGCAGTAATCACCCTGGCATGTGCTATAACTGCGTAGTGCTGTAGTATAATAAACTAGTTAGGTAGTGGTTCTACTCCCGGACATAACAAATGTGTGTGTGTGTGTGTGTGTGTGTGTGTGTGTGTGTGTGTGTGTGTGTGTGTGTGTGTGTGTGTGTGTGTGCCTGCCTGTGTGTTTGTACCCCATAACCTGTGTGTAGGAGGGTGTGCGTGTGTGACACCTGGGCCCAATGTGTAGCAGGTTTTGCAATTTTCCTATCTGGTGGCCCTAGTACATATCACAATGTCCACTGTACAGGGAAAATCAGCTGTGAAATAGCCAAGAGACTGGGGTGCATATCCATACCCATACATGTGACAACAAGGCCAGGCAATCACAGTTAGCAACCCCAGTATTACCCAGAGCACACTCTCAACCCATGTCTCATACACACACACATGGCGAGGCAACAGCCAAGATGTGTGTAGTAAACTGCATATTAGCGACTGATAGTAACAATGGTGTGAATGCAGTGGCCTACAGAGGCCATGGCACCCTTTCCAGCAGTACAATAGGCACCTAATTGCATTGCAGACAGTGCGCCTTCAGTATGTTTCCCACCGGATGATTGCAACAACTGTGGTTCCATCAAATGGGATCCACAACGGACATACCATGCCTTGCACACATGCCCTGTATTGACAGATGCCACTGACACCAGAGAATACCTGTAGCATGCTACCAATGTTGGTGCAAGGTAAACCAGCTGTCCATTACCTGGCCCTGCCACATGAGGGTGGGACTGTCACATCTGATGATTACATTCTGTGTACACAACATGGGCCAGACAAACCAGGGACACTCCCACATGCCACTGTACATGAATGCGGGATGTGTGCACATCCCAAACACCATCCATGTCATGGTGTATAGAACACATACATGCCAAGCATTCCACAGCACTGGCCACACACAACAGTAACCCAGGAGACTTGATGGTGTAAACTACACCCACCTGTGTGGTCCATTCCAGACACTACACCCCTTAGCCATAATGCAGACCATTGTCATGTGACCTGGTGCCAAGGTATGCCCCTCACCTAGCCTTGTACAGCCATCTGGGACCCTCAGCCACTACACACCTGTGAAGCAATGCACACATGCACACTGGTAGTAGCACCCTGTGTCTGTATGTGTGGTGTATGATGCTTTCGACCACAATCACACCCAGTACCAAACCCAGTGGCATACTGAAGCATGCTCTCTAATGTCAGACACTGTCACATAACATTTGACCATAGAACCCCCAGGATAACCCCTGTGGGCCAATTCATACCTATGCATTACTGTATTGTGGCAAGGTAACTGGTTAGGAAGTGTATTTGTTACCCAGCCAAGTGTGGTAATGTGTATGGGTCCCTTACAGAGTGTGGCTGTGTTGACACTGACACCTGTTCATGTGGACAGGCTCGTGTGTTATGCCTACTGTATTGCATGTTGCAGATTTCACTCACCAGCACATATAGGTCCTGACAGCTCACCAACATGTAAGCTATGTGGCGCATGCAATAACTGCATACACATGTGATAGCTATGCATAGCCGTCAGGTGTTTGAAACCCCATACTGGTAGGTGTGTGACACAAACATGCTTATATTTTACTCACCCACATCTTCCCTGAAATACTTTGTCTCTGTCTGTCCCACCCACACCCTCTCTGGTGGATAGGCAGTAGCTTGTGTTTTGTAAGTAATGGTCATAATCAGCTGATGGGCTCTGCACCAATTGCTGTCCTTCTCTAGCTGAGTGCATGTGGAACAGCTGTGGTAACATTCCCATTGCCAATTGCATGGTAACACACTCCAATATCTAGGAACATCATTTTGGTGTTGGCCCTTTACATCCACTGTGGGTAGGAACTAGATCTGTTGTTTGGCGAAATGCAGCTCAGATGGATTGGGGATTTACCTCTAACAACTTACACTATGGAAACAGGGCAACACACAAGAGGGGGATGTGCCTGGCCTGACTACAGACTGTAAGTGCTGCTATACTGCATGTGGAGCAATGTTGGTTTCACAGTGTGTGTGTGGATATGGCTGTCCTACAAGTTGTAATACCTGCCACATCAATACTGTGTTTATGAGGAATCTGCATCTACCGGATCATCTGCAGACTAGGCAGTGTGTTGTGCCCTTGGTGTCATGTGTAACCCACTGAGCACATATCTGTGAACTGCAGAAGGTAGTGTGAGGATTGCAGTCTATAAATGGTGAAAGCCCTGACAGTTACTGACTTCATATCCCTCATAGGACACATGTTGCAACAAACCCTGTTACAACAGTACATGTATGAGGTTAACACAGCAACATGTCAATATTGGCCCTGTGTATGTGCTTCCAGCCACAACTCTGTCAACCTTTGTACATATGTCATGCATTATGAGGTGCATGTGTGCTGTGCACCATCATAAGTGTCATCATATCTGATAGCAAGCCAGGGAGATATCAGACTGCTGCACATGTTATGTACAGTATGGGTAATATTTGCCAACATTACCATGACATTCCATAGTCGTTTGTACAGTACTGAGGTCTGTGTAACTATGGTGACTGTTGACAGTGTGTGTATTATGAACATGTTCTTTAGCCTCTGTACAGACTGTGGTAAATGTCATTGTTATAGGTCCCATCCTATCTGATGTTACTTGCTGCTCCACTGTATGTTACTGTATTGGTTTACATGTTTGTATAGCCATACACAAATATGTCCCATACCACAGACAGACAGCAAACCACACCATGTAGCAGCCCAGTATATGTAGGGTTAGTCTGTGAGTGGCACATATGAGGATGTTGTTGAACAGATAGTCCATATACTGTACTTTTATGCTAGCTTACCATATGTGGCTGTGACTGAGTCCACATTGGATGTGGTTATGCACCTTCACACAGCTGTATCATACCCTCTGGTGTGGCTTGCCTGCAGAGCCTGCTATATATGCAGGTACATGTGCATTCCCCCATAGGAGATGTTGGCCAGTGATGAGCCAGTCTGCCTGTAGCCTGGACAGTACATTGTTACATGTCTAGCAGCTTAGTGTACTTATCCAGTGAGATGTCATGTGGAGATACTTGCCAGATGTACTGGTGCCAGGTCTCCCTTAACAGTCATATATGTCAGACAGAGCAGTGGGATGCTGTAGAGATGTATGTCACTATCTAATGAGTAGTATGTGGCCATGGCACCCCTGTACCAGCGGTATTATGTGACAGGTCAGGCAGGGATGTGTGAATGCATACCCATGGTGGCATATGTATACCAATCGTTATGTGTTATACTCATCTACATGGCTGTTAACATCCATATTGCTATGCATGGTACACATGTTTAGCACTAAGGGGTTCTGTGTAAACCTCCAGACTGTAAGGAGTGTTTCAGAATGTACACATACATTGGCCAATATCTGTGCTGCAGTCCATGGGGGCATTACTTGCTAGCAGTGGTACTTTATCAGGATGTCCTTAGGATGTCTGTCAGTAGCCAATGGCACACATGTGGAAATCAGATGTGACCTCCCACACAGACCATGTCTGTGAAGACAATCAGAATTACAGTAGCAATAGTCTACCAATATACCTGCTATACATACCTGACATCCACTTGCACTACGACGTTGGGACTATAGGGGCTGGGGTAGGTCTACACTCTGTGTCCAGGACATATGGTAAGGGCATCTGTACATATATACATCCAGCTATATATCTATGATTACACATATACATATCGACATATGTAGATGGGTATGTATAAGTACATAGATATACATATACACACATAGATATATACATATACAGAGTAATATATGTCTACACATGTACAGATAGTGATACATATGCACATAAACGTATGGATACAGATATATCTACAGTAATAGGTATATTGGTACAGATATGTATGCACATATAGTCATAGATATCTATACATATACCAACATAACTAGGTATCTGTACACATAGGATGTGCATACATATATAGCTATATACACATATCCATATGTACATATATGTATGCCTACATATACACATATGTAGAGATACATATATGTATAGATATGCACACATATGTACATATGAAGAGGTGTACACATGGCTATATATATGTACTATACAGATGTGTATACAGACATATGTATGTGTATACCTGTGTATGTACATGTCAACATCTATACACCTATATGTATACAGCCATATACCTGTCATGAGTAAATCTCACGGTTGCATATACCCTCCCACATGTATCCCACTGTATGTATCTGCTATGTGTACAGTATGATGAAACAACATATGTGATGCAACAGTCATATTAATGACAAGGACTACACAATCTAGGACGTAAAGGCAAGTGTTCAATACCATTCAGTTTAGGTAATGACAGATGTATTGGTAACACAACAGCTGTCCCCACAGTGGTCATGGCATAGTGGTCATGTGTTGTGACTGCAGTGTAAAGGACCGTGAGTTCATGACCTGCAAGGGCTGCACATTTTGTTGCTGGCCAGAACAAGGACCATTGGATACAGAGTGGTTAAAGCAGTGTTTGTGCAATGTAGGCCACATAAATCAGTATCACAACATAGCTGGGTAGGGGTCTAGTCCCAGTGTTGGCAAGTAACTGTGTGCGTGTATGTAGATGGGTCTACATCAGGTTGCAGGGTATACACGCCTCAGTGGGCCATGTGTCCATGTGGCACAGGCAATACCCAGTATAGTAACCTATGAAATGTGTTTGACTGTACCCCAGATATGTCACTGCCATGGTGTCAGCACAGTGACATACCCCATTGTGCATTATGACTGCAGACCATCCTCGTGCTGACACATGTACTCCTACAACAGACCTGCATATCAGTTTACAGACCACAACCAAGCAGTATTACTAACAGCTAGAAGGCATCACTGCTGGATGGCTACACCACCTGTCAATTAGGCCTCACACTCTACACCCTACAACATGTTACACTGCAGGACTGTGGTACACTGGTGTACACTCATTCTGTGCATCAGAACCATATCAGCCTGTCCCTGCATCAATGGTATGGATGGCAGGGAAGGGGAACAGGTATCATCATATGTACAGGGTGTGGTGTTGGTCTACCAGAGGCCGAGGGCGGGCCATATGTTTGACATCATGTGTGCGGGTGAGGGGTGTATTCTGGGGAGCTGGCTGAGGTGATGTGGTGTGTGTAGGTATGAGGTGCCCTAGGTGTGTTTGCATAGTGTGGGAGTATGCATGCACACAGTTCTGCCTTGTGAATGCCCTACACAGGTGTTAATGGACAGCTGCAGACCATGCCTGGCAGGGTGTGCAGTTCACTGCCTCCAGCTATGGACATGTGGACTGTGCCTGCCAGGGGTTACTCAGGCACGTGCAGGTACTGGCGTTGGAGTGCTACTCTCACCTGCTGATGACATTTGTCAACTGGTACCACATCCCTCCTGGGACTGGCCAGGACCATGTGCATGTGGCCTGCTGTAAGTGGTGTGGACAGCACACCCCCCACACTGCCGGGGCTGCTACTGCCACTACGGGAGCCCCTTGGTGTCCTAGCATGCCCACGCTGAGTGCCAGCTGTTGGTGTTGCTGGGCCACATCCACATGAGCGTCGCCACATCCCCACCACATGTCGAAGCATTGACACACCATGACTGATGAGGGCCATCAGCTCATCATACCATTTATCCGCTTGCTCGTTAGAAGCACAGATGACAGACGCCACTTCACGGAGGTTGTTGCCTACAGTAGCAAGTGCAGCCCTCTGCAGCCTAAGGCCCTGTCTGGTGTAATGCTCAATATGTGCCTGCACCACTATTACAGCCTGGAACATGTGTCTGCTCATTGCAGCTAAGTTGCCTATGCCAAGGGCATGATGTCCAGCAGTCCTACCATGAGCACCCTGGGACATCTGCCTATGTGGCAGCCTGCCAGACATCCAGCTATGCCTGCTGTGACTGGACACAGTAGGCATGGTTACCACACTTTCCTGTGCAATGCTACTGAATGTCAGCTGTCTTTCTGCTATGGTCACTGGTGCTGGGGTGTGTATAGGCACTGTAACTGTGTGTGGGGGTGGGGTGGCTAAAAGGGGGATGTCAAATGTATGTGCAGTGTCGGCCCCTGACATCCCCACCTGTGCCTCACAATTATCATCATCATCATCATCATTGGTATCTGTATGGACAGACACCTACCTCAGACTGGGTGCAGGAGGGACCCTGACCCACCTAGCCACCTGTGGTGGAAAACAATAATCACACTTTAAAACCTGTACAGCATTGCTTAACAGTACACACACACACACACACACACACACACACACACACACACACACACACACACACACACATCTCCGTACTACCTACCTGTCCATGCCTTTACAGACAGCCCCACGAATATGTCCATGTGTTACCCCATCCTGCATCACACTTGTTAACATACACACATTGCTACCACTCATTAACATCACAGTCCTCTAAATGCCCACACAAGCGGCCACGACACAAGGCCTGTTGCTATATTATCTGCCTGACCTGTGTGTAGTGGAGTAACATAGCCCCAATGGTGTCATTCAGTATGCACCCTCTGTATGGCCGGAATGATGTGCATGGCCCCTATATGTGTGGGCTACTATGTTGTAGCCATAATACCTCCCACTGGTGTGTCATGTGTATCTAATGCTCAGTACATGCGGGATATGCTGCTCCGTCAGCCCATCAAGTGTCAGCTGTAATATGTGGATACACTCCCTGGTGTTGACTATTCCTTCCCCAATGCATCTATAGAGCTGCATACATAGGCTGTAGGTGACATCTCCGCTGACAGCAATATTATGTGTGTAGCTGGGGTCTACCTTCCCTCTGGATGCCTGATCCAAGCTACAGGCCGTATTATACTCTGTGCTGTCCTGTGAGTACATGACAGGTATTCCTGGTGTGCAATGTGGCACTTCATGTCCATGTACTGCACGGTAACAAAGGGTGGTACAGCCATATGAACACCCACAATCACGCATGTGCATACATGGCCACACACACATGCACACATGCATCATACATGCATATACCTCCCACCACTTCACCAGAGTGACCATGCAGGCAAACTAACTAACCACCAGGATGCACACACACACACACACACACACACACACACACACACACACACACACACACACACACACACACACACACACACACACACGCACACATGCAGGTGAGGATGCACAGTGATCGTACAAACAGTCCTCCAATTACCCATCTGCCAACATGCAGAGCATATGACACAGAACAGCATGCAGTTCAGCTATACTCACACCATGCTAGCAGCGGTATACATGTGTATGATGCATGTGCTGTGACTAGGTGATGCCCCTTCCCCTGGATACATCTGCACCCATGTACACATTATTGCTGTGCACCTGTTCTGCACCCTGCCATGTACTGTGCCCAACTCACAGATGTCCAACCCATTGCAGAATGTGTAATACTGTGTCACTTATGCCAGCTGTACCTCTCACAGCCCCTGTGTGTTTCAACAACACATACCTGGGATGATATGTGGACTGTTGTTGGTGAATCCCGGATGCCTGATTTACAGCTGTCAACATCAACAGACCATGTATGGTCACTGCAGAAATGCTTACACTGACAGTCATCACAACATACCATGGCTATGGGGGGTGTACACACCGTCATCGCTTAACACACACATGCATGATCTGGCATGGGACCATGGCACTGCAGATCTTAGCTGTACACAAACACCCGGTATGTAACATATGTCCTGTACATTCACATGCAGTGTCTACAGATTGTGGTAGGTGTGCGGCTCCTGACCGCAATGCATACACACCATGTGGGGATGTGTGTGCACACCCTTATCATGATGGTGTATCACACCTCTTGCTGTGTGTACTACAGCAGTCACTGCTCATGGTAGGGGTATACCAGCATGGTCCTTCCACAATTGCCAGTGCATGTTCAGCCTACCCTACACATATCCCCATATTCTGCATGTTTGCGAAGTCCACTCATGTGCACATCCCATGGGGTTCACACAATGTCATCACTATTGCAGTGTGGGTAGGGTTACGGCTGCCACAGGTCCTTGACCTGATTATATGCAGATAGAGCCATTCCTACCATCCTTAGGATCCCTGCTGCAGGCACTGGTGTTTCATGCTGAGCCCCCCCCTCAGCATTTAAGCAGATGCATGACAGGTAAGTTCTACACATATGTGTCGGCTTGCAGTGTCCCATACACTGCACACCACACGTTGCAGCTTAGACCCAGCTGATAATGTGGACTAGTGTAATGCTGTATGCCATAGTGTATCTCAGCAGTAGTTGGCATTGCCCTACATGTATGTACACTGGTGTTGCACTGTATATGGGTGTTGTCCAGAACATGTCACTACTGTAGGCCATATCTACCAACAGTATGTTACTCCCTGTGGACACTTTCCGCAATGACAGGATGTTAGTTGTCATGCAGGTGTGTGACATACCCTTTCAATACCCCATCATGTCCGCCCTTGTCTGAACATGCATTTTACAGCAACAATACATGCACATGTACAGCATGCATTCAGGGTACGTGTGCTAGATGTGTGCATGGAATATTACATCACCATTACAAGTCCAGTGTGTTGGCATGCATCTACATAATACATACTCACCAGCTTCAGGTTGCTGCCTTGCTGTTACCCCGGAGGGACCTAAATAAGTGGGTGAGAGATGCAATGTCAGTGCCCCACACCTGTGGCACTGTTACAGGCTGGGTGCAGTACTACCATACATCTACTTTAAATACACACAATACTACCACATCTGGACATCTGATTATCCCTATAATGCAAAAACACATTATTTGTATAACATATCAGATATGCATGATCTACATGTACCACTGTGGATATTTACACAACAGTGGTCTACTGATGTGCCCTGTGTCCTTACCTGCACACTCCTCAGCTGTTGTGTGAGTAACACCCACCTCCACAAAGGGGTCTAGTGGTAGATGTTGTTCAGGATGGGCAGGTGCCATGAGGCTGGCCAGGAGTTCCTCCACACGTGTCAGGGGGGGATGGATGGCATGGCCCCCCATGGCAAGGTGATCCCCCCAGACTGCGGCAGCACTCCAACGGGCATTAAGAAGTAGGTTGGTGCAATGATACCGGACCTGCTCATAACTGTGGTTATGCAGGCAAACATCATTGACCCTGTGGATGAGATTGTTCCACAGGGTGATCCACTCTTGCTGTTCCACTGCTGTCCTGCCAAACAGGACCTGGTAATGTAGTACCAGGTGGTTGATTATCACTTCAATCTCCTCCATGGAATAAGTTGGTAGATGGCTGTGTGCCATCATGTCTGAAAAACATGAGGATGGGAACAGGCCTGAGTGACTCATATGGCAAGGTTACCACAGTTCATAATACACATCTCTGTCACCCCCCCCCATATCAGCTTCAACAGATTATAGACACAACTCATTAGGTATGACTGCAGCTTAACTACCATTTTGACAGATTGTGTAGTGTACCACACCTTCTGCTATGGGATTGTAGCCATGTCCCCTGTGTGGATGCTAACATTGCAGGCCTGTTACAGACTATTCACTTGTATGCCATTGTCAGGGCCACTATGGTTACATATATGCCAGCGGTATGGCTGCTCTGAGATTGCTGCACATCTGACAGTCTGTGTTATAGGGGGGTTCTATATATGTTGTTGGACATGTACCGGGATTGTGTAGACTATTACTACCTACATATGTACTATGACAGTGACACATTAACATGTATATGTTCCATTGGCCAGCTGATCCACCTCTCCACACCCATTTGACCAGGATACCTGGCCACATCACATGTGTGTGCCAACCTGGGGCCTCCTCGTGTACTGTTACAGTCATACCATCAGGTGGACCCACCCAGGGGATGTTGGCCCACCCCCCTCGGCCACACACCAACATGTCCCTGTCCCCTGAGCTCAGATCTGGGTCTGTTCCATACCAGGCTCCACAGACACATGAGGGGATGTGCTACATCCGTCTGAGGCACCCAGTACACATTCACATGGCCAACATGCTCCCCCTGCTCAGCCACCAGACCTGGCACCTTCAGGACCTGGACTGCTGTTGTGAGTGGGAGTTGGAGGTAGCCTTGTTCCCATTGTGGCCATACTGGGGACCATGGGCCAGCCACATCACAGACCACACACACCACTCACAGTGTTTACCCACCACATGTGTCACATACCACCCCTGTAGACTGTCCTTTATATCTACCAATCCTGACCACCTCCATGTGTGTATCTACCATACTTCCCCATATTCCCATTGCATATTTCACAGGCGGGGGCATTGTGGTTCTAGGATGAGAATAACATGTGACATATCCGTCCATGGTGCACACACTGCCAGCTGTAGATATCTGTCTGTATTGATATGTGTGCTACTGCCTCGTACATAGCACACATCACTGTGGTAGTGATGTAGGGGACATGTCTTACCATAAGATATATGTGACTACATATATATGTGCACATGGGTATATGTATATTTCTGGACATACTTGCTGATATACATATATATCTTTAAATATTATATATGTGACATATGTACACATATGCATACCTATATGTAGGATACATACAGACATCATCTCCACAATCTCACAACACCTTCCTGCACAGCTGTACTGTTCTGCCCTGCTACAACACAGACAGGTGCCACATATAGACACGGCCTGACATTAGGGGGGTATATGTAGGGGCCAATTGCAGGTAACCCTATTACACACCTATGGCATTCAGGCATGCTACACTACAGATTCTCCTGAGTATCCTACCAGTGGTGGGACGTGGCTCCCACATGTCAATCATAATGACATTACTTCTACCACCAGCTATTGGCCACATAATATACATACTTCTCATTACACAACACACACTATGATGGCTTACATCTTGTCTGTCATTTCTGACATGCACAGTTCATGGCTATGGCCCACTACACACAGGAACAGACACTATTGTCCATAGTGGAGGTTCCAGAACTGCAGAAAGAGTGTGAGTAGAGTTGTGTTATACTTTGTATAGTACTGGTGTTACAGGATGTGTGTGTACATACCAGTTTACTTTGGAATGCAGTCTGTCTGCATAGCTCTCAACTGTGACCTATCCTTGTAGTGACCAGAGGTGTGCCTACCATGTTTTGTCTGTCCACCACATAGGCGCTATGTCAGATATTTCACTGGTAGCATGTGTGTTGAGTGCTATCAGTACATGGCTACATCCATTTATGTTTCTAACCTCAATTACCTGACTAAGGGTATGTTGCAGACTATCCTGTAACACCAGCGACTTGCTTAGTGCATGGCAACAGTTGCCCACATATGGGCCTGTGTTCCAGCCTCTGTCCTCCACCTACATACCAAGCTTTGCACATATGACATGCTGTCAGGGGTTGTTCTGTAGAGGGCTGTGAGTATATCACACTGCCATTGCTGCCATCAGTCCACTGCTGTTGTATCCCCCACACATATAGTGGGGCTGAGGCCATATATGTGTGGGCTTCACCTACACAATACATGTGTGCCCTTATGCAATCCAGAGGCAAGTGTATGCAACAGGGGTATATGGGCCTGTATTAATGAGTCTGGGGGGGATGCACCATAACTACCCTAGGCTGTTAAAAAATGTGGGGGTATCAGGAGTGAGCTGTCTTGGGCTGTGGGTATATCACACTGCCATTGATACCATCAGTCCACTGCTGTTGTATCTCCCGCACATATGGTGGGGCTGAGGCGATATATGTGTGGGCTTCACCTACACAATACATGTGTGCTCTTATGCAATCCAGAGGCAAGTGTATGTAACAGGGGTATATGGGCCTGTATTAATCAGCCTGGGGGGATGCACCATAACTACCCTAGGCTGTTAAAAAATGTGGGGGTATCAGGGGTGAGCTGCCTTAAGGTATCTGGATGTACAGTATCATACACTTCACCTATATTTACACTACTTGCATACATTGGATTAATGCAGGCCTACTGCCTCCAGCCATACAGACTGTTCTGTTTGTCAGTGTGCTTGTGATGGTGTCAGTTATGTCTTGTTATGTAACAGTGACATCCCATTTGGTCAACTGACATCTTTTCCACCTAGTGATTTTGTACAGAGTATAGATAGATGCTGCTGGACTATACACCTGCATTACTTACTGTTGATAGTTTGTTATCCTGTGGCCCAGTCTGTTTTTACTATTGTACAATTTTTAGGGCTTGGCCTGGACAGCAACAGTTGTGAACCTTTCCAGGCTACTGTATTAGTATAACTATTTCACAGGTGCATTACTCTGTTTATATGAATGTCAGTGTCTGAACAGCTATAATACATGGCATATATAACTGTAATAGTACACACATAAAAGTTATCCTTGTTTGCAAACCTGTGTGTGGTGTTTTATCCTATGACCTCTCTGTGGGCATATGTTGCAGGCAACAATTGTCATTTGTATGGGTGGCCCATACAGTGTCCAGTTGTTAAGGTGTTAATTGTAGGCATAGTGGCTGTTCCATAATGTGTGCACCTTCTACATATGTATCTTACTGTACATATCTCTGCATGTGTCTGTGTAGTCACATGTATATCTATATATATATAGATATAGCTATATATATCTGCATATCTGTATCTGCATATATGTGTCTGTGTATATGTACCCTGGGGATGTTGATAGCTGCCATATTTTACATTTCCTATGGGAGTCACACTGTACTGCATGTTATGTTACAAATACCAGCCTGACATCATACAGGTGGGTTGTAGTACTGTTTACATGTTGTGCACATTTCATGTCAGGACCTACTTAAGTGATCTGTAACACTTTAGTGTATTGCAGAGCTGAAGTGTTTGGCTGTTAGGGTGTATGCCTATTCGTACATGAAGTGTATTATTTTGGGGCGTCCCAACCCCATTAATGGTGCATGTGGACATATTTGTGTTTGTCAATCTACCATTGCTATCTACAGATGTGTGGCTATATATATATATATATATATATATATATATATATATATATATATGTATATTTATTTATATATTGCTATGGATATATATATGTAAATATCTACATCTATTGATATATTGTATCTGTTTAGATATTACAGTATTTACTCACACAAATACATTTACATGTCAGAATACATTCTCTGTACTGTTGAATGACTGGGCTGGTTGATATGTTTTGAATACATCAGGGTTATGTATATCTGACATGGCTTAGTGGTAAATCACTTTGCCTGTGGTGTGCAGGGTTCTGTGTTTGAGCCTAGCAGAGGCCATTTGTTTTGTGGATTATAAAATGTTTATGAATATATTCTTAGAAAGATTAAAGAAATTCTTACCCCACTTAATTGATGAAGACCAGATAGGATTTATAACTAACAGAAGTACATTTGATAATATAAAATGAACCCTAGCTATTACTGACTTCTCACAAAAGAAGAAAAGGAACTTATCTTTAATTGGTCTTGATATTAATGCTGCCTTTGATTCTATTAACTGGAATTATCTATTTATTCTTTTGGAGTGCCTACACTTTTCACATAATTTTATTAATCTTCTAAAATATTTATATGAAGAAACTTATGCATATATCAAAATAGGGTCATATATCTCCAATAAAATACCTATCACAAAAGGCACCAAACAAGGATGTCCTCTCTCCCCACTATTGTTTACTTTGATCATGGGACCCTGGGCAAAGGAAATAAGAAACAATAAAAATATAGAGGGCTTGTAAATGGATAAAGACACTATAGCCAAAATTCAACTGTTTGCAGATGGCATTCTTATCACCACAAAAGGAAATGACTCCTCATTCATGTCTTTAGATGAATCAATTAAAACTTTTCAAATGATGTCCGGCCTATCATTTAATAACAATAAAACAAAAATTTGACCCATATATTCTAATAATAATAAAAAAAAGGACAATGGGAAATAATGCATATCATGCTACTAATACAGATCAAATTACTTATCTTGGAATTATTCTTGCTAAAGATATAAAAACAATAATACAATTAAGCTATAACAAATGTTTACAAAATATTCAACAACTATTTTCAAAATGGAACACAATAATATTTACTACCAAAAAAAACTAACCATTATAAAAATTATAATTCTACCTAAAATCTTATACATAATACAATCCATTCAAATTTTACCATCAAAAAGGTTTGTAAATAAACTAAACACTTTAATATTAAGATTCTTGTGGTCACAAAAAAACAAGAATTATAATCAATCAACATACTAACAGCTGGAAGAATGGTGGAATAGCATTTCCAGATCTAAATCTTTATTCAATTTCTGCTATAATCAGGTCAATTTCACAGCTCTTAGATATAACCTATTTAGCTAAATGGAAATCTTTATGGGAAGTATCAGCCATGGAACTTATAAAGAGACCATCAACATATCAATTAGAGATCATAAATACACCTTTTATATGGATCTTAAAAGAATATTTAAATACACATACTAATCCTAATCACACTGCCAGTTACATACATACATACTATTATAATTAACTTTAGAAATTTTATATATAAACATATTAAATATAAAGATTACTTTTTTATTTCCTATAGCATATACACGAGAGACTTTTGTTACCTCAGATATTAATAAAATTATTTTACTTAAAAACAATGAACTCAAATACTGGTTCCAGCTAACCTCTGAATACAAGACTAGTTCAGTCGATCATATTATACAGGAATATACACTAGATAATTCCTCATGGTTAGATATACAAACACTCATTTTATATCTTGATAATAAACTGAAATTACCTTCACCAACTAGCAAACATGACACCAAGGTATTATTGCAATTTCTTCGATCAACATTATTACACCAGCATACATATTCAGGCAGTCTCTCCTTTATTTATAGACTTTTGAAAGAAGAAACATTTTCTTGCAAGTATAACTACTGGAACTATTATAGTTTAATTACTAATAATCACCCATGTGAGTAAGATAAGGTTAATATATTACAATCAGCTGGGAAAACATCCTTTTATCTGAAATGGAAGTTATACACATGGAGATTCATGACTAGATCTTTTTAAACACCACAAATAATGGATAAAATCAATGAAAAAGAGAATGTCTGTAATAGATGCAACTCTAGTGTAGACATTAACTTGGCACATATGTTCTTTGACTGTCCAACCTTAAATATCTTTTGGAGTAATATAAATGATTTTCTACAGGCACTTTTTTCAGATAATTTCATATTGAATAAGTCTTTAATCATATTTAATACACCTGTTCCACATTGTGTAAGGAAAACTAAATACTCATTTCTATGGACTATTTTGACAGTGGCTAGGAAGATCATAAAGAAAAATTGGATCTCAGAATATCCTCCTACATTCTCTGAGTTTACTAATTTATTAAAAGAAGGCAGTCATTTACAGATAAGAACCATAACCTCTAGAACATCTAGAAAGACATATGAACATCATTTATGGGTTCGCCTACAAAAATTGTTGGGAAAAATGATCATTTTGCATAAAGGTAATTGACTTTCCTTGTCATCCATGAGAATAAGCTACAAAATGAAGATTACAGTGTATGTAAATGTATAAATACTGGATATCTATGTACATACTTTAGTTTGTTTGGTTTTGTTAATCTTATATTCATATTTAAATGTTATAAATACATGTTGTCAATTTGTAAACCTGTAATGCAAAATGTCTCATATATGTCTATGTGATTGTTTTCATTATAATCAAAATCAATAAAATTGTTAAAAAAAAAAAAAAAATGCATGCTAATACAAATACTGTTATTCTAGCAACTTTCTAAGTTAATAAGAGCAATAGTTGAAAACTGTCCCTATTTTTGGGCCTTTGTCCCCTCCCCCAACTCACTGTTTTTGGCTCTATCCAGATTTATTATACTACTCAGTTGAAAGATATGAATTAATTCCATAACTTTGCATATAGGACTAGTCAGACTAATAGGTCTGTAGTTTCCTGGATCCACTGAGGGTTCACCCATATGTAGAGGGATGACCATTGAAGTCCTCTATTCATGTGGCACAAGGCCTATTTTGAAAATATAGTGACTCCAGTGACTCTGATAGGTCATATTTCAGGTTGTTTAGAAAGTATCCAAGGGGATTATCAGGGCCCATGTAGAGGATGTGTTTCTGGCCTTAGAGAGTGCAGTCTGGACCTGATCCCTATTTATAGTTGGAGGGGTAATGTTTAAAGGTATTTCTTGGGGGTAGCTATGGATGAGTGAGGGGTAAAGCTGGAGCTGAATTTGTCAGCCAGCAGATTCACTATATCTCCTGGCTCAGTGACTATGGCTCTATTAACCACTAGTTCGGCACACTGTTGTGTGGTGCTTCCGAGGTTTTTGACATAGCTGAAGATGGTGTTATGGTTGTGTTTGGCCTAAGAAGCTATCTTGACCTTGAAATTTGCTTTCTTGGATTCAATTAGCTCTTTTAGTTATATGTTCAGTTTGATAAAAGTGTTCTTATCTTCTTGGGTGTTACATTTCCTAATTTTAGCTAGGAGTTTGTTTTTTTTTGTTGTATGACCTGTTTAATTTAAGATTCCACCTGGGTGATTTGTTTTTAGAGGTTGTTTTGGTAGGTGTAGTCTGCAGCAGCCTCTATGCAGCCATTGATATGGCTGTGCCAAGTTTCTGTGAACAATTTTGTATAGGTTGCTGTGTGTTCTGGATTTGGAGAGGCATGGAATTTTAGCAAGTCATCGTTTAATAAAAGGTTGTTTGCTTTGGAATAGTTCCTAACTGTTACAGAGTTTACTGAGTTACCAAGTTGATTTTGATTTTGAAGGAGCCAGCTTAGTGATCTGAGCTTACCAGGGAGGACATAAGATTGGGGGATACAACATTCTCCCATATCTGTGAGTATCACTTTAAAAATGTTTGAAACTGTAGTGGGTGTATGCATTATCTGATCTAGGTAGTTCATGTTTACAAAGTCCAGGAATCTCTGTCCCTGCAAATTTGAAGCTGTATAAAATTTCTATAGAAGGGTAATTATAGTCTCTGATGAGCAAGGTATTTAGTTGAATGGTGTGTGTCTCTAGTAGGTCTAAGTATGAGCTATGGATTTCATGGGACATAGGGGGTGACCTATATTTTGCTAGGGTATGTTATGGGCCTATGTCTATGGTAATCTACATGTGGAAAATCTCCAGCATGTCATCCTGTTTAACCAACCTAGTGCTATGATTGTTACTGATGTAGCCTGAGACACCTCCACCTTTAGTCCATGTCCATGTAGTTGCTGACCTAAATGTGTGGAAGGCACTGAAGCCTTGCAGTGCTGGTGTACTCCCTGCAACTTCAAATCATGTCTCAGTAACTGCATTGATGAATCATGCCTCAGTAACTGCACTGATGCCCACATTCTCCAATGTGAAGGGAGCTTGGAGGGAGTGGCTCTTCTTGTATAAGCTCCTGGCATTGGGCAGTAACACCTTAAAGTTCCCTTGGGTTGATTTTGCTATATCTGAAGACTAGTCAGTTTGTCATTGCCTATAAAAAGCTCTATGAGAGAATAAAGTTATATCCAATACTTACAAGTCTAGAGGGGCAGCTGCAGACCATCCTTGGAAAAGCAGCATGCTTTGTTAACCATATTCTCACATACTGACAAATATTGTATCCCTCTAGAATGACACCAAAGCTAAGCTAATTATTAAAGTCAATCAACTTTTTTCATATTGTGGCATCATTCTTGGTGAAGGTAGAATGCTGCGCAATTCTTGGCAGTTATCAGCCTGTGACCCATAGTCTGACAGTTCCCCAATGACTCTTTTCACATAGTCTAGTGAAGTACTTCTCCAGTCAATTCCACCTACCTGGACTATGACTGAGTCACACTGGTGCCTGTGGTGTAACCTGGCAGGTCCAGGCTTCTGATAAACAGCTAACTGTTGTCTTCTCCCTGTTAGGCCTGGTGAATGGGGTATCAGTGTGATATAATCTCCACTGTTCTTTATGCTTCACCCATATATACCAACCTAAAGAAAAATAATCTCACTAAACTAACTAGCTCCTATAATAATATTGCCAGGTTTGCCACTGGGAACCCATTTAGAACTCACCACTGTCTGAACCTAAAGCAGCTAGATTGGCTTGAACTAAAAAAAATCTTGATGCCTTCCCAACTTACCATTGTTCATAGGATATTCTACCAACCTAACAACACACTGATACTCTCTAACCTTATTGCCACCTATGCAAACCTCAATTCCTTATGCTCTTCCACTAAATTACTAACTAGCATTAGCAAGTCTAATAACTCGGCAGGTGACTCCTTGTTTTCTAATACTGCTGGAAAATATTGGGACATGTTGCCAACAGATCTAACGGTACTTCCCTCCTTCCCACTCTTTAAGCAAAGGCTGAAGCAACTTTTTAAAACACACTGGGTATGCCCTTGCTGTTACCCTGACTAATTGTCTGCTTTCTCTTTTCTCTTTTTCCCCCCCCTCCCCCTTTTATCACTACTTACCCCTGGGTAGCGGTAACTGTCTGAAATTATTGTTGCAAATAGGAGATGAATTAAACTGTGAACATATTGTAAACAACCCCAATCTTAATTGAAAGACTGTCTTGTTCCTTTCAAAGTTTTTGTGTTTCATAATTAGCATATTTCTCTTTAGCTAAGGCTCTCTAATTATTTTTAACTAATTTTATGTAAATAATTTCTTTTGAATACGGTATTTGCTTAAATAGTATGACTTTGTAACTATTGCTCTCTCATTTTATTTTCTCTTACATTGTTTCTCTTATAATTTGCATTATTAACTTTTAATTGTCACTGTGGAGCTTTTCTCCCCAGGCCTCTGCTGAAAATATATCTAGTTGGACTAGCCCGGTTAACAAATGTAAAATAAAATAAATAAAAATAAAAATAAATAATGAAGTTCCTTATGACAAGAGTCCTAGGAAGTGTGTTTGTTTGTCTTATGGGATTTGTAGTTAGGGTTCCAATGAATGTGGCTGTATGCTTGATATTAGGTGTTGCTTTTACTGAGTTCTTTTTGGGTTGTTGAGAATAATTTTGGGGTTTTGGGGGTCTTTTGGATTGCATTTAATTGCATCCAGTATAAGTTCATCTATGTGTGTGTGTGTGTGTGTGTGTGTGTGTGTGTGTGTGTGTGTGTGTGTGTGTGTGTGTGTGTGTGTGTGTGGTATTTGACTATGTGCTGTGGTTGTAGCATGTGTGATTCTGATAACCTGTTTTTTATTACTTGTGCTTATATGCAAGTGTTTTACCTCCAGTGATATTGTGTATGTGTATCTCCACATACTGTATCTTTTTCTTTAAGGATTAAGTGGTTGTCATTGAACATGAGGCAAATGTTACATTGTCTCAAAATACCTATATGAACCAAACTGGCTGTGAAGAAACTTGGACATTACATATCCATGTGATCATGTCCTTTAATGGGTGAGCTACAAGAGTGTGATGTATGATGGGTTAATTGAGGGTTATCAAGGGTGTTTATTTGGGTTATAAACTAGACTACGTTTTAATGGCAGCAGTACTCAAAGCACAAACTAAAGGCTCTGTGCTTGTCAACACAAAAGGTAGTTGCTCTATACTCAGTGAGTTACTGGCTAGAGAACATTTGCTTTATAGATATTATAGCAATAACCCACGCCTGGGTTATTTGCTTATTATGACATTATTTATTTATTTGCATATAACTGTAATTGTCCATCTGGCTGGTTGTGGCAGTCTGATGTGATGCAGTACATCCTGGGGAGAAAACTGATCTGCAGTATATGTTAAACCCATTTAACATAGTAAACAGCAAAATAAGAGACAGTTTTAAAATAAGCAACGGAGATCTCCCGTGTTTATTTTAAAGTTGTCTCACCATCCCAGGCGTGGGTTATTGCTATAATAGTTGCAATGTGAGAGCAAAACATAAGACACTCATGGAACTTCGTATATACAAGGAATTGCTATGTTAAAAGCAGGTATTACAAGGCACATATTCTGCACAGAGATAGTCCACCATTAATAAGATATAATAACACATTTTTTAGAAGAAAATGGATCAGTTATGATATATTAATTACAGGTATGTTTGGACTCAGAATACAGCTAGAAACACTGTATAATGTATGTCATGATTTTTTACAGGCAGGGCAAAGGAAATGACATTGAAAGATAGGAGGGTTTCAGAAGAAATGTCTGAGTAATGGTAACTTATTTGTGGTCACTGTAATAAAATAAGTATTACTCAGAGATGATATGCATGGTGTGAATGAAGAATACCAATTTTATAAATACATAAAATCATTATTCCATAGTGCCACAATAAATTTAGTTAAAATAAATTACATTACATATATAATAAGTGCATATAAAGTATGAGGTTCCAGTCAATGGAAAGGAATGAGGGTGAAAGAGAATTGTAGCTATTAAGTGACACCACACTTGCATTACCAGTTTAATATCAGAAATTTTAGCTCATTTTTGAATGTGTTAGCTTCAGCTATATACTCTGGGTTGAAAAGTGATCAATTTCTAAAGCATACCTCTCAACGTCTTAGAGCAAGAAATCTGGACAAAGCTATAAATAATGGGGTGACAAAGGCCCAAAAATGGAGACAATTTTTAAATACTGCTCTTGCAAACTTAAAAAGATGATAAAATAACAGGTTTTGCATTGGCGTGGATTTTCTGAAGGGTATGAAGTCTGCATCTTGAATGTCCATCATTATTTTCTGAATTCAGTCTTTAATGATTTGCCAGTGACTTGCCAAAAAACACAATTTTAAGAGAAACAGACCAAAAATTTAAGGCAAAAATCTGGACATTCTGTGAAAAATCTGTATAGTTCAGAGGTTTGTTCCAAAGCTTTGTGACTGAATATGAAGCATAATCATATTTTTTGTTGTCGCTGTCATTCTAAGAATAGTGACAAGAAAGCCTACCAATGTGAGTTCTGTGGGAGAAGTACACCATGCAAAAATATTGGATATAGAGAGACAGTCTGGGAGTAAAGAATGCTATGAGCTATGAGCAAAATTTAGTTGAGACAGTGGAAGATGATGGCTAAATTCAGACCAATAATGTTCCCAGAGGAAGGCAAAGTGATAACTTCTTCAATTGCATCCCTCATCAAAGTAGGCTACCCTGTTGTTCTAATTTCTAGGTAAGACAAGAAGGACTTGCAAGCAGGTAAGAAGAGTATTGCAAGAAAGAACGTGCCATAGTCGTAAAGATGTAGTAATGAGGAAAACCTTATCTCTATACACTGTCCCAAGGGTTTGGGTTTCTTCTAGAAATAAGATTTGCTATGTAGTTATCCAGTGTCAGTTGGTTGTTGATTATACATCCTGGACGTTTAGTTCATGCAAATTCTTCAACAAGGGATTGGGACATACAGATAATGTTAAGGCATTATAAAGACTTCTTTTTAGGCAAGTCACCATGACTGGAAAGGTTATGCTTGCACTGAATGGTATATATTTTTGTATTATTATACTAAGGCTGAGGTCCATATTGTTAATACGGACTTTTAAAGAAAGAAAAGTTGTGTTGAACTTTAGTACTGGCACTACAGAGAGAATGGAGTCAAGCAAAGGGATAGTGAAGTCATCTGTGTTTTGTTTGAGAAAAAAATCCTACACACTGGTTGAACCAAATACACTAAATAATAATGAACATACCGCTGAACCATGGCAAACTCCAAGGTCAGCTAAGACAGACTCAGAGATGGCCCCTTACATTTAAAATACTGCTCTCTGTAAGGTAGTTGGTGAACCAATTAATTGTACTTGTGGTTAATCTGTAGGCTCATAAAAGCTTAGAACAGCACACCATGTCAAGTATCAAAAAAAATCTGATTGATCCAAGAAAAGACCAGCTTGTTTGCCTCTGCTGAGTTAATTGCAGATGCAGGCTGCAGTGTAATAAAGGGAAATCTCTGTACAATGCTTCAGTCTGAAGTGATCTTGCATGGCATATACTAAAAATGAGTTGACAAGATTTTGACAGAGTTGTTTATAAACTAATTTTGCCAGAAATGTTAAAGAAAGGGAATAAGAATGTGATAGGCTGGTAATTACTAAAAGCAACAGATGATCTACAAGGGTGTTTTTACATTTAGTAGGGACTTTCTTTGAATGAATGGATTGTGAAGCTGTTAAGAAAGACATACCATCTAAATATTCTACTCATCTCAGAATTATTCAAACTTAAAATATATAAGGCCTAAAGACTTCATGGGAATGTATGGCTAGGCCTCTAAAGTTCCTCACAGATCAATAGCCTAGTAAGTATCTGTGAACATACAAACGTACTGAATAAAAATAGAAAAAACAACTAAACATGGATAAAAAACAGAAGTTTAATAGGTTAGTACTTTCACACACTAAGGCATTTCTTCAGACCATACAAACAAGATAACACAATGCTGAAGCAAAACATTTAAATAGCAAAGGCAATCATTCAATAAAATAGTCTGCGAGCCTTCAAGGCTAGCTTTAAAGCTATAGCACCATTTAAGCCAGGATATTTATTAGCTTGAATTATCACTATCCAATTCAACTCTGCTAACTCAGCCTTATTCACAGTATCACCTCCCCTTATATAATCTTGAATCAGCTGCAGCATGAGAAAATGAAAAGTATGTGTAGCATTAAAAACAATGGCAAGAACGTCAGAGACATCTCTTTGCCGTATGTCCCTCAAGTGTTCAAGGACTCACTCCTTGAAACTGCTCTTCATCTTGCCTTGGTCTGTGGAAGGTCCCCCTTTCTATAGCGGATAACCATTGCAGTCCTCCATTCATTTGGCATGAAACTTGTCTGGAGGCTATGGTTAAACAGAAATTCTAGCTGGTTTGACACATCATATTTCAAGCTATTCGGGAGGCCTCCAAATGCAGATAGGGGTCTGAATGGAGAGATGATAAGCCAGCAAACAAAGGAGAGTGATCTTGCTGGAACTGAATTCATCCTCAAGTCTTGGTGAGTACCTTCATAGGGGGACCCTGTTTTCACAAAATCTCACCAAAACAGCACAGATATATAGACTGTATTTTATATAGCATACATCATGGGCAGAAGTGGGTTAAAAATTACAAAGATAACTGGGTGCATAAGACCCAGAATAAAAAAGTACCCAATCCTGGTAGGCACACTGGTGCCAGGACTGGAAAACATGGGACCATAAAATCCTCAAGACATTGAAACATTCCTAAAATGGGGCTCCCCTGTTGCAGAAGGAAGTAGCAGTCCACAAAAATCACAAAAACTGATAGGCCAAAAAAGAGCCATAAAGAAGAGTGGACTATTGAGGATAAGAAAGAAATTATGTATTGTTACTATTATGCAAGATACCCAGAATTTCTAGACAGAAGATATACAAAAAATTTAAGAGAGAAATTAGAAGAAAGAAAAACACTTCCACAAGAAAAGCTGTCAGAAGCTTCAAATACAAATTTCTGTTAATTAATACAGCGCATTTATGAAAACCTTTATATAGACCAAGAAACTTTGGGCCATTTGGAAAAAGAAGCAACTGAGGAAGTGTGAAAATATAAAGAGCAAAGAAATGTATAAAAAAGAAATATGGACATGGGAAAGAAAGAGATATCTGATCTGGTGCAATGTTTATGCAAAGAAGAAAGCTAAATTAATCAACACAAAAAAAGGCAGCCCCAAAGACATTCAAAGCGAAATGTAAGCAAATGCATCCAGATATGGAAAAATTGACAATAAAAAAATAAGACCATAAAGAGGGAATGTAGAACAGAAGATAAGTAAAGTAGAAGTTAAAAAATAGAAGATAAAGTTATGGAATAGTTGCAAAGTGAAGGATTTAGTGTAGAAAGTCTAACACAGGTTATATCACAGCATGATGAAATGGGTCCCCAATGTAAGGAGAAACAGGAGGAGCAGGAGACATCTAAAGAAGAAATACGGACATGGGAAAGAAAGAAAGATGTAATATGCTGCAATATTTATGCAAAGGAAAAAGCAAAACTAATCAATGCAAAAAGAGCAGCACCAAAGATTTTGAAGAGAAATACAGGCAAAGGAATCCAGACATGGAAAACTTTACAATCCAAAAAATAAGAAGACAAAGAGGAAAAGTAGAAAAGATGATTAGTAATGGAGTAGTTAAAGAAACAGAAACTGAGATTATGGATTACCTGGAAAGTGAAGGATGTAGTATAGAAAATCAAAACAATGGATCCCCAAATTAAGGAGAAACCAGTGGAGTGAGAAACATATTTTTTAAATGACTTCCTCCCATCCTAGACATCCCTCAGTCCCTGCGCAGTGTACAAGCCATTCAGAAAGCCAGCGTTTACCCTAACAGGTTACCCTATCAATACAACCACTCGGAGCCTCTTGAGCACTTCATACTGGACACCCATCCTCTCCAGTTTAAGGCGACTTACCCTAACAACTAATTTTCAGAAAGCCAGCGTTTGCTCTAACGGTCTACCCTATCAATACAACCAATCAGAGCCTCTTGAGTGCTTCATACTGGACACTCACCCTCTCCAGTTTAAGGTGACTTACCCTAACAACTAAGTTTAGGTGTTAACCTACTGTTTTTTTTATTCTACTGATATTGCTACACTGTTTTGTTTTTCTTAGACTCTGTTAGTGTTTCATCTGGCTTGTACACTCAGACCGCCCTGACCTTATTAACTTACTCGGTTCACTCGTGAATTTAGGTTGCATCCCCTTATTGCCACCAGGTGGTAGTCTATTACTACTACATAAACCCACTACCTACCTAACCCAATTTGACTTACAGAACTCTGGACACCCTAAAACATATGGCGTTTATAGCACCTTACTCCTGTTATAGCATGCGGGATTTAGGCCTGCTTTAAACTAGAGCGTGCTCTTACTTCCCAATTAAATACAATTAACCAAACTAATTTAAAAGTAGTACTTTAAAGAAGAAATAAAAGACATAATAAATACCATACCTGCTTTTGAAGAGATAAGGTAAGGTATTAGAACTAAGAAATACTTTCAACCTAAAAGGAATTTACCTGCCCCAGAAATTAACTATATTTCCCAAATTCTGCCTTCCTCCTGTAACCCAGTCCTAGCTTACAAGGATGACATTTTTGATACAGTTCCTGATTGTTTCTAGCAGGCTCACCTCTTGACTGGGCGGGACACCACATTGTATGTAACTTATCTCCTTCCCCTATCTACGTGTTCAATCCTCCCCCCACCCAACTGAAACTTTATGAATAGCCCTCCTAAGCGTGGGTGCCATTTTTAAATAACTTTCTCCCATCCTAGACGTCCCTCGGTCCCTGCGCAGTGCACAAGCCAGTAAGTCTGTTTCTATGTAATATGCTCATGTGCTTTACCTTAAAACAAGCTGTAATGGAGTGTTTAATTAATCTTGTGCTTCAACCTACATTTAGAGGTATTTAAGCAGTTTGCTTACCTTGAGCTTATAATCTGAAAATATGCTGTATGTTAGCATCTATTGTATGTACTGCATTTTGCTATATCACTAGATGTTGATGCTACAACGGAATGTTAAGGGTTCTTCTCTGCTAAATGTTATCCAATTGGGGCAATAGAGTCTGGAAGAGCACCAATCTGATGTTTTATTTGCCTTATTTTCCTTTTGGTGCGAGAGCCTACCTTAATCTGTTAACACTCCATGCATATTTGCAACCTGTGCTTTAGCAACTGCTTCTAGGTCCTGCTGAAGCTAAAGTGATTATATGTATACTTACTCCCTCGGTAGCACTGTGTTAAAGATCATTATCTGCAGTAATTGGCTTAATTTCACATATGTAACTCATAGCTGACTTAGAGTATTTTCAGTGTTATTTACTCCCACAGGAGGACTGTTTTACAACTTACTATCTGGATATCCTGTCTGCTGTAGTGCTGCGGTTGCATCTACTTAAAGAACTGATTAGCTGGCTTTAAGTGGTATGGCTCCAGCTTACTGCAGCCCATACACTTGATCTTCATTTCTCCTCCTTTCTCTCTCCCCTCTACAAACCTATGCTGTTTTACGTGGACCACGCTCTCTCTCTTTTCAGTTGAGCACCCCTCTCCCTTCTGCCTATCCACCTTATTCTGCCTATACCTCCCTGTTCTCTGCAAGTTATTATTATAAGCCAATACTCACTCCTATCTCTGTGTACTGATACTTTGACCATGTTTTTCTCATTTTTTACAGTTCAGAAAGCCAGCATTTACCCTAACGGGCTACCCTATCAATACAACCGCTCAGAGCATCTTGAGTGCTTTGTAGTGGACACCCACCCTCTCCAGTTTAAGGCGACTTACCCTAGCAACTAAATGTAGGTGTTAACCTACTGTTTTTTTTATTCTACTGATATTGCTACACTGTTTTGTTTTTCTTAGACTTTGTTAGTGCTTCATCTGGCTTGTACACTCGCTTAGACTGCCCTGACCTCATTAACTTACTCGGTTCACTCGTGAATTTAGGCTGCCTCCCCTTATTGCCACCAGATACATCCCCACCCCCTATACCATATCTCCGCCCTCCTAACTTACTGTAGTATTACACCATCACTTCTGCACTTACAACTCCTATACCTCCCACATCTATCTCACCTACATAATAATTTCACTACCCTAATAAGACTCTCTCCTAATTTAACCTACTACTCTCAATATGTCCTTCTTGAACAAACTGGCTCTCATTATATTCACAGCTTACCTCTCACTACTTATTCACCTCTCCTCTCCTCACCATGTTCTTATATCTCACACACCACCATCTTCAACAACCCCCTCACTTTACCTTCCTCCAAAGCTACTCAGTAGTTTGGTCCAGTCTGTACACCAACAATCCAATCCTAGAGTCTAAGTTAATAATCCTTTCCACACATAATACTATACCTTGCCCTATTCAGTACCAATCCAAAAACCAATGAAAATGTTCTCATCCAAAATCCTACCTCCCCCATCCCACTCTACTTCTAAGTGGTGATATACACCCTAATTCTGGACCTTCTCCCACTTCTCAACATACCCTAACCGACAAAAAGTCCCTCTACTTCACTAACATTAACATCCAAAGTATAAGAAATAAAATACCCCAACTACATGGATGGCTAAGCCAATACAAACCTGATTTTACAGCCATCACTGAAACGTGGCTAAAACCATATATAAAAGATACAGAATTTCTACCCCCAAACTACTCCTGTCTAAGAACAGACAGGATACACAAAAAAGGAGGTGGCATAGCCCTACTATATCCAAGCACCTTCTCAGTGATTCCCTACTCTAAGACATCTCCCACCTTCTCCAATACAGAATTTCCTTCCTAAAACTAAACAATCAAAAGAACCTATGTATCATAGTTTTATATATATATATATATATATATATATATATATATATATATATATCCCAGCAGGCAATAACATTCCAGTTTTGGAAGACATCCTTGCCTGGACTGCCAATAACATAAAGAATGAAACAATCATTCTAGGCGATGTCAATATTAACTGGTCAGATATCTCCAACAACAATACATCCTTAGGCATAAACCTTCGTACCTACACACAGCTAATCTCAGATATCACTAGACCAAACAAGCAGCATAGCAAAGGTACAATTCTAGACTGGATCATGGTATCAGACCCTAGAAATATCTCCACCTCAGGTATACTCCCTGATAGTATCAGTGACCACTCACCAGCTTTTATGGTACGCAAGTCCACCAATATACCAAACTTACACCAATACAAGTATACTAGAGATCTATCTAATTTCTCCCCCACAACTCTCAATGAGGTATTGCACAAAATCAACTGGAATCCCTTAAAATCTCTCCCCCTAAATGAAGCAGTAGAGTCCTTTAACTCCACATTTCTCAGGATCCTTAATACTCTAGCCCCCCAAAGACAAAAAAGAGTAAAAACTAATCATGCTAATTGGCTTAACTTGACCACAAAACAAATCATGGCCTCTAGAGACAAAGCCTGGAAATCCTGACAAAAAAAACGAAACAGATTCCAACCTGAATCTATACAAGCAACTTCACAATCAAGCCAAACGATTAGTTACTAAAAATAAAAAAAGAATACTTCCAAAGAATCCAAAATCAACATTGCCATAACCCAAAAAGATTTTGGGGAGCAGTCAATGTCCTTCTACAGCCTGGAACACACCATAATCCATCCCCAAACCCTGACAAAACACCCTCTGAGCTAGCCTCACACTTTAACTCATACTTCATAGAAACCATCAATAAACTTACTACCACCTTCCCTTCCACTGACACAAATCCACCAAACAGCAATGTATGTAACCCCCCTTCCACTTCTATTCCTACTTTCTCTCTCTCTCTCTCCTTTACCCACCTCAACTATAAAAAAACTCCTTCTCAAACTAAAACCTTGCACTAATGCCCCTGATAATCTACCTGCTGAATTCTTACAACAATCAGCCTCATCAATAGCATATCCCATCAGCATCCTCATCAATAGATCTATCCAGGAATCACGCATACCTGATATCTGGAAAAAAGCATATGTTCTCCCACTTCATAAAGGTGGCAAAAACTCTGACATTTCTAATTTCAGACCTATTGCCATACTTTCCCCCATTTCAAAAATGCTCAAAAAATGCATCCAAACCCAACTACTCAATCACCTAGTCACACAACTGTTCTCCCCCACACAGCATGGCTTTAGGCCAGGACATAGTACCAACACCGCCCTTATCTCATTCCTAGATACTGTTAACAGAGCCCCTGACTCTGGATCCATTGTATCTGCACTCTTTCTTGATCTCTCCAAAGCATTTGATACAGTCTCACACCCCCTCCTACTATTCAAACTATCCAACCTTAACCTATCTCCCTCTACTCTCCAGTAGTTTTCTGACTATCTTACCAACAGCAACAGTGTACCGTCTGGCAACACTGCTTCTCCCTGTTCATAAATACCAAAACAGGTGTACCCCAAGGCTCCATATTAGGACCCCTCCTCTTCACTATATTTATCAATGACTACCATACTAGTCTTTCAAACTCTACTCTAATACAATATGCGGATGACTCCACTATCATCTGCTGCTCCAAATCTTCCTCCCTACTACAACAACTTACCCAAAAAGCTTTTTCCTCCACTGAATCATGGATGTCCCAGAACCATCTAGCCCTAAACCCCAACAAAACCAAACTCCTAATCTTTACTCCAACCAAAAACTTCCCAATAAATAAATCAGAACTCACTGTTCAGTCCCAAAACAACACTATCATAGACATTGTCCCCAATACTAAACTACTTGGTGTCACCATTGACGACAACCTAAACTTTGACCTTCATATCCATAATAACATAAACAAAAACATCAGAAACTAGGATCCCTTTATAGACACAACCTCTACCTTACTCCTCTGGCAAAAAAAACTCTAACTTCAGCATACTTGCTTCCAACCCTCATATATGGTGCACACATCCTTACAAATATACAATCCTCACTGAAAAACAAACTAAACTCATGCTACAGCAAAATTGCCAAATCTGCCACTAATACCAAATTCTCCATCCATCATTGTACTACACTACAAGAACTTAACTGGCTAGAACTCCCCCACCATCTATCATACCTACAACTTACCATCACCCACAAACTTATCTATTTCCCTGATGCCTGTCCTTCCTTCACTAGTATACTGACCATCTACCACCCAAACCGGCAACTTAGTTCTGAAAATAAACTACTACTAAATGTCGACAAACCTAAGCTTTCCGCTGGTCATATGTTATACTCCTTTTCTGTCTCCAAACTATGGAACAGTCTTCCCCCTGCACTCAGAGCAATCACTAATCCCGTTACCTTTAAAAACCCACTTAAATCTCATCTCACCACACAATGGATATGTTCCTGTACCTCTACCAACAACCCTAAAATCTGACCTCCCCAACTTACTATCTCTGCTTCCCCCTATACCACTCTTCCATATACTTCTACTTCTCTCCCTTGCTATCCTTTCTCTATTCTGTCACTTTTCAGAATGTCAGCCTTTTTCACTGCCTTTCACCTCTTGAGATCCCTTACTCTCACTTCATTGTATAAAATATACATAGTTGCTATGTCCCAAAATGTCTATTATTACCTGTATCGTTTATAATGTTGATTATATATGATTAGTGTACTGTCTTTAAAATTTCTGTCTGTTCAAACAACTGTAAAGCTTTTTCTCCACACATAATTATTACTGTACTGTTTCAAATTTTACTGTTTATATATAACTGTGGAGCTTTTCTCCCCTGCCTCCACTGAAAATGGGTTCATCAGGCCCAGTGGACTTTCCCGGTAATCAAATGCAATAAATAAATAAATAAATACATGTGAACATTTTTCCATATGAAGATACTTTGGAGCCTTTCATAGGAAACAAGTACAAATGCTCAGATGAAGTTCCACAGCAAGAGAAGGAACAGGAACCTGTGGCATCTCTGATGCAGTCAATGTTGTGGAGTGATAGGCCAGTGAGTTCCCATATGAAAGAGCAACGGATGGCGCAGGATGTAACTGAAGAAAATGTGGCACAAGAAGATGCTCTGGAACTTTCTATTGCATGTCTGCAGGAAATGGAGAACAAAGAATGTGCCCTCAGTTCAGAACAAAATCATCTAAGAGAAGAGTTGCTTGATTTAATAGAGATGGACAGACATATTAAGATCAATGAAAGAAATAGACTACAGAAGGTCAATAAAATCCAAAAAGTTAGAAGTCTGATAAAACAAATAAACACATTAATTAGGTCTGTTCATAGAGATTCATGTGATATAACAGAAGTAAATAGGATATATTATGGTGCAGCTAAATCAATAATAGATAAAGTCTTACCTCAAAAACGCGAGGTAGTAAGGGAAAGGAAAGGGAGAAATTGAATGCCATCATGGAAGTATTGAAAAAAGAGAGCTATAAAGCAATTAAGACAAGAAGTGTCACCGTTAGAAGATTATAGAAGAGGGAACAGATCAGTAAAAATACTCAGAAAGATAGACGTGATAAAAGCAATGTGCAGTATCAGAACAGATCAGGATCTCTCACGCACTATTACAAATAATAAACTGAAAACATCAGCACAGACAGCAAAACTTAGAAGATATGCAGATAAATATAAAGGAAAAGTACAAAATAAGCAATTTATTGATGATCCAAAAAGTTTTAGAGAATTGGGAACCAAAGCAAAAGGAATTGAAACACCACCAAAAAAAGAATAAATAGATACAGCTAGGAGAAATATCTATGAAGATCCTGTGGAACATAACAAAGATGCTAAATGGATAGAAGAAGTAAAAGAAAGAAAGAATAAGAAGTTGAAATGTACTGGATATGAAATGGGAATGAAAGTAACTGCCAGAGAGATTGAAATAAAGTTAAGAAAAAGTGCTAATTGGAAAACCTCTGGCCCAGATGCAGTAGTAACTTCTGGCTAAAAGTATTAACATCTTTACATGAAGACAGGAACAACAGGAAAAACAATACTCCTATTTAACAGCAAACCTGCAAGCTATCCTAAAAACTATAGACCATTAACTTGCTTTCTGACGATGTATAAACTATATACTGGAATTGATGCTGACAGAGTTTATAGTCATTTAGAAGAAACTCAATCATGGCAATAGAACAAAAAGGTAATAAAAGGAAGTCATATGGAACAAAGGATCATTTGTTGTTAAATAAAGTCATAATGGGTAACTTAAAAAGGGGAAGTCAAAGTGACATTGTTGCTTCCCAATAATTAAAAACACAATATTTAACTAACTGTTATATTTAAAAATACATTTCTTATAACTTGTGACAACAAAGGAAATTTGTTAAAATTATTTAAAATTTCTCATTTTAAAAAACTATTAAAAATCCATAGAACCAATGATCTACATTGCCATCCAGTGGCCATTTAAAAATACTGCAGGTCTTCTCACTTAGAAATTTATGTAATGATGAACATATAATAACATAATAAAATACGTTTTATTAAATATTAAAATTCACTAAATATACATACTAGGGAGGACCACATTTGTAGATTATATGTTCATCATTACATACATTTCTAAGTGAGAAGAGCTGCAGTATTTTTAAATGACCACTGGATGGCAATGTAGATAATTGGTTCTATGGATTTTTAATAGTTTTTTAAAATGAGAAATTTTAAATAATTTTAACAAATTTCCTTTGCTGTCACAAGTTATAAGAAATGTATTTTTAAATATAACAGTTAGTTAAATATTGTGTTTTTAATTATTGGGAAGCAACAATGTCACTTTGACTTTTTAAAGTTTACTTAATGTTTTATGGACATTATTATTATTTTTTCTAAAAAATGTCCACTGTTCTTTTAAATTTAAATGATTGTGATTTAATTAATTAATCAAATTGGATAATTAGTAAAGATATATAAATGCTTGTTGAATTGCATATCATTATCTGATGAAGTGCAGTGTGGAATACGAAAACGCAGTACTTGGAATAGCGTTAATGCAGTTTTGAATCTTGTGCTTTTTGAGTGTTTTGTTTTCAGTGAGTGGAGTGACATTAAAATCCTTGGAAATATTAATTTTTGTCCTGGTTTTCTCCATACTTTGAGGAGTTACTGGTTTTGTTTCACCCTTTTCTTTTTGTGTTAAAAAGGGGAAGACTACAAAAAAGCATTTGACAGTATCCTACATTTGTGGGTAAAAGAGTGCTTAAAAATGTGTAAGACACACCCAGCACTGATCAATTACATTACAGCAACCATGAAAGAGTGGCAAACCACTTTGCAGTTAAGCCATGATAAAGGACAAATTATTATTTGAGGGATAAAAATTCAAAGGGGGATATTCCAATGTGACTCTCTGTCACCACTGCTCTTTTGTCTTGCCCTTAACCCATTAAGCTGTCTACGTAACAGATTAGGTCATGGCAACAATTTGGCTCCCAGAAAACAGCAAAGTGTAAAGACCTCACCTTCTTTTTGTCAATGATTTAAAACTGTATAGTTCATCAGATAAGCCACTGAAAGCACAACTGCAAGTGGTCAAAACTTTTTCAAATGATATAAGAATGTCATTTGGTCTTGAAAAATGTGCAAAAGCAACCTTTAAAGCAGGAAAGCTGCAGCACCAAGAAAACATCATTTTGGAGCAAGAATGTGATATAAACGAACTTGAGCAAGAGGGAGTGTATAAATATTTGGGAACTGATGAAAGATCAACAATAAACCATGAACAAATGTGAATAAAACTTAGTAAGGAATATTTTAGAAGACTTAAATTATTACTGAAAACAGCATTGACATCTAGGAACAAAATCCAATCTATAAATCGATTTTCTCTTCCTGTCCTACATTACAGTTTTGGAGTGACTGACTGGCCCCAAAAGGTGTTGCATAGGTTGGGCAGGAAAACAAGAAGGATGGTTCATGCCCATCAAATGATTTATAAAAATCAGTGCATACCAAGATTATATATTCCCTGCTCTGAAGGAGGGATGGGCCTCCTTAAAATTAATTACATGTATAAATCAGCAATCATAGGACTGCATACTTATCTGGTGACCTCACAAGACCCATACCTAGTGAAAGTTTTGAAACATGAGGAAATAAGTGTAAGATGACTTCCCTGCTTAGTTTAGCAGAAGTATATTGGTGTCAAGTGGGAATGGAAACCAAAACAGAAGTAGATAAAAATCAGGCAGCAACTGAATGCGCCAAAAAACAAACAAAATAATATAAGGTGAAACATCAGATGAGAAGGCAAGAAATGTGGAAAATGCATACATTTGGTTACAAGTATAGAAAACTCTTGGAACAACCTCATGTTGATCAGGACTGACTGCAGGAATGGTTAAGGAAAGGTGAATTTAAATCAAAAGACGAAAGGTTAATATTGGTGGCCCAAGATAGTAGACTACGTAGATATTGGATTACAAAGTCCATTGAACATGTGGGAGAAACAGACAAATGTAGGTTTTGTAAAACAGAATTGGAAAGGGTTGCACATCTTGTTGCTGGTTGCGATATATTAATAGCAGAAGAACTGTATACTGAAAGGAATAATAATGTGACAAGACTGTTGCACTGGGGATTCTGCAAGCATTATCATTTTGAAGTAGCAGAAAAACACTGAAAACATGAGCCACAAAGCATCATAGTAAACGATGAAGTTTATATTACCCATTACCAACAGAAAACAGACGTTAGAAAACTAGATGTAGTAGTTCATGAAAATATGATAAAAGTAGCACTGATCATTGAAATTGCTACACTCAGTGACTACAGTATCTTATGTACAGGGAGACACAAAGTTAAAAAATACTAAGATTTGCAGGCAGAAATGAGGGCAGTGTAGAAGAAAGACACCCATACAGTTCCAGTAGTAGTAGGAGCAATGAGTCTTATTTTTATTTTATTTATTTATTTTATTTTACATTTGTTGACCAGGATAGTCTGGCTGGATACATGTCCATTTTCACCGGAGGCCTGGTGAGAAAAGCTCCAAGGGTAAGCAGATACAGCATTACATAATACCAGCATTACATATTACAAACAGACTATTTACAGAGATTACATAAGTAAGCAAGTTAAACAAGTTCCACAGGTTACAGTTAATCCTGAGCACAAGTCAGGATTAAATTAAATTACACAGTAAACTGGTTAACAGATTTTTACACATTCTAGAGAGAGTTAGCCAGGCTTGATACATTGGCATAGCCAGTTAAGTGACAAATGTTGTTTGAGTCTAGTTTTAAATTGACCTAAGGTGGAAAGTAAGGTAATATCAGCTGGAAGAGAGTTCCAGGATCTACTTACAGAGTTAGAATCACCGGCTGTGTTATTAATTTTGCTAGTCTGAATTAGTAGTTTGTTAGAGGATCGAAGCGGTCTAGGATTGTTATAGGGAGTGATAATATTTTTAAGTGCAGGAGTATTGTCTGGATTATAGAGGATTTTATAGGCCATAATCAGTTGGTTATACTGGATTAGGCTGGGTAGTTCAAGCCACCCAAGCTGATTTAGATTGATGCAATGATGTGTCCTAAAAGGCAGCCCAGTGGCAAACCTGGCAATGTGGTTGTAGCAAATTGAGAGTTTGTTAAGGACAGTCTTGTTTAAATTCGAGAGTAGAGGGGATGCATACAGAAGGGTTGAAAGAAGGTGAGAGTGAGCTATGGCAATTTTAGCTGGAGGGGTTAGGAAGGCTTTTATTCTGTAAAGTGACCCTAGTTTTTTATTGATGGTTTTGATAGTTTGGTTAACATGTAGGTCAAATTTTAGATTATTGTCTATGATGACACCTAATAGTTTTGTAGATGGGTCAGGGGAGATTATTGTGCCATCATTTGATTTTATGGTAAAGGTGAAAGCGGTAGATCTATGTGTTGGTGAAAATAACAGCATTTTAGTTTTTTTGGGATTTAGGACCAGACGATGTTCAGAAAGCCAGTTTTCTATTGTATTAAAGGTGGTCTGCGTAGCTGACCATGACTCTACTGGAGATGTGGCTGAGCAAATCAGAGTAGAGTCATCAGCATATTGGATACAGCTGACTTTTGGGATGACAGTATAAAGGTCGTTAATGAAGATGGAGAACAGCAAGGGCCCTAGTATAGAGCCTTGTGGTACTCCAAGGGTGTTAGGTAGAAGATTAGAGAGTTTGTTCTGCCAGAGGACAGCCTGCTGTCGACCATTCAGGTAGGATTGAAACCATTGGAGGGCTCCAGTATCTAGACAGAATGTTTGCAGGGTGTGGATTAAAAGTTGGTGATCAACCATATTGAATGCCTTGGAGTGATCCAAAAAGAGGGCTGAGGATATATAATTATTGTTGCGATTATGGTTTATGGTGTTAGTAAAGGCTAGGGGGGCTGAAGTAGTGCTGCAATGAGGACGGAAGCCATGCTGAGTGTCTGCCATAAGGCAATTTTGGATTAGGTGGTGCATGAGTTGTCTATGAATACATTTTTCCATAATCTTTACAAGTGGAGAGAGTATAGCTATTGGCCTATAATTGGAGAATTCAGTAGAGTTGACTCCTTTGTAAAGTGGGATTACATAGGATATTTTCCAGATGGTGGGAATTTTAGCTTCTACTATGGTTCGATTGATTAGTATTGAGACGTGGTAAGCAATAACATCAGCTGATTTTTGTAGGTACTCGGCAGGGAGTTGATCAGCAGAAAGTGTAGTGGGTTTTAATTTTTTGATAAAGGTACGGATAACTGAAGTGGCGACTGGTTGGAAGCTGAACGCGAGTAGGTTTCTAGTGGTGCTACTTTCAGGACCAGGGGAGCTAGGAGGTAGTTGGCTAGCTAGGGCTTGAATCTCATTAAAGAATTGGTTAAAACTGTCAGAAACATCTTCAGGGGTTTTATCAATAGTAGCAGCAGGGATTGGGGTTGAAGTTTGACCAGGATGTAGTAGATTATTTAAACCTGCCCTAAACTTCTGAGGGTTATTTTGATTTACTGTCTGTAAATTACAGTAGTATTGTTTTTTTGTCTTGTAAAATTGATTTTTTGGTTTCATTCCTGGATTACCTGTATTTAATATGATCTTGAGGGTTTTTAGAAGAACGCCATAAAGCCCATGCTTTGTTTCTAAGGGTAATTTTGAGTTTAGACTCTTTAGAAAGCCAAGGCAGTTTTTGCCTTTGTTCTCTTTGAACGAACAGGTGCATGCAAATCAAGGATCTCAAGGAATTTGTTGTTAAAGTATGCTATTGCTTCCTCTAAGGGGAGGTGTTTTAGAATAGACCAATTACATGAGTTTAGTTCTTGTTGGAATTTGGCAGGGTCAAAGTTTTTATTGTTTCTAACCTTTCTGAGTAAGGGTTGTTGGGAATTAATGGTTTTGTGCTTAATTACATATGTGAGAAGGTGATCACTTAGGCCATTAAGGAGGGTACCAGAGGTGTACAGTTGGGGGTGACTGTTTATGAGTACCCAGTCAAGTATACTTTCTTTTTGGTTGGGTTTACCTATCCTGGTAGGGGTGGATATGATTTGTGTAAATGCATGCAGGTTAATATGGGTGGTTGGGGATTCTGAGGAACGGGTGCCCCAGTCTATGTTAAAGTCTCCAAGTAGTAGGGTTTCTTGGGGTTGTGACATGATAGCCAGTGCAGGATATCTTCAAATGTAGATATATTGTTACCTGGGGGAATGTACATACAGGTGATATTAATGCGTTTATTTTTGTTACGTTGCAATTTGGTGGCAAGAATCTCTGAGTTATTAATCTGAGGAGGTTGTATTACATCTATGGTGACATTCAACTCAGATTTATAGAGTACAGCTACCCCCCCCCTTCCTTGAAGCACGGTCCAGCCTGTGTATGTTGTACCCAGGTGGTAACACTTCATTGTCTTTAGTGTTAGGTTTTAACCAGGTTTCAGATAAACAGAGAATCTCAGGGGAGTGGACATCCAGAAGTGCATGCAATTTATTTGCCTTGTTATTAATGCTTTTAATATTGAGATGACAGACTAGGAGAGAGTTAGTTGGCCTATTAATTGTAGGTTTGTAGCTTAGATTGCAAGTAGAGGGGGTATGTGTATCTGAAATGAGTGGGCCAGGGTTGGGGTGAATATCACCACCAAGTATTAGGTTGAGTCTATACTTGATGATGAACTTCAGGAATTTGTTTATTAGTTTGTGGTAGTGTTTGGATCTAGAGCTAATGTGCCTGGGGTTGAGATGTTGATAGACTGAACAAGATGTTGGATAGGATCTGGTACTGTAAGTATGGTTGAAGGTGGAAGGATTTACAGCTGGGGTGATAGTATGGCCTTTTGGGACCTGAAATCCCGTGAGAAACTGGTTTTCATACAAGGTAAGGAGGTATGGTGTGAACAAGAGGGGTAGTAAAGAGGAGTATATCATTATCTGTGAATCAGCTAGTGAGTTAAGGAACTGTTTTACCTGTTGATGCAACACCAGAAGATAGAGTGGTGAGGTAAAGGTACTGGAAGGAGGATGGGAGAATGCCAGATGAAAGCTAATAGGTGCTATTAAAATGTAGGTAGTAGAATGGGGGTGGGTGGAATTATCCCAGATGAAAGCAGATAGGATCTAGAAAGTGAGGGAGTGGCTATAGTACTATAAATTTAGAGGTACTGGGGGCAGGAGGAAATTGGGGGCAGGGAGGGGAGCGAAGAGAGCCTGAGCATAGTGAGGGCGAATGTAGCTGGGCTATTGCAGTTTACAAGGTTTCCTAAGGTGTCCTAAAGCTATAAGGTAAGTATTACAGCTCTTAAACGTAGCGGGGCTATTGCAATTTACAAGGTTTTCTAAGGTGTCCTAAAGCTATAAGGTAAGTGTTACAGCTCTTAATGTAAGAGTCAATTTACTTCAGTTACAGGGGAAGGAGGCAACCACTCAAGTAGAAACAAAGAGCCCTATGGCTGACCAATATGGTAACCTGCTTAATTACAAAGCACTGTAAGTGAAAGCTTAACAAATGCTTTTTGTGTGTGCAACCTACTCTGTTTAAATGTTGAGAGAAGCTGATTGCAGTTCTGTAGACATCGTTTTGTAGGGAACTGTAGAGTTCAACTAGGAAAAGAGAAAAGCAGAGATTCTAGGGTAAGCATGAAGGCAACAGGCAGTTATTATAGAATAAAGAAATAATTACTTTTCTAAATAATGGCATTGTATAATGCTCTTACTGCCCTTCCGCTGCTTTTTTACCTGTTCTGTATGTTGTGTTAAACTTTTTTTCTTTTTACATAGTGAGATTTTGATGAAAAAAAAGTCCGCCATCGGACCCTTTCCGCTAGTATATTGAGGATTTACAACAGGAATTGTATAATATATAATAATGCATTTAGAAAGGTTTGGTGGGGGGGTAAAGTAGCATACTTCAGAATGAACTAAGATTTATAGCTAAGAAACCTAAGCAAGAGAGCAATGCAGTAAATAAACACTTGCCAGATTTTAAAGATATACCAGAAAAACTAAATCAATTATTCACAATTGTACAACTGGAAAATTACCAGTAAAAGCACTTCAGGTATAGCTAGCCCAAGTTATTCAAGTCATAAAAGCACTTTTTCAATGTGTGTGTGCAATTTAAACATTAAAAAACACATGCAGCAAGGAGGAGCTCTGATTATACACTTTCTCTAGGTACAGGTTCAGTTTAAACACAAATATTACCACAGACATTCAGTAAAGTCACTAGCTACTTATAGATCCTCTGAAAAAATAGAGCAGTCTGTGCAGAATCAGAATTTAGCAGCAGGACATTCAGTTACACAAAAAACAGTAAAAGATCCATATAATGAAGAAACTTACATTAAGTCACACCAGGTCAGCCAAGGGGGGAAGAGAGAGTGAAATAATAAGCAGCTAGATTTGAAAATGATGCCTGTACTAAATTGTAGCAGTTTAACCTGTTTGAGGAAAGAGGGGGGGTGGGGGAAAAGAGAAGGCAGTGGGAGTGGAACGTAGCAGGGCTATTGCAGTTTACAAGGTTTCCTAAGGTGTCCTAAAGCTATAAGGTAAGTATTACAGCTCAATGTAAGAGTCAATTTACTTCAGTTACAGGGGAAGGAGGCAACCACTCAAGTAAAAACAAAGAGCCCTATGGCTGACCAATATGGTGACCTGCTTAATTACAAAGCACTGTAAGTGAAAGCTTAACAAATGCCTTTTGTGTGTGCAACCTACTCTGTTTAAATGTTGAAAGAAACTGATTGCAGTCCTGTAGACACCGTTTTGTAGGGAACTGTATAGTTCAATCTGTTTAAATGTTGAGAGAAACTGATTGCAGTCCTGTAGACACCGTTTTGTAGGGAACTGTAGAGTTCAATCTGTTTAAATGTTGAGAGAAACTGATTGCAGTCCTGTAGACACTGTTTTGTAGGGAACTGTAGAGTTCAATCTGTTTAAATGTTGAGAGAAACTGATTGCAGTCCTGTAGACACTGTTTTGTAGGGAACTGTAGAGTTCAAACTAAGTCACACCAGGTCAGCCAAGGGGGAAGAGAGAGGGAAATCCTAAGCACCTAGATTTGAAAATGAAAAAAATATAAAAAATAATTTACAATCATACTTAGATATGTTTCTGTTACATGTAACCATACAAATTGCAGATGGTGTCATTACTGGGCACATTGCAGGTGCTATGAAGAACACTTCTGGCTAACATCAAAGATTAAAGCAATACTAATTTAATGACCTTTAATCATACTTCGACTTAGGAATGGGGTTCATTCCTGTCATAGTATTAGAAATCCAAACAACTGGAGAAATTAAAAGAGGCATCCTGGGATGTTAATCAGGACTCAGTGAAGCAGTGTTCTTGGCCTTATAGCAGTGAGGACCTGCCCCTTAGTGATAGTTGGTAGAGAAATGATGGGGGGAGGGGTATTTCCTGCAGAGGGTAACTGGGATGATGGGGTAAAATTGGCGCTAAATTTATTGTCCAGCAAATTTGCTACATCCTCTGGCTCCATATAGGTGGTTCCATTCACCTTTAATTCATCACATCGTTGGGTGTTGCCCTTAAGGTTGTGGACATAACTGAAGAAAGCCTTATGGTTGTTCTTAGCTTGGGAGATTATTTTTATCTTAAATTTGGCTTTGGTAGACTTGTTACGTCTCCTGTGTTGCTTGTTCAGATTGTTGATGGATTTTTTACCTTGCTGGCAATACCCTTCCTGTTTCTGGATGTGATTTTCTTTATTTTTTATACAACCTATTTCTACTGGGATTCCACCAGGGTAGCTTGGCTTTAGATGTTTTTATATCTTTAGTTTCAATAGGTGCAGCTGTCTGTCTGCAGATTTTACATGATTGTGCAGGCTTTCTGTGCACAATTCTGCATAGGCAGCTGTGTTCTCATGGTTTGGAAGGGTTGGAATTTTGCTAGACTATTACTTCATAGGAGATGGTTTACCTGGGTTAGCTGAGGTCCCTAGTGGAATACTATTTCAGAGGAGACAGCTTTGTGGTCCAACCTGCCCAATGATGATATTACACTAGCCACATGTTTGTCAGAACCAGGTCAAGGATACCTGCTCCCATTTTGACTGTGCAGATTAGCTATTTCAGCATGTTTGTATTAAAAAAAAATCCAGGAATCTCTGGGCCTGCATATTTGAGATTGTGTATAATTCTTGATTAATGCTGGGGTAGTTAAAGTCACTCATGAATTTAGGAACTATAGTAATCCTGGTAGAAAATAATCCAAGGTAAAAGGCCAAGGTTATGTTTCAGGAAATTTTTGTAAATCATGTGCACGGGACCTGTTAGCATTGTGAAGAGCGAACAACTCTGGCTGGCAGTGACCCAGTCTGTGTCAAACTGTGGACAAGGCCAAATTTTGTGTACTGCACTATGACAATAGTACAAACTGAACAGTTATTTGTCTGTGAGGTGTAGAAGAACGGGAATTGTTATGACCTAGATCGAGCATGTCAGCAATTTTGCATAAATATGTGTGGTTAGAAGCCTGTATTCATAGTTTGTCAAAGTGGTCTGTCTATTTATGGCATAAAACAAACCTTAACTTTGTTACTTGCGTGCCAGAATTTGACAGGATAATTGCTCAATTTAGTCCTGTGGTAAGCTGTCCAAAGATGTTTCTAGTTGTCATAACACATAATATGTGACATAACTCAATATATATATATATATATATATATATATATATATATATATATATATATATATATATATATATATATATATATATATATATAGTAATTGTGACCTACAGGAAGCCTGAAGGCTGTTGAAAGATAACATTTTGGAAGTGAAAGAAAGGTTTATTTCAAAAACTAATAAAACTGGCCAATTCCATGTCACAGAGGGATAAAGCCTTGACTGTAATAAGGGAACAGAGTAAAGACCAGATAAAACCTGATCAGGTACAATCAAACAAGATTAGACCAAAGATTCGTAAAGCTAGTGGGTCAACATAATTTCAAATAAAGAAATAAGAAAGCTAAGTCATGACGTAGTCCTCCCCTTCTGTTAAAGATTTCTACTGGAATAAATTGTAATACATAATAGAGAAGGCAGTTATTCTCTGTCTATACAAGGGTAAAGGTCTGAGTGGGCCACATTCACAACAGGGGGAACACTGACATTACACAGCCTGCATTTAAAAAGGGGTTGTCAAACACATCCAGTCTTCTTGATGATGTGATGTTGGAAAATGAATTCTTGGACCTTGTAACTAGACTAAAACCCTCAACCTCCAGTTACACATAATCTTTATACACATGAATAGGGGAATTAATTACCACAAATCACTTAGTTAAAAACTGAGACATCTGACTGCTGATTGGCAACATAACTGGAAAAGATTTTTATTTAACATTTGTTTACCAGGAAAGTCCAACTTGGAATGAGCCAATTTTCAGCGGAGGCCTAGGGAGAAATGCTCCAGATGTGTGCCTTTGGAATGTGGGAGGAAACCCAAATGAATGCAGGGAAGACATGCAGACTCTGCACATAAGGCACCCTGGCCAAGAATCAAACCTAAGAACCTTTTGCTGTGAGGCGATAATGCAAACAGCTGCACCACTGTGCCATCCAACAGACTTGGAAGTTTAGGTGTGGGGTGTTGACTCAGTTACTTGATCTATCGGCACAGTGGTGCAGTGTGTGTGTGTGTGTGTGTGTGTGTGTGTGTATGTTCTCCTGTGTTTGCTTGTGTGTCCTCCACATTCCAAAGACATGCATTCTGGAGCATTTGAAACAGGCTGTGTGTAAATCTGCATCTATATAGTGTGTGTGTGTGTGTGTGTGTGTGTGTGTGTGTGTGTGTGTGTGTGTGTGTGTGTGTGTGTGTGTGTGTGTGTGTGTGTGTGTGTGTGTGTGTGTGTGTGTGTGTGTGTGTGTGTGTGTGTGTGTGTGTGTGTGCATGTGTGTGTGTATGTGTGTGTGCATGTGTGTGTGTGTGTGTGTGTGTGTGTGTGTGTGTGTGTGTGTGTGTGTGTGTGTGTGTGTGTGTGTGTGTGTGTGTGTGCGTGTGTGTGTGTGTGTGTGTGCGTGTGTGCGTGTGTGTGTGTGTGTGTGTGTGTGTGTGTGTGTGTGTGTGTGTGTGTGTGTGTGTGTGTGTGTGTGTAAATTGAAAGATTCCTTGGTGTGTGAGTCCTTGTAGATATACTGGCTAATGACATGGATCAAGCATGTCTACAAAACACACTCCTTACCTAGGAAAGCTAATTGAAACAATGTTGTTTAGTCCCAAATGTGGTCAACTCTGTCCACATGCATTTTTAGAACCCATTACATGCTAAACAACCTGTCCATTAAAAGGTTACCTATCATAGATTCATGGGTGTGTACCAGGCTAACAACCACTTTGGCTTTTTTAAGCCTAGCCATGCATCCCAAATTTCTGAAAAAGTTCTGTTACCCTTGGTAAGTGAAAGTTGGGGCTTGGGAGATAAAACATTTACAAGCAGGGGACTTGGAAATGAACCATTTACAAGCATGGGCTTGAGAAATTAAGGCTTTACAAGAAGATTTATTACTTAAACCTGGGGATCACTACCAGACAAAAATGAAGTTGCGATGCCCACATATATCATTGCATCTTAAGATTACTAAAACTTCAGTAATCATATTTAGAAATATGAATAATAAACCCTGTGATGTGATTCTGCTGATGATCAGTGCAATGAGATCCTTAGTGTGGTCTGATTATCTCTGGTCCTGTTATAAAGGGAACATGACAAACCAAACAAAGACAGGCTGATGAAACTTGGCCTGTTCTCAGTCTTTTGTTAGATGGTGAAGGGGAAATACTTTTGGTATATAGGGCTTTAAATAATGAATTACCATTTAAACACACCTGATCTCACTAGGAAATTCATGCAGTGATCTTTGTCCCCTCCCTCCAGCTGCAAATTTCCTAGATTATGTACTCTGAAAATATGGCATATGAATTATTTCACTGAAAGAGTGGTTATCACTATGGAACAAAGCAAAATCTCAAAAACCTTGAAAAAGATACTTTGGACAATTACTTCACAGACAGAAAGGTCATATCAGACTTGAAAAGATTAAGAATACTAGGGTTTTCCCTCTCCTTTGTGTGGAATTTTGTGCATAATGTTAGAGGCAGAGGTTGACATGGTAAACTACAATATCCATCAGAGAAAGGTATTGTCTATTTCACCCTGTTTTGTCCTCATGTGTGGTAGCATTCATAATGGTCACTGTGTAGGTATGTCATTAATTTAAGTGATTTAGCCCTTCATAAGCTCAATTTCTTTGTGAGCTTTTTAACCACCATGACAACTTTTCTGGATAAAATGAAGTGAACGGCCTTAAGACTCTCATATATCTAACCTTCAAGAGAATAAACATGGGGATGTGGTAAATGTACAATTAATCAAATCTGAGTGATGGAGCACGTTGGTGAGAACTGCTAACCTACCCTGATGCTATTTGATCTCCAGTTGGATATATAAGAAGGGGTGCACGGGTGAAACCTCCTGAATGGCTGTTGTGGCAGACTTGCCTTCATATTACCTAGGACTTCTCTTTTAGTAATATTTTTTTCACAAAATCAATGTAACAACAAGGCACTGATGGATTTCATTAACCATATCATATTCAGGAAACACCTCATCAAAATCCTTCCTGCCAAACCTCCAGAACCTCATATGATACCTGAATTTGAAGCATCGTTGATGTAATCTACTTCCTGTCCTTACATAAGCAGGCCTATTCTGTGACTTTCAGCCTCTATTGCAGTCATTCTTAATTATCTGTCTTTTACAGACTATATCTTACAGTGATAGCCACAGACAAATACAACATTTTGCATCTGAACCGGTCCTCTGTTTGTAATGTTCCTTTAATTTAGTACTAGATGTGAGGTTCCTTAATGTGAGGTTCCTGTGAGGTTCCTTGATGTGAGGTTCCTAGATGTGAGGTTCCTTGATGTGAGGTTGTTTGATGTGAGGTTCCTTGATGTGAGGTTCCTTGATGTGAGGATCCTAGATTTGAGGTTCCTTTATATGAGGTTCCTTGATGTGAGGTTCCTTGATGTGAGGTTGCTTGATGTGCGTTTTTTTGATGTGAGGTTCCATGATATGAGGTTCCTTGATGTGAGGTTCCTAGATGTGAGGTTCCTTGATGTGAGGTTCCTTGATGTGAGGTTCCTAGATGTGAGGTTCCTTGATGTGAGGTTCCTAGATGTGAGGTTCCTTGATGTGAGGTTCCTTGATGTGAGGTTCCTAGATTTGAGGTTCCTAGATGTGAGGTTCCTTGATGTGAGGTTCCTTGTCTCCATAATGCATTTTGCTTTTCATGCTGATCTTGGATCCTATCTGATCAGTCCAGGATGTCTCTTTTGGATAGCCTGATTGTCAACAACAAAAAAAGATTTATTTTGTGACTTGTGCTGATTACAGTCATTCATGGAGACATTCCAGAAGGTGAGGATAATGTCATTGGTATTGCACACCTGTAATTTACTTTGCTTTTTTTCCATTTGGGGCACTGTTAATGGCTAACAGGCAGTTGCAAGTATTCATAAACTTGAATGACATTTGTTGAAACGTATTTGCTTGAGTTAGCATTTGTTTATATTTTGTTGCTCATTGTTTGTAGCCTGATGCTGTGTATTCTCACATTTCAGTGAGTTTTGAGTAGTCTAACAATGGTGCACCTTGACAAAAGAGTAAGATAAGACTTATATTGTCTTTCAATGATTGTTCTTTCTCTGAGCTACAGCAACCTTGCAATAATAATATTAAAGTAAAGGGGTTGAGGGGCTAAACCCCCCAAAAGGGATTATAGGGGGCTTTCCTCCTTAAAAAAATGATTTTGTTGCAATCACCCACAAAGTGATAGGCTTGAATGTCTACATTTAAGAACATGTGTGGACTTGTCATTTATGAGGTGTTGCAGTCAAGAAAATGTGGTATAAGCATGCATTTATAGAAGACACATAGTAGATCTGCTGCTGATAAATTATTTGTGATCCATCCTCATTATTTACTTATTTTGAAATCTATGCCACTACCTAGTTAACTAGTTACTATGTACCTCTGTCTTAGTCTCTATAACAAATTACTGAGTTTCATCAAAACTTGCATCACTGAGACTAACATAACAAAATTTGAGTCGGTCATTCTCAGGGATGGGCTATAATATGAGTCTTAAAGGGGGGAACAAGTCTTGCTTTGCATGCTGTTCGTGCTATGTCATCTGGATTTTAATGAATTTGGTTCAGTGATCTGACCCTTGGTCAAACCCAGTGCAGTGAAACTTACTGTGCTCCTCTCCCCTTTTTACTTACACTGTTGTGACTTGAGCACTACAAGTCCCGCCTCATTGTCTTAAATGTCAGCCTGCTCATAAACACGTTAATTGCTCAAGCTAAGGCAATACCTCTAATTAATTCATGGGCTGCCAGAATGTGATTTATCCAATGTGTAGGAAGAAAATGATGAATGCATGCATGTGGCTATGTGAAGTCTAATCTCAGGCATAGAAACTTCCAGATGATGGCACACTGCAAAGATTTCTGCTTTGAATTTTGGAAAAATCCTTACATGCACTATGTTTATTTAGTCATTTAAAGTAATTCCTGGTATGATAACATGGGTGCACCAGTGGATGGGACAACTGCCCCCAATGATTTTGAACTGCCTAATGAAGGCAACCTCCTGGCATAGAGCATGACTCTAAGATATAGAGCTATCTGAAAAAAGAAGACAATTGTCCTGAACTGCAGGTTACTTATCTCCCCCTTGTGTAATATTCCCAACCTAGCAAATTCAACTCCTGACATAGTCTATTAATACTGCCAGAATGGTATTTTCACAATCACCCCAGAAAGAGATATTGCCACAGTGGTATTCACAATCACCTCAGAAAGACCCCTCTCAGCTACTCTGCCTTTACTTCCTCTGCTTATCTACTTGAAAAGTTGAAATAAAAAGTGTTTGTCTGTCAAAATGAGGACTTCTAATGCTGCCAGCTTAAAGATTCATAACTAATTTTGGATAGCAATGAAAGGTTAAAGGTAGTGACTGCCAAGACATGTGCATGTGAAGGCAATGTTACAGCAGCCATTTATAAGTCGTGAAATCAGAGTTGTCTTAACAGCTTACAGGCTGTGACTGTGCTAATCTCACAGACCGCGAGGTGAAAATGCACTAGTCTGAACAGAGCAAAGGAGTAATTTAAAGGCATCACAAGAAAATGAAAAAGAATTACATTTCCAGTTTTTAAGTTGAGGCCTACTCTGAAGCACTGAGCTGATCTCCCCAGACTCAGCACTCTGAATGACTGCATTCTGCCAGCTGTGGTGGAATTGTAGTATACCTAAAGAGGAAGGATCCTGCAAATCCATTTTTGTAGGGACACCAATTTCTAAATATGTTACTGCTAAAAAGGGAACAACAACTCAGAGAAAATCGAAATACAGTTATGTCCTTTTCTTTCAGATGTTGTAGACTTAGAGGTATTGTGTTATCAGATAGTGGTGCGAAGACAAAGCCCCCCGCCCCACTGGAGGGGGTATAGTCCTCTGCAAAACAAATTTGAATTACTCATTTTTACTTCACATTTTCACTTCACTACCGTAAGAGCTAAATGGGGCAGCAGGACTGTGAGATCATGAAACTAGGCATCAGGAATGTCTACCACCAGTATATAAAAGTAGAACCTTATGTTATATAGATTAATCATGTTATTGTGATACAATTTGGGAATGTAAGACTGTTAAGATTTGAAGGAGCTGAGCTAGAAATAAAATATGTTTTCATTGTGTGGTAATTAAAGATAAAGAACTCTATTATTGTTTTTATGGAAGCCAGTCATTTTGATCTGAGAGGGTAGGACTGTTTGAATTCCTCCCCTTGAAAAGGATGTATACAATTGAAAAATCTTTTTATGATGCAATCTGCCCAAACAGACTGAGTTTTAGGTGGATATTTTCTAAGCTTACGTGTTTAAAGATAACATAATGGGAGGCACAGAACAAATATTTCTGCACAGAATTCAAGATGTAAGTAAAAGGTGCAAAGTGATGACTTTAAACTGGTGCCAATACCTTGTAGCCCAATATGCCTCTTAAAGGAAAGCCCTATTTACAGAATGGAGACAAATGCTTTTGGACATATTATTCTCTGTGGTGAAGAAATGCATCTCTGAGAAGTCAGATTATCCATGTGATAATTCGCTGAGAATTTGCAGAAGTTTCTACTTCTAAAACAAAACATTTAGATGAAAAAGCCTCTGACACACGCACAGAGTGTGGAGCAGGACAGCAGGTGGTAAATACCGCTGTAGTGAACATGAGTGCTTTAAAGGCTAAACTTTGGCTACTGTAATATATATATTTTTTTAAATCTAGTTTCTCAGTATAAACTAAAAGTGTCTCCACTGGTGTAGATAACTGATTTAATGACTGCAAGTTCTATGAGTTTTATGATATTTAGTTCTAAGATGGTATTTATGATTCTTATCACTACAATATGACTCAATTATTTTCTGTAATATCCCTTTAATAATATGATGCATCTTAATTTTGTTTCGTTTTCTCCTCCACAAGCATATTTTCAAGCATTTTAATATATGTACTGCAAACTGACCATGAAAGTCATCATTTGAATTGTTGGGGCCCACTAGAATGAGTCTCAAAACACAGAGACAGAGTGTGTGAAAAAACGGACTAACATATGCTAAGTCTAAGATAAATGTTTCTCAGAATATTCCCTTTTTTCTGAGATGTGACAATCTCAGAGTTGGTATTTATAATTCTGGGGGTGTGGGGAGTTTCAGGGGAGCTTGACCCCTGAAAAAAAGAAGTTTAAAGGAGATGAGCAATTTTCAAGATTCGCTCTTCTCCTGGATTTTTTGTCTCTTTTTTTCTGTTTGTTTTATTGGTATGTCATCACTCAGCATTTTGAGTGCCGACATTTCAATAGGGAGCAGAGCATCAAACTTTACTAACAGTTAGGCCTCCTTCATCACATGGGTTAGAGTTAAACACCTAAGCTGACGTTGTCTGATGGAAAACATGGGACGTACATCACAATTGCAACATCCTATGTTCTCACTATGGTGTGTGTGAGTGTATGCACATGCATGCATATGTGTTTGTGCTTCTACATACTTGCCCCATGGGGACTACCATCAATATCTTGGGTTCAGCAAACATTCATCCCCATGAGAATGTGTGCTTGTGTAGGAGCAACTAGTCAACTGAGATCCCATCTCCCTCCTCCGGGATATGCAAGCCAACATAAACCACTCACTCACATCTCCTTCCACCCTTATCTTATTTCCAAATTTTTCTTAACTATTTCTTTCCCTTGAAAATAAAAAGTCACATCTGGTACCAGTACAACGACAGAAAAAAAGTTAAAAAAATTGCACCTTAAATGAGCAAAGATCTAAGAATTAAATTTTATTAAAATCAAGGTAAGCACTTTCATCTTCTAACATCACAGATCCTTCTTAAGGTACTTGTTACAAAGAATCATGTTAATAAAATCATCTAGCACTTCCCATTAATTTAAGAAAAAACAATTGAAAATAATGCTTTAATGGGTATTTGTTTTGTAAGCCTTAATCCTTTAAGCCTTAAAATGAAGGTAATAAATTAAGCCTAGCAAAATACTGGTATTCAACAAAACCTGCCACATTTTGTCTTTATGGCCATTTCACATTGAGCTAATCGGCACACATGCCATTTCACACTGGGCTATTTGGAGGAAGTCGGAGGAAGGGCTCTGAGCTAACTAATCTGTGATATATAACATTAAGTATCCTGTTTTTTGCTTATTTCTGAGTTATTTATAGCACTTTTATTTTACTCACTGTGTGTGAGGTATTAAGTAGAATTTTCTACAATTGTTAAGCATCTGGTTGGGTTTGTTTGTTCTGATTTCCTGCTAGGAGTGTATCATATAACTTGTTTGCATTTGAAAGCATTCTCTAGAGTCTCCTTGATCCTATATCTGTTTAAACATTTCTGCAGTTTTTTCTACCTAAGTAGTGTTGGTAATATAACTTTGTTCATATTCAGCCTTGTGTTTTTGGCCTAGTTGTTTGTTAATAGAGGCTGTGTGTCTGAGCACATGTCCCAGGCCATCATAGCTTAGCCAAAGCCAATATAGCATTTCAGTGAGAGTGAATTGTTTGTGGTCATTGGCTGACTGGGATTGCCTGGACTATGCACCACACCACACTCATCACATAGTCCCTCAAAACCTACACCACCAAAACACACACATAGAAACACAAAATACGCACCTACATTCATGGAGGCTCTAAAAAAATCTACCCAAGCAACAGGGACCTCCAAAGCAGAAACACAAGCAACTTCTACCCCCCAACACAACCCAAATGACACATAGTCCACAAACTCAATGTGCTACTCAATCACAGCCCATAAGGCATAACAACTTACCCAACACTCTAGTCATAGGTGACTCTATAGTGAGGCACACTGATGTTCCACTCACCAGGCTAAACAAGGGGAAAGTTACTGTCAGCTGCCTGTCAGGTGCCAGGATCCACCACATAACGCATGCACTCAAGTCACTCCACAGCAAGTACAAATATGACTCTGTCATTGTCCCTGTTGGTGTGAATGACCTGAGACATACCTCCATGGACTACATGAAAAGAGACATGGAGAAGCTTTCTGATCTTGTAGCCCAGGCAGGTATGACCCTAGCCCTGAGTAGCATCCTGCCATCACCAAGAATGATACCACAGTACAAGGACAAAATGATTGACTTCAACAATTGGCTAAGCTTTTGGTGTCATTCTAAGGGGATCCAGTATCTGCCTGGGATGATATGATCAATAAACCATGATGCTTTGCCAGAGATGGCCTGCACCTGTCACCCTTGGGATTCCGGATACTGGCTAAGCTCTTGCCACCCCTATAGTGCCTTTTTTAGGCAAGATTCAAATGACAAATTCGCCACCATAACAGATACAAACAAGCAAAATCTGAGAGTAATGCTACTTAATGCTAGAAGTCTAAACCTCAAAATACACTCACTCAAGGCACTCCTTAAAATGGATAACATCAACATCTGTGCAGTGACAGAGACCTGGTTCAAGGCTCCAGAGAGAACCCCTACATTACCAGGCTATAATTCATACCACACCTTTTGGCCACCTAACCTGGACCGAAGCACTAAAGGTGGAGACATGTCCATACTCATTAAGGATATCCACACCTCCAGGCTAGATGCTCAGCATCTGAGATTATCCAAGTGCAACTAACTCTGGGCAAGACCACAATGCAAACTGTAGCTTGCTACAGACCCCCCACCATGCCCCAGGATTCCCACTCCTCATTTTTTGATACACTGGAAAATATTAGGGTACAACCTAACACCCTAATAATGGGTGATTTCAACTACCCCACCATTAACTGAGAAAACTACTCATGTACCAACTCTTGTGCTCAACATTTTCTGGAATTCATAAATTCCAATGCCTTGGATCAGCTAATCCACACCCCCATCATGGGCAGCAATATCCTAGACCTGGTCATTACCAACATGGGAAATCGGTGTTCCACACCAGAGGTCAATTCCTTGTTGGTCAGATCCGACCACAAGCAAATCACCCTAGACATCCACATCCCACCCCCACCCCCCATTAGGGAAGCCACCATAAAAAAATTCTCCAAAGCCAACTTCATGCTTCTTAAGACAAAAGTGGCAAACTTCACAACACCCATGCTGACCGACAATAGAGATACGACTGCTGAATCCTATACAATTGCACTTTATAAGCACTTACATGAGTGCATGGATCGTGCAATCCCCTAACAGAACCAAGATGCTATCCTCCAAAAAAAGGAAGCCAATCTGGTGGTCCCCTGCTATATACAAACTCTACAACAGAAGAAAGAAAATGTTGAAAAAAGAGTAAAATCCCATGATTGGAGGAACTCCATGGTCAGCCTCAGTAAGAAGCTGAGATCCCTCACTAAATCCTCCAAAGCTAGTTATGAAAACAAAATCACCACTGATTCTAAAGACAACCGCAAAGCATTCTATAGCTATGTCAAGAATCTCAGTGGCAACACTCAGATCTGCTCTGAGATTCAGCACAATGGCACTAAATATGCAGAACCAACTCATATTAACAACATTCTGGCAGATAGGTTCTGTGCTAACTTTACCCCTCTCTCACCCCCTAAAGGGCCCATCTCTATACTGGAAGAATGCAAAGTACCTGTAATCACGGCTGCACAGGTAAAAAACACACTCTCCAAAGCCAAGAACACAGCATCCATGGGACCTGACAACATCCCAGGCTGCATTTTACATGAACTACAAAACAAACTGGCACCCCACCTAAGTACCATGTTTAATCATAGCCTCACCTCAGGCTTTGTGCCCACTGAATGGCACACAGCAACGGTTATCCCACTCCACAAAGGGGGAGCCACCATGGACCCCGGGAACTACCACCCATTAGCCTGACGAGCCTGGTTTGCAAGGTTATGGAGAGTATCATTATGGAACTTATAAACAATGACATTGGTAATCTCCAAACCCTGGACCCTACCCAGTTTGGGTTTGTAAAAGGCAGATCATGTCTCCTAAACCTGATAGACATCTTTGAAGCTGTCATCAAAGCCGTAGATGAGGATAAGGTGGTTCACACAGCCTATCTAGATCTTGCCAAGGCTTTCGACACCATCCCCCACTCTGGAATTATAGACAAACTCACTAAACTAGGTATAAATCCCTGTGTCACAAGATGGGTTGCCAACTGACTCACTGACAGAACCCACACTGTGAAAGTAGCAGACTCTAAATCCAACTTCAGACCAGTGACAAGTGGAGTACCACAGGGTTCAGTCCTAGGTCCTCTCCTGTTTGGTATCTACTTCTCTGAAGTACAGGCTAACACAGAAGGTCCCTGGCTAACAAAGTTCTCAGATGACTGCAAACTAGGAGCCATAATCAAAACTCCTAATGATGTGGACATCTTACAAAAGGGCCTCACTGAGACAGATGCCTGGTGTCAAAGCCATGTCCTCAAGCTCAATGCCAAAAAGTGCATTGTCATCCCTTTTGGTTAAAAACTCTGCACCCATGAAGTACCACATAGGTGGTAGTCTACTTAACACCAAAAGTGTGATAAGAGACCTTGGGACACAGATGGACAGTAGTCTCTCCTTTGATAATCACATCACCACAGTAGTCAGGAAATCCTTCTACGTGGCACACCTCATCACAAAAGGTTTCTCATCCAGGAAAAAAGAGGTCATTGTTCCCCTCTACACATCACTCATTAGACCCATTATAGAGTACAACACCCCTTTTGGTATGTACCTCACAAGACATCTACAACAACTGGAAAGGCCACAGAAATACCTCACAAAGAGGATTACTGGCCTCAAACAGATGCCCTACGCCAACCGTCTCAAAAACTTCAGCTTTACTCTGTCACATATCGCCTACTCAGAGGTGATCTCTGCCTAACATACAAAGCTATGTCAAACCCAGAGCTGTTGGATATGCTACACCTAAAGAAATCCCAATCCCTCCAAGCTACATGCTCTAGGGACCTAAACCTTGTCAACACAATAAACAGAACATGCTGGAGGGATAGATTCCTGTCAAGACAAGATTTCAACCAATGGAATTTTCTCTTCTAAATTCACCAGTTCAAGACATCCAAGAAGAAATGTGAATAAGAAAAAACTCACTTTTAATAACAAACAAAGCTTTCGGGAATAACCCTTCTTCAGTGCTGTTAAAGTAGTAAATGAACTCAATGCATTCATATATATATATATATATATATATATATATATATATATATATATATATATATATATATATAATTAACATAAACACATGACACAGCCAACCTATAAAAACACCTGAAAACACATCAATTAAAATTTCATCAATTAAAATTTAAGACAACAGACTTAAATAAAATTCATGAGTATATAAATACAGAACCATAAAATACTGGTCAAGAAAGGAAACAGTCCGTACAGCTTGCAATAGCAAAAATAAAAGGCACAAATGGGAATACTGTGCACTATAAGGGCAAACGAATGCAAAGGTAAAAACCACACAAACGAGCAAAATAGCGTAATAAATTTTACTCAGTACACGCTTTCGTCAGAGACTTCTTCAGAATACATTAAAAATCCACAGTCACTGTTTAAATAATCATCTCATTAATTAACATCCAATTATTCAATAAAAGTGAACATTAATTTAAAAACACATGCTAAATAAAAAATTCCATTGCTATATTTTTATCAATAAATAATTTATTATTTTTTAAAAAACATTTGATGTTTATTGAATCATTCAGACCGGGGGGTTGGTCTGATTTCAATCTAATTTGCCACAGAGTCTCCCTCTGTTCGACAAAATTCTTGAAATCACCCCCCCTCAAGTCTGAATGACAAACTTCTAATACTGAAAAAAGGAATTTTTTGAAATTATGACAAACAAGAGAATGTTTAAATAAAGCATTGTTTATATCCTTGCTTTTAATGCTATACAGATGTTCACGTATTCTAGTTTTTAAACATCTAGTTGTCATTCCTATATAAAATGAAGTACAGCTGCTGCAAAAACTAATATATATGACACCTTTGGTATTACAGTTGACGTACTGTGGTACCTCAATAGTTCTATCCATGGTGTCTATCATAATATAAGGACCTTGCAGAATAAATCTACAAATATTACACCCAAAGCAAGGAAACATACCCTTCGTTCGTGTAGTACTAGTTTCAACAACTTGGTTATGGTTGTTATTCTCTAAAGCTCTTTTAATATTATAACTATTCCTTAACACAAAATTGGGCTGTTCCCCAACTGTTTGGCTAATGTCTAAGTTACCCTGCAAAATTCTCCAGTTTTTTCTCAAAACTTGTTTAATAAGTTCACTATCTGTAGTCATGTCTAAAGAGCAAACTACCTTTTTGTTTTTTTCGTCATTTAATATACCTGAAGTGGAAAAGCTATCTTTATTATTTAATATAGCCTGGTAGTGAGTACTACGTTTTTCCAACACTTCTTTTTTTATATTTTCCATAAACAAAATGTCATATCCTCTGTTAATGAACATTTCAGTAATGAAATCCATTTCTTCATAAAAGTCATTGTCTTTTGTGGTCATTCGACTGGTTCTGGTTTTTTGGATTTTATTCAGTTGTAGTATATAAATACATATGTATTGCCAGAAGATAGAAACCATGAATCAATAGATCAAATAATAAATAATAAATAATATATAATATCTATCCATTTATCATTTATTACTAATATTATTTATTCAAGTTATATTAGCGATACTGCTTCTCTTTAAAGTCCAAGACAGGTTTAATTCTAATCATACTATTTATACCTGGCTTCTTATCCACATTTAGTTTAATAATCCATCTGTATTCAACCATATCTAATTTATTAATCATAAGAAACCAGGTATAAATAGTATGATTACCATTAAACCTGTCTTGGATTTAAACAGAAGCAGTATCACTAATATAACTTGAATAAATAATATTAGTAATAAAATGATAAATGGATAGATATTATATATTATTTATTATTTGATGTATTGATTCATGGTTTCTATCTTCTGGCAATATTTATACACTCATGAATTTTATTTAAGTCTGTTGTCTTAAATTTTAATTGATGTGTTTTCAGGTGTTTTTATAGGTTGGCTGTGTCATGTGTTTATGTTAATTATGTATATATATATATATATATATATATATATATATATATATATATATATATATATATAAATGCATTGAGTTCATTTACTACTTTAACAGCACTGAAGAAGGGTTATTCCCGAAAGCTTTGTTTGTTATTAAAAGTGAGTTTTTTCTTATTTGCGTTTCTTCTGGGATAGATTCCTGTCCCAGAGACTGCCCATACTCTGGAACAAACTACCTATCTATATCAAACAATGCTCCTCATTAGCACTCTTCAAGATAAATCTTGATGATTGGATGGGAGATAGGAAATTCACCCTGGGGATCACTTCTGTGGCTCTGCTTGACATGGGCACAGGAAAATAACTTTCTTGGGTGGCAAAAGCCAGGGTACCATTTGGCTAGGCTTATATAGGCCCTAGGGCCAATAGCCTTGTACCTACCAATTAACCTATGAAATTAAGCTCATTACCACCTCTTAAGTCTAATACTCATACATCTAAAACTTAAAAAATAAAAATCTTTTAAAACAAGAACACAAAGAACACTGCTTATACTAGGCATTTCTTTTGTCCTTGTTTTTCTAATAGTATAATTATGTTGTTAAATACGTTTACTCAAAAATTTAGTCGTACTTCCAACATAAAATGACTGACAGAACTATGCTACAGGTTGCATAAGCAATTTTAACAGATAAGCAGTTGAAATATTTTGAAACGTCATATCTTTTCCTAAAGTTTTTACAAAAAAGGATGGGGAATAAGAAATAAACGAGGTTTAACAGTTGTTACACAAGTACATACCTTACTTAAAGTGTTATAATCTTCTGGATCACCCTTTTGTAGCTATAAAAGTGCCTTTAGGTTAATGTTCATATTAATAAAAAAGTGTTTCTAACTACCTTTTTTTGCATTTTTATCTGACTTTAAGTTATTCTAGTTGTGTCTTATTACTTCTTTTACTGATTGTATTTAGACTGCAGGCACTAAATGTAAACATCTGTGATTATCAGAATAATTTCTACTGAAAGATATATAATCATTGTTAGAATGCATCAGTGGCCTAAAAAGTAATTCTGCTACCTGAGTACTTCTTCAGATTCATTTCACATACTAGCAGAATCACCCTTAGATGAAATCCAGTTTCTTTCTTAAAAATAAAATTATTATCCATGGCCAATCTACATGTTCTGATGAACTGTGCTTTTACCATGTTTTTGAAAGATATGGAGGATTCTGACTGTTAAAGCTAAGATTAAGCATTACTAGCAACAGTTTTGATATGTACAGCCCTCGCAAAAGAACAGGAACTGCTGTTAGAAACATACTTACTAATCGTTAAGTTCAAAAAGACAACTTGTACCTTGCTGTATTGAAAATTAAAACTGAAGCACTCAGGCACATTATTTAAACAGTACCTAAAATCTTTTTAAAAAGACAAGAACAGTAAATCATATATATGTTGATAAAAACTTTCAACAAAATTAAAAAAAACACAACTATAAACAAACAATTCTTTGCATTGTGCCACAAACAAGTTTGAATAACTAGGGTTCATTGCTACACCCACAGAAACTACCTTGTTCTTGCTGAAACATTTTGTTGAAAAGAAAAAACGCTGCATTCTCAATTAAAATTCACTTCTGACTATGACATTTCTGTTTTACCAGCCAAATATGTCTTCACCCAAACAATACCAAACTCATCCGTTAATGCAAGCATACAGACTGGCAAAATCATTTGCAAAAAAAAGTCTTCTTTAGCCAAGTCAATAACTTTGTTTGATAATCAAATCAACTGTGATAAATAAAAAGAAAATAATTTTCATAACAGTTTCTTTCAACATGCGTTCTCTACAAATTGAAAAGGGTTCTGTTTTTAAGGAACCTGCTGACACTTTTGGTCAAAACATTAAATACATACTGCCCTTGTTGGAGCACGAGTCACCAAACAAACAAGTAAGTTATCTTTCCTTGAAAAAACTCTAATAGGCAACAGTCATAGCTCTTTTTCTGGACACAAAACTAAGCCTTATAGACAGAATGCTCAACTCAGCATACATTAATATGGGGAGAACAAACTGAACACATGAAACACTCTGCTATACTTGTCAACAGTTCTTATCTCTTTCCCTGCTGTACATCAATTCCAAAGTTATGAAAAACTGCAATAAAGATACTTAAAAATTAATCATAATAACCTGGGCCCATGAGACGGTCGAGTGTTCATTGTGCAACAGAGCTTCATCTGACCTGATTGCAGAATATCAATGGTATTGATGTCACTTGTTTTTGTTGTCACTGGTGACATTAACTAGATCCTCACAGGAGCTAGGACACTTCAATCTGCCAATCCTCTCTATAATTCAGAAGCTGAAGATGGGAGTTCATAAATCTACCATTTCCAAGAAACATCAGCATGGGCAGCAACAGACCTGTTAATAAGCATTATTTTGGTAAGATGTGTCATCATCCTATTACTGCAGCCCAGAAAAAAAAGGTTGGCATATTTTCAATGGATTGCCTGACAGATGATTTGGTGCTTCCAGGTTACCAAACCATTTGCTAATAGTCTAAGATCAGTCTGACCCTTTAGTGATCTTATGCATCATGACAGCAAACTTCACCTGAGATAAGTAGTCCAAAATCTAGTTTGGTTACTCATTCAGCCAAGTGCTCTCACTCCCACCCAGCAGTTATAGACACTTTATTGACTATATATCTTATATAGTTACAAATAAATAAATCGCATGCACTTTATCGATAGTTTTGGATGAATTACATTAAACTTTGTAAAGATCAGAGGCCCAGCTATGTGTAACAATGTTTAAAGAGAAGAGTACCCATGATAAGGACATAAGAATGAATGAATGATAACCACATGACACCATATGCTAGACCAATAATCTTTGCAAAAGTAAAAAAGTCATCTGAATAATTCCTCGTTAAAGAGAATTGTTACTAATGCAGATTTGATGTTGTTGGCAGACAACTCTAAATTTCAGTGAGACATCCATGAATGCATTACCTACTACCTTTGAAGAACAAATGGTTTGTGTTGCATTAAATTTGATATGCTGATGATATTGCCATAGCACTTTCTGAATATAATTAGCTATGCATCAGGAATGCTTGGCAAGAAAAAAATACAGCCACAGATCAACATTTAATTAAATGCAGAAGTCTTTCACAATTCAGTCTTGTAGAGGAAACTGCATCACAGTAATATGAAGCAATGTCTGCATAATGGATGCCTAAGATCAGGCAGTTCTGAACATCAAATAGTGCAGATTATACAAGGTTGACAAATGGTAACCGCTTCACAATCACTAGATGCTGTGAAGAAGGTACTGCAAAACATTACCACTAAACTACAACATGTTTAATTTATGAATTAATTTATTCTTTAGTGCAGTGAATAAAGCCAAGTAAATAAACTAAATGATTTTGTTGCAGCATCATTTGTTCAACAACCCACAAATCATACAAAATCACAAATATTAATTGGAAGGGACAAATGCCTGATTGTGATAAAAAAATAACCTCTGTAAATGTAGTCCATTTTTGATTCACACAAATAGTAGCACAGTAAAGTAATCTGACCTGCTTCACAAAAATACTTTTGTACTGTAATGCTAGAATAATGGCCAGATGAAGCATTTTCATTTACAGACAGCCCCATACCAAGCAACTCTGGCTACGTCTTAAAAATAACTCTTTATTAATTTTTCTTATGTGCAAGAACACCATATGTGCCTCAAAATAAGTATGTAATACTATTCAAACCATGGCCAAAAACAGCGTCAGTTATGCAATCATCAGGATCAAATTACATATAAAATACCTACAATTAACATCAAACCACAAACTACTAAAAACCTCCATATACAGTTAACTCATTCCTTATAGCTTGGATTTAATCCTGTTTCTACAATTAACCAATAAAATGTCCAGTCCTAGGAAGCAGACAACCCAGAGTAGTGCAATTTCCTAACAACCTACACCCTTCATATTTTGTACTAGGATAATGTTACTTGTCCTTTGTATCTGTTTTCTACAGATTGTTCCAACTTTCTAAGGTGCTTTCAACTCAGGGAAACATTTGCATAACATTCTTTTTCACCTTCTTCCACCTCTTCTGAATCCTAGGTTTTACATGTCTTTCTACCTGGGCCAATAGTAACCTTCTGTAAGTTCAAATATTATTTGACAAGGTTATTTCCTCCCTCCAAACTAAGTCCTGTTTCCAACCCTTTGCTCTCAGGCTTATTACCCATCTGCTAATGAATAAAATCTGCACCTCATCTTCAATTCATCCCACATTCTCACCTGCTATATCTAGGAGATGCTCAGTTACTCAGTACACTTTTCCATATATTCTCTTCCATTGTCCATGCATTCCTCCTATGATAGGCATCCTAGCCAGCATTCCCAAAACATGTGCAGAGGCCTGGCTTCAGTCATCTCAGATGTCAAACTATAACAGACACTCTGTATATAAGTCTACATTTTACACTAACATGTTTTCTCAAAAGCATTCCTCAGTTCATATCTGGTTGTCTGCCAGGAGCAACTTGTGCACATATATGACTGTAAAAAAATAAAAATGTATTCTATTAGGTTTTAAATTTCAGGCTGCTGTGTGACTGTTGTCCATTAACTGATGACTTGATAATGATTTGAAATTAAGTATTTCAAAAAGAATGTAAGACTTTATGTTATTAGTGGAACAAAATATTTTCCTTCTTACATGAAGAATTAGATAGTACACCAAGTGGAATGACAGATAACCCTTCTAGCCCTGTAACTGTCTGAAATATCTTTAAATACTAGAAGAGCATCATCAGTGTGTGTGTGTGTGTGTGTGTGTGTGTGTGTGTGTGTGTGTGTGTGTGTGTGTGTGTGTGTGTGTGTGTGTGTGTGTGTGTGTTTTATTTCTCTGAGCTTTTAAGAACTTAATATGAAATTTTGTTTTTCAAATGATGTCTTATTTGTGCATATGTTTAACTGAATATCCAATGGCACAGCAGTAAACCAGAATATATTTATTTAATCCTTCCTAATGGCCAGAGAATGAATTTTAAACTCTGTTTTACATAACCACACATTTGCTTGCTCTGACTGTATGCATCTCCCTTTCTTCCTTTCTTTTCCTTTCATTCTCCTCAACCACTAGACTCCCAGTCAACCCTGCTTTACTTTATGCCTGCTGTAGTCTATATCTGGTTGCCAGCTAGGTATAATTTGTGCAAATATTCAACTGTAATAAAATGCAGATAACAGCCATACAATGTATTTTTAAATTTCATTTTACACAAGCATACATTTCCTTGACAGCTACCAGAGCACATATCTAGTTGCCTGCCAGGAATAATCTGTGCACAAGTCTAACTATAAAATAAAAATAGATGAAAGAAAAAAAAAAGAAAGATAGATAGATAGACAGATAAAAAGTATTGGCTACACAAAGTATTTCAAACACTATTTTACACAGATACATAGTTGGCTGCCAGCCCTACACAGACCCTATCTAGTTGCCTGTCAGGAATAATAAAAAAAAAAACTTTATCAAGATACCATCATTGCTGTTTTTACACTCCAATCTTCCTTTTAGATTTTACAAGTTTTCTGCTCCATAGTCATATCGCCGCATGATTATTGGAATAGCAGACGAACAAAAAGTCTACAAAATGATTAGTCAAGGGTGCTGACCTCCCACATACAGTGTTGTGGCTGCTTGATTATTTTTATTTGATTGTTTATTTTTAAGTAAAAAAGTATATCATTCATCCATGGCACACAGTTCCAGGGGCCAATGGCCAGTGCAGCAGGAGAGGAGTGGAGTGCCACAGCTGACACAGCTGTGGTACTCCACTCTACTCCACTCCTCTCCTGCTGCACTCACCATTGGCCCCTGGAGCTGTATGCCATGGATAGCTGCCTAAATTGCCCCTATTATGATCTGCTACTGCCTGAGATAGAATATTCATTGGCTATGTTAGCTGCTGAAAGCAATTTCAGAACTTCAAAGGAACCATGCATATATGCAAGCTGTGTTAGAAAGGGTTTCCTCTCAGTTGTTCATTTCCTCACTGAATGTTTCATATGTACTCTAGACTCATTGCATGAGACATTGTTTGTTTATAGTTGCTTGCTCATAATGTGTAGCAGTGATGTGTGCAGGCCAAACTCTGAGACTTTATACTGACTCATAGACAGTAGTATCTAAGGTAAAGGGTGGAACTTTTCTATGTTTTAAATTAAGACTTTTTGTTCTTGTTGGAGTGATGTCTGAGTGGGAATAATTATGTACATAAGTATGGGAGTACATGGAAAGGACTTTCTCCCTGGAAAATATTTACGCTGGCTTTTGAATGTTGTTATTGCACAAGACTAACTTATGTCTTGACTAAATGATTTTAGGTTATATATGAGCTTGAATAAGTGATTTCTTGAATAGGGCATTTTTGTATTGAGTTGCTGGGTTTCAATGTATCATACTGGAAGTTAGACAAAGGCTCTAAAATTGTGAGAATAAACACTCATGAGGGTTTTTCAGATATAACTGATTATTTCAGAGCTTCTTCTGCACCTGTTATATTCCAAAAACAAAAGAAAATATTTTGCAGGTATTGAAAATGTTACATTTCTACAGTAATAGTGACTGGCTAAAAAAAAGAAACAAAACATTTATATATATTGTCCATTAAGAAAACCAGGTTAAAAATTATGAATTACTCATAAAAAGACAATTTAAATGCATATATATATATATATATTTTTTTTTTTTTTTAATCGTTATTCATTCATTGATTATAAGCTAGATGTCAGAGGGTTGCATGCAATCAAAGAGCAAGGACAAACCATTCAGCAAATACCAAAACCAAAGACTCTGACAGAACATTAAAGATTTAGTGTGTGTGTGTGTGTGTGTGTGTGTGTGTGTGTGTGTGTGTGTGTGTGTGTGTGTGTGTGTGTGTGTGTGTGTGTGTGTGTATGCGTAGAATTAAAGAACTACTATAACAACCTTTTGCTGTTAGTGATAGCATTAGTTTTAGTCCATATCCAGCTATATAAATGTATATATTACTGCCAAAGTCCACATCAGCATTAATCTTTTGATGTTTCTTAACAATTTTTTGATCTTCTGATGTACTTGTAGATTATATTTTGAACAAACGAATGATACTGTTTTGTGACACAGTTCATATGTATTTGTGCAGTACTCTCACATAAGCCCTAGATGAGTCAAACCTTATGATTTGTGTCTATGACCTTGATACCTGCAGGGGAAAAAACAGTATTTTTAGCTGAAATGGATGACCTTGCAGTGATTTTTTTGGAGTAAGAATTTTTTGTAAGTTTATTTAGAAATGTATAATTACTATTCAAACAGATCACAAACCACATATTTCTTTTTTAAATGAGATGAAAGCTATATCACAAAATATTTTCTGGAAAGATTGTCAGATAATCCATACCACAGGGAACACACAAATATGAAATGTTTACATTCTGGGCAGAGATCACGGTAACAGTGCAGCTTTAAGCAGATTACCACTCTCTTGCTGGCAGTCACAGATGTTTAGTGAATTGCATTAAATAAATTAGCATAGTTAGAGAGCAAGTGTAGGGTATGGGTGATGGAAAGATACAGACAGCACTGCTGCAAAATTGTTAAAACAGAGTGATATGCAGTGCATGAATGAGTGCAAAAATATATATAAATGAAGAACTCCATGTAAACCATCCACATGGATTATGTAAAGAAGTTCATAAAACTGCATATTCAGCTAACCAGAGTTCAGGCCTTAAAGCTATAAGCAAGCACTGACTCTGTTAGACTATGGTCAAAATGCCTCGTTCCCAACCCATTCATCCAGCCTTATTTTAAAAATATTTAAACATTCAGATGTGCAAATAGCATGAGGTAGTTTATTCCAAGCCACGGTAATACACTATGTAAAGAAGGAGCTTCTCGCTTTAGTTTGATTCAAATTAATCACAGAATTTAAATTAGTATGCTTAGGAGTCAAATGACTACTATGCAATTCAAGACTTAATAATACCTGTAACAGCTCATTATGGTATGCCTTGTAGGCTAGTATTAAGCTGTCCTCACAGTGCCTGCATGTGATGGTGAAAAGATTTAAACATTGACATTGTTTGGTAACTTTATCACTAACTGATGCAATCCTTTTTAGTAAGTTTCCTTTGAATGGATTCTAGTGCAAGTTACTGTTCAGGTTTTATAACAGCAGAGCTCAACATGTTATTATATTCACTAATGTGATGTACATACGTTTTGTAAAGTGAGGCCAAGCAGTTACCACCTCTAAGACAGATGTTTTTAAGCAGCAGTCCAAGTTGTCTTAATACAGTTAGACAAACCCTGTTTACATGTTTATTGAAAGATAATTAAGATGTTATAATTATGCCTAGGCCATTATAGTCATCAGCTACCTCCAAAGCTTTGATATCTTAAATTAAATGTGTGTAAAATG